>NW_024544157.1:0-405000 GCF_018167655.1 Microtus oregoni | reverse complement strand
CAGGTTGATTTGGTGAATATAGGAAGCAGTGACATAGTGGATGGAAATCATAAGCTGACTCTTGGTTTGATTTGGAATATCATCCTCCACTGGCAGGTAAATATACTACCAGACATTGCCTTTTTATAAAAGAGGTTGCTAACCCCTTTCATTTAATTGACCTACAAAATAAACACATATCACTGACATTACCTAGCCATCTTCCCAGGACTGCCTTTTAAATTTACACATGTATGTCATTTTGGATAGGATAATCACAAAATATGTTCTGGAATAGTTGTAGGGATATTGTTGAAATTTTGTCATGGGGTAAGGTTGGCAAAATAAGACAAAATCCCAACCATATCTAAAAATTTTTAACAAATATGTGCACTTAACAAACTATAGAATTTTATAAAGGAAAAATTATCTGTTCCTTAAATGACCATTGTAAAAAAAATAAACTTATCAATCTTGTATTTTCAAAATATATATCTATAATGATGAAAGATTAATAGAATAGGAATATTTTTAGGAGTATGCCTGTTATACAGTCAGCTTTTGGAATCGCATTTTTCTCAATAACTTGAGGATAGGGCTTTTTGTGCTTGTCTAATTTATTCTAACTCATAGGTCATTTGGTTAAGTGAAAATCATATGAACATTTAAAGTCATTACAACATGAGCTTAAATTTAAACGTACCTATTTACTAACTTAACACTATTGGATATAATGTCATAATAATTCCTTTTCTCTCAAAAGGGAAATGCATGAACATGTTTTCATTTCCTATCAGGATTAGATGAGAAAATAGCTGCTGTTAAAATAGTGGTGTATACTTATTTTCAACTGTAAGTAAAAATGACAAGGATTGCTTAGCATCTTTAAAGAATTTACATATTTGGAGATAGTTGAGATATGCCTGCCTTTTCTTTTTTCTAAGATATATTTTTAACCATAAATTACTAATTCTTTGTGTAAAATTCAGTGTTCTTCAATCAGGCTTAATTCATCTGTTCAGTAGCTTCTCAAAGTATCTGTAGGAACGAATGTTTTTCTCTAGTCAAACGAAAATTTTAGGTTATTTACAGAGATGTGTAACCATCACAACAGACCAATTTTAGCACTTTTATACTACCTCCAGGGGAAATTTCTGTGCATTTAAAATCTGTCAGAGCTACTACTCTAGTCTTGGAAAATGACTAAAGCATTTCTTTGTATATATTTTTGGTTTGGGGATATACTGCTCCAATGGGATCTTCTATTTTTATTAGAAATTTTTTAATACAATCTTTTCTCATTTTGCATAGCTATCCCCATTCCCTCTGCCTCCCCTGCTCCTGCCTCCTCCACCTTCCCTCTACACCATTTCCCCCATCCACTCCTCAGAATGGTTAAGGTTTCCCATGGGGAGTCGACAAAGTCTGACATTTCACTTCCAGGCAAACCCAAGGTCCTCCCCACTACATCTAGGTTGAGCAAGATATCACTCCAAAAAGAATGGGCTCCGAGATATCAGTTTAAGCACTAGAGATACATCCTGGTCCCACTGCTATTGGCCTCACACACTGTCCAAGCCTCATAAATGCCCCCCACATTCAGCAGGTCTAAATTTTATTTATATACAGATGTGCCCACTATCAGTCCAGAGTCAGTGAGTTCTCACTAGCTCAGGTCAGCAGTGTCTGTGGGTATCAGCATCATGGTCTTAACTCCTTTTCTCATATTATCACTCCTCCCTCTCTTGGACTGGTCTCAGGTATCTCGGTCCAGTACTTCCCTGTAGATCTCTGTATCTGCTTCCATCAGTTGATCATTGAAATTCTATGATGACAATTAAGGTAGTCATCAGTCTGATTACAGGGGAAGGCCAATTTAGGTATCTTCTCCACTGTTGCTTAGAGTCTTAATTGGAGTCATCCTTGAGAATTCCTGGGATTTTCCTTAGTGCTGTTTCTTAATAGCTCTTTAATGGCTCCCTCAATCAGGATATCACTTTCCTTTATCTGCTTCTCTGTTCTTCCCTTCTCTTGAACATCCCATTCCCTCATGTTTGCCTCCTCCCTCCCCTCCATGTCCCCCACCCTCCCTTCTCTCCCCCCTCATAATTTTCTCAGGAGGTCTTGTCTGATATGTGTTCTTTTCTGTGAAGATTCTTTCATTGGGTATAATATTTGGCCATGATTATTCCATTTACTTGAGTTGAATTTTATTTAGAATTGTAAATATTACTTAGTCTGATGTAAAGTGGAGGGACCAGCCATGTACTTCCTCAGTTGAACAGCCATACTGATAATTCCATTGTCCTGATATATTTTTATTTTGGCTGGGCTCAACTACATTTTACAGCAGTATTAAAAGAACAGAAAACAAATATAACTTTTAACATGATACAAAGCTGGCTAGTTTCTAGCCATTTTCATATAGAAATGGTTTCAATAAAATCAGCTATGTGTCAACATACCCTGCCTCCCACCAATGATTTCATTATGCTGCTCAGTATCTTTCAAAATATCTTCAAGGAGGAAACATTTCCATGCAATCAATTGTTTGTAGAATTAAGCTGAAACATTTAAAAAATGAAATAAGGCACACAGGACCACAAAAGACACCAGAAGTGCCAGTAGAATGACTGTAATAGTTTTGAACACATTTCTCTGATGACCCTAGTAAGAGCTTCTGAGGGCACCCAGTCTGTAGATGATGCTGGGCATTATGGCCACCAGCTGTGACAAAGCAAGGAGGACAACACAGGGATTCAGAGATCTCCAAAAGGCTTGTGAACTTGTGTTCATCATTGAGTTGGTTTTCCACAGGATTCCATCAAATCTCGTCTCCTCTAGTGCCCTTGCAACTCCTTTTCCACTCACTCCAAGATAGAATGTCAACATTGTGCTTTCTGATGTTTATTCTTTGGGAGGCATAACATGAGGGAATGCTTGTGGGGGTTTCTGTCCTGCCCAGTTCCCACAGTTGGTTAGCCCCAAAGAAATTCACACAGAGAGTCTACATTAGATATAAACTTATTGGCCCACTAGCTCAGGCCTCAGAGTAGCTCTTATAACTTATATTAACCCATTATTCTTATCTATGATAGCCACATGGCTCAGTACCTTTTTCGGTGGGATAGGTCACATCTTGCTTCTTCTGTGGTCTGGGCAGGACTGTGGAGGAATGGGCTTCCTCCTTCCCAGCATTCTCCCGTTCTCATTGTTCCACCTTTACTTCCTGTCTGGTTGTCCCACCTATACTTCCTACCTGGCCAATCAGCATTTATTTAAAACATGATTGACAGGATACAGACAATTCCCCTGCACCATGGAGGGGAGGTGTTGTTATGGGGAGAAGGATTTTTACACCCAGAAATACTAAAAGAAATTCCCTTATTTACTGTTTTCCTTATTTAAGACATAATTATACAGTGCATCTACTTTCCAATTGTGTACTTAAAGTACCTTAGCTTTGTGAACGCAAGTATACAGACTCTTGCATTCTCTTCCTACTTACATCACCTCTCCTAGCATGCTGACACATTTTCTTAAAACCACTTAACAATCCTTAAAAATTCCCTTGCTCAATACTCTTCATTCATCCTTGAATCCCAAAAGATTCTCTCACCAAGATCATATATGTGTTTTTATACTAAATAGTGAAGTTTCAATATCTCAGAAAAAATAAAAGCAGACTCTGGTCAATATAATATATTTTATAGATTTATTCAATTGTGAATAGCATTAAAGCAAATGCATATATGTAAATATTTTCTTCCAACGCCATGTATTATGTTTTTAATACTGCTATAAATAATGTTGGACTTGTGAAACTTGTGAATGTCAAACTTACTTCTCCATCATCACCTTTCTAGTCTCCACTTCATATACAACTCTTATCCTGAAAAGAAACTGAATATATACATTCTGAAATAAGTGGCTTTGAAAAAAATTCTGATGTCATCTGACCATGGTGGTGCTCTCCTATAATCCCTGTTGTCAGAAGGCTGACAATGGAGAGTTATGAGATCAAGGCCAGGTAGTGTTACATAATAAGAACTTGACTTTATAATAAATTAAAGGATATATAATATGTGCTCATGTGATATTAAATCAGGTACCTACCTCTGATGGCTAAGCTAAGGATAATTCTTAATTCTAAGTGTTATTCACATTGGTATATTTATTTTTAATATTACTTCAACATCCAATTACCAGAGAGTGCCATGTTTTCTGCTGCTGAAAGTCCTTTCTGCAAAGTCCTGCCAAACTGTGCAAATTAGTTCTTGCCCTGTTCCTCATCAGGATGACACATCTCTTCATTGCCTGATTCTCAAGAGGGATACATTTAGGGAAGTAGTTTAAGTGGGCAAACCTGTGCTGGACACATGTTTATTAATTAATGCTGTGGAGACTGAGAACAGTGGTGGCAGGAGTTGAAAGAAAAGGAGCTATAGCCTCATGGTGACAGAGAATCTAAGTGGCTTTATTTAACACCATGGTGAATCTGGCCAACAGTGACCTAACTGAAGTTCAGATGGCTGATAGTTTATTCTGTTCCATTTTATCAGCAATGGAGATGTGTGACAGCAGAAAAGCTGTGACCGTTGGTGACAGGGCTCTGAAATTCAGGTAGCTGCCCAGGAGACTAACAGCAGGAGTCTGTGTGATAACAGCTGAGTAACAAACTGTTCCTCGAAGGGGAATCTTTGCTGGTACAGCTTTCTGTACATTATACGTTGTTTACCTAGCTAGGTAACACTGTCACTTTTGCCATTGCCTTTTTTCACTGTTAAAGATGGAATTCAGAATCTTTCACAGGCTAAAATTGTGCCCAAGCCATCATCTACGCATCTACCCTTCCTTTCTTAGTCATGATTGCATTCCAATTAACAAATATTTACATATTTGTTTCAGTTGATACTTTCATAAGCACTGTGAGTCTTGAAGAAAAGATTATTTTCTGATTCCCAGTTCATCTTTCTAGCCATCTTAATGATTTCCTGGCAACAATTTTTATGTAGGAAAGGGAGAAACAATAATTATACATACATATTACTCTTTCTTTTTCTCTCAGTAATATTTTGCTCTAGTAGAAGCGATGCCAATGAGGCTGAGCCTGATAAGCTGAATTAGACACACAATGATGCTAAAAGCATTTTGGATTGAATATTGTTTTGTCCTTAAACATTATACACATAGAGGACAGTCTGATCAAGCATTTTGCAAATGAATTCCATTCATCATTGGAGGCTTGCCTGATCAGAGAAAATCCATCATCACCAATATGCCATTAATGACTTATTTCAACTCTGCTTCAACAAAGTACACAAAGCATACATCTACAAATGGTTGTACCTGGGGGTCATGAATGTCATAATATTAGAATATGCTGTGAAAGATTATATATTGTATATGATTATTTGACCTACTTATCTATAGAGTAACTAGGTAAATAGGTAGTAGGTCAGAGATGAGTGACAAAATTGTGGAGAATCCAGCTCTAAGAGATAGAGAGAGTTATCAGCAGATTGTGCCACACATCTACACAGATTTCATACATTCAAACTATCACCATGTTTCAAATATCATCTCTAACTTTATAAGTGTTTTAAAATCAGATTTTATATTATACCCCATAATTTACATTCAACAGTTCATAAAAAGACAACTAATATGAGTTGTTAAAATATGTATTTACTGCAAAGGCAAATATATGTTAATCTCTTCATAGATAAAAAATCCAACCCAAAATATATTTATATTTCACATTGATGCATAATGATTGCATATATATTGTCACATCACATTTTTGTGCACACATACCTTAGGTTTACACAAAGGAAAACTATGTAGGTAAGCATTAATCATATTTACTTACCTACTCTTGCAAGTATCTAATAATGGATCCATTTTTAGCTTTTAAAAGAAAAAGAATAGTCACTTAAATGATTCTGTAGATTAAAAAACCTGAAATGAAGTATCACTTCATTCTTAAAATTTATAAAAATGTTTAGAATGTGCATTTTTATCAGACTACTTAGGGGAATGAAAGTTTGAAATTCAATAAATTTCTAAATAATATTTGTAACTATTCAAGACTAGGAAACAATTGTGCTGAAAGCAATTGATAAAAGGAAAATAAAGCATGCATCTATAGCTGTTAGGCACGCATATTCCTCTTTTACATATTGTTAACTTGTCGATTTTTAAAAATTTCAACAGGTAAACATTTTCAGTCCAGTCAGTGTCTGTGAGTTATTATTGCTGTTGTGAAACACCATGGCTAAAGCTTTATGGGGCAGAAACAGTTTATTTGGCTTACACTTTCACATCACTGTTTATTATTGGAGGAAGTCAGGACAGAAACTCAAACATGGAAAGGAACTAGAGGCAGGAGCTGATGACAGGGGCATAGAAGCATGCAACTCAGTGGCTTGTACTATTTGAACAGTCTGCTTTCTTACAGAACCCAGGACCACAAGACCAGGGATAGTCCCACCTACAACAGCATGAGCCCACCCAAATAAATCACTATTTTTTTTTAAAAGAAAAATGTCTTAAGGGCTTGCCAGTAACCTGATCGTAGGAAGGCAATTTCTGAATTGAGGTTCTCTCTTCCCAGATATAAAGCTAGTTGGTGCAGTTAGTTAGTATAATAGGCATTATCTTTTAAGTTACAAAATGGATCTAGGGTATTTTTAGTTCACTGTATTTTGGAATGTTGTGAAAACAATCTTCTTTCTGGAGATAAATAATCTGGTGATTAAATGGATAGGTAACTTGCTGAATTTCATATAGTAATCTAATAGAAAGGAAAAAATAATATGCATTATAAAGAAAAATATTGTCCTTAAATTATAGAATGACTTAACTTTTAGTTTCATTTTGCTCCATCCAGCCCCTACTGTGTTTCCTCAACTCCAAAATTGTTACCCTCTTTTTATTCAATTATTGCATATGTGTGTGTAAAACATATGCAATATATATAATTACATCATTCTGAAGGGATTTTTGTTATTATAAGCAAACATTTTCTTACTAAAACTGCTTTTCTATTTGTAAACACTAGTGATTTATCTTACTATTGACTAAAAATAAGTCTAATATTTTATACCCTGTCTTTTTAAGTCTATTGAAAGTTATAAAAAGAGCAAGTCTCATAACAGTATTTTAGTATGCTAGACTCTAAAGATGATATTGAACATATTTCTCAGACAACAATCACACCGAATTGATTCCTAACCAATTTCAATTAGAGTTAATGCTGATTCAATGAAGTGTATTGCTTATAATCTCTCTCTCTCTCTCTCTCTCTCTCTCTCTCTCTCACACACACACACACACACACACACACAAACAGACATACACACATATGTTTGTGTTTCAATTTAATAGTACTGTCAATTGGAGAATAAGTATAATAAGCATACAGATTTCCATATTTGTCCAGTAAAACAGGCCATCAACAGGTAAGACTCACCTTGACAAACATGCCTTTCATTTCCCTGGTATAGTCCTTTTCTGTTATGAAAACAAAACACCTGAGTCTGGGTACTTATTGAGAGAGCGAGAGAGAGAGAGAGAGAGAGAGAGAGAGAGAGAGAGAGAGGTTTATTTAGCTTGTAGTTTTGGAAGGTGAGAGTACAAAATTACTTTTTCTTTTTTTTTCTTGACATCTCTATTTATTTATTTTTTTATTATTTAATTTATTTATTTATTAAAGATTTCTGCCTCCTCCCCACCACCGCCTTCCATTTCCCTCCCCCTCCCATGATCAAGTTTCCCTCCCTCATCAGCTCGAAGAGCAATCATGGTTCCCTGACCTGTGGGAAGTTCAAGGACCACCCACCTCTATCCAGGTCTAGTAAGGTGAGCATCCAAACTGTGTAGGCTCCCCCAAAGCCAGTACATGCAGTAGGATCAAAATCCCATTGCCATTGTTCTTGAGTTCTCAGTAGTCCTCATTGTCCGCTATGTTCAGCAAGTCCAGTTTTATCCCATGCTTTTTCAGACCCAGGCCAGCTGGCCTTAGTGGTTCCCAATAGAACATCCCCATGGTCTCACTGTGTGGGTGCACCCCTCGCGGTCCTGAGTTCCTTGCTCCCTCTCCCATAGTCCCCATCCTCCAAATTTACTCAGGTGGTCTTGTTTGTTTCTATTTCCCATGTATATTAGATCCATGTACATCTCTCTTAGGGTTCTCATTGTTGTCTAGGTTCTCTGGAACTGTGATTTGTAGGCTGGTTTTCTTTGCTTTATGTTTAAAAACCACTTATGAGTGAGTACATATGATAATTGTCTTTCTGGGTCTGGGTTACCTCACTCAATATGATGTTTCCTAGATCCATCCATTTGTCTGCAAATTTCAAGATGCCATTATTTTTTTCTCCTGTGTAGTACTCCATTGTATAAATGTACCACATTTCCTTATCCATTCTTCAGTTGAGGGGTATTTAGGTTGTTGCTAGATTATAGCTAAGACAAACAAACAATTCTGCTATTAACGTAGTTGAGCACATGTCCTTGTAGTATAGTTGAGCATCCTTTGGGTAATTATTATTATCAAAAGTGGTAATAATCCAATAAAAAATGGAGTACAGACCTCAACAGAGAACTCTCAACAGAGGAATCTAAAGTGGCTAAAAGACACTTATGGAAATGATCAACATCCTTAGTCATCAGCAAAATTTGAATCAAAACAACTCTGAAATTCCATATTAGACCTGTTAGAATGGGCCAATATCACAAACACTCACAACAACTTATGCTGGAGAGGTTTGGGGTAAAGGGAAAAGTCCTGCATTGCTGGTGGGAGTGCAAACTGGTACAGCCCCTTTGGATGTCAGTGTGGCGATGTCTCAAAAAATTAGGAAACAACCTTCCTCAAGAACCAGAGTCAAAACCCTGTCTCGAAAAACCAAAAAAAAAAAAAAAAAAAAGAACCAGAGGCATTACTATTTTAAAAATGTGAGGAGTACTTGTTTGGGGGTATGTGCTTTTTATTGAAAATTTCTTTAACAAACAGGTCAAAAATGTGATGAAAACTATCATGGCTGGATTGCAGCAAACCAACACTGAAAAGATTCTTCTGAGCTGGGTCCGACAATCAACGCACAATTATCCACAGGTTAACGTCATCAACTTCACCACCAGCTGGTCTGATGGCCTAGCTTTGAATGCTCTCATCCACAGTCACAGGTAAATTTGAAATTTAAATTGTTTTTTAAGTATTGATTTAGACACTAATGATGTATTTTATTGCAATATAACCTGTCTACTAGGAAAAATGGTGTTCACAATATCGATCTAAGTATTTATTGAAACAGACTAAGCATATCATCATATATTTACCTGCTTATGTGAGATAGGGCATCTCTAGGTAGGTATTCCTGTCTCAGTTCTCAGAATAATGGGATTACATGCTTTAAACACCATGGCTAGGAGTTTTCTAATTTTTTAGTTACATATGGCTGTGGTTGAAGGAGGAACAAAAATGAACACATTTTATACTTAGACTCCAAAACAACCAGATTATTTCATGACTTTGCTAATAAGGGGGCTGATAGATTTCAACAGAAGCAGAAATAAGTTTGAGCCTAGACTACAGAACTCAAAGTGGTTTCAAATTTTATGCAAGTGGTTTTAGTGAGATCACCATTCTCAGATAAATAATGTACAGGTAAACATTTGTCATATGAAACATAAGCTTCCATAGCAAACATCATGATATCATGGACGTTTTCTTTCTGATGAGGATTAAAAGAAACATTAAGCATTTTAGTAACCATAGCAAAAAAGGGGGTGGGCATCTAGTGAGTTCAATAACTCAGTGTTCAGAACATCAAAAGAGAGTTTTTTTTTCTATATAGAGCAGCAAAGCAATTTCTTTGAATTACGGAACAATTCTGTGGGCATTCATATAAATAACAGTATAACATAGTAAACTAAGCAGCTTTACTATAGTCCAGACAGTTTTCTAGTTTTCACAATGACAAAACAATTGTTTTATTTTCTTAGATAATAAAGTTTAATAAATTAATTTATAATTTTTCAAATAAAGTTATAATCATGTGGGAAAGGTGCATATATACATACATAATTATATATAAAATATATTATTTTAAAATACAATACTTTCATATGTACAAGTTATACAGCATCATTCTACATATGATTATATCATGTAATATTTCCTCCAAGAAATATCTACCTTGGTCTTGTCATTAACTGTTCTTTTAAATGACTCCCAAATTAATTGTTTATTTTTTTAATGAATTCCACTGGACTTCAGCTTCCCAGAATACCCACACAGGTTATCTTTTGTCACGTGTATTTATCTATTTTTGTTCCCTTTTCTTTTTCACCAAGTCTCCCATTTTTCTATACCACTCTTGTTTCCAAAGAAGGCCAGAATATAAATTTTCCTTGTGGTAAGGCTCAACTCAAGGGCAAACTCAAAGTAAGCATCTTTGTCAGGTGTCATGCTGCAGCTGGGCTTAATTAGTCCCATCCAGACCAGGTTTCCAGGTGAGAGATTCAGCAAAACTGACTGTAAAAAGTAGTCTGATTGGTTCTGATCCACACATTTAACAAGGCATACAGGCTGATTTTCATAGGTACAACAAAAGAAAGCTTTCCACAGCTTCAGTACAGTCAGTTAAGGATAGATTGAGCTATTGATTTTGCATCATCAGTTCATGCTCATTAATGCAGCCACATGCTTCACATTAAGGGCCTGAAGAAATATTGATCTTGCTCTTCATGTACATATTAGCAGATAAACAAAAATATTGAGGATTGGCTTATGTGCTCCTTGGTGGCTCTTTCCTATTTTCATTTCAAGTGGGAGACTTCACGCCTGGAAGCATGTTCACACACCATATTTGTTCATTTTCTTTTTATAATTTTTGAACATGTTTCTAAGTAATACAGGAAACATCCAGCTTGTCCTATCCCTGACCTACTTGTTCTCTGCCACAGTGTATCTGCATTTATGTATTTTGAATGAGCCATCAATAACTATCTTTTTATACATTGCATGTTTAGTTCTCAAGAGGTTCCTTACAGTTGCTTGATGCTTTTTCATGAATCACCTTCCTCTTTGTCTTTGACAGATGTTAATATTTTTTATCTAGAGAAAAAAAAAAACATGGTTGGACTTTCTGTTCCAAGGTGATTGTCATTGGCACTCTTAGGAATGTCATTCAGTACCCTGATTTCAATAATTGAGTGAGTAAGCTATATAGAACAGAGACAGCAAAGCACAGAGACCTTGGGAATGAAAAGGTTTATGTTCAAACACAATGTCCACTACAGTGAATTTGAAAGGAAGCCAGGTTATACTTTTACACAAAAATGATAATTGATAAGAAATATATACAAAATATAAACATTAAATTATAATAACCTTAAAAATGAATTTAAATTTTCATGCTAACTCCTTTTTCCTATCCCAGGATGTGGTTTAAGAAAAAGTTATCCATTATGTTACTGAGATCTCCCTTTGGTCTAGTTCTGCTCCTTGTTACATGTGATCTTTGTTGAAAGGATTCAGGTGAGAAGAGAGTCAGAATTTATTATGAAATAAAATAAGATACACCTGATGATAAAAATGGGTAGTTCTCAAAGAGGAAAAAACTATCATGGGATGAGAGTCAACGGTAGTCAGAGAGGCAATTTTATAGTGCAAGCATTGGAGGGGTGAGAATTGACATTGGACAAAAGGACAATTGTACCAACCTATATTTTTTAAGTAAGTGTTATACTATTTCTCAAAGTTACTCAAACAAACAGCTTTCCTGAAGTACATTTTCCTGCCAAAGTGATTGAGAAACTGATTTGAATTGATGGTTCCTAAAGAAGAAAGTGATTTATCTTTATTGTATACCAGAAAGTCAAAACAAGATAGTGTGATTTTAATTTTCTCAATGGTATAGAAAAATCATGTCTCCACCAAGGGTAAAAGAGAGATTCAGATTCAGATCCAATTCATTTACCAAAGACCTGAAATTGAGGTTTCTTATTTCATAAGCTGCTGATTATAAGGAAGAGTTCCATCCTCAATATCTTTTAACCCTGTTAATATTTGTCTAGCTACCTAAGAGTCATCCCCAGAATTGAAATCCTCAAAACATTTAGAAGGTAACTATTTAAAGACTTATATGTCAACTTTCCTAAGGGGCTTTGGGAGGATTTCCTAAGAAGAATTTCCTTTGTATGGTTTACTTAGGAGTAATGAATCTAGCCAGGTGGTAATGGTGCACACCTTTAATCCCAACACTTGGAGGCAGAGACAAGCACAGCTCTGTGAATTCAAGGCCAGCCTGAAGGCCAGCCTAAGAGCTAGTTTCAGGACAGGCTCCAAAGCTACAGAAAAACATTGTCATGAAACAAACAAACGAACATTATGAGTCCAGTTGGAAATTTTTAAAAGTTTGGTGGCTGGAGGAGAAGCTAAAAGTATAGGGAAAAAATCTTTCTAACTCCTTTCTAGGAGTTAATAATTGTTAACCCTAAGGACCCTCTCTATAAGTTCTGATCAGAACCTGTTAATATCCTGGTGAAGGCATTTTTATCATATTTCTGAATGGATTTGAAATTTCTATAATGCACATTGTTTGTAGATCATTGGAATTGATTGAATCTGCAGTCAGATTAGAGATTATATGCGATAATATACAAAAAGATCTGAATATACAAAAGGTTACCAATAATGTACTTCAGAAAGGCTTAGGCTTATGGTTAAATAAGGACCTAAGTACACTTCAGGGAATTCTTCATAGCATTTCCCTGTAGGGTAAGATGGTTCTTCTGTCAATATATTTTTTAAAGATTATTTTCTTGTTCATTTTACTTATTTATATAAGTATGTATCTGCTTGAGTGTATTTCATGTATGTGTAGGCACCTTCAGAGGCCAGACGAGGGCACTAGATCACTGAAAGATGCAGTTTCAAGCAGTTGTGAGTCATGCAACATGGGTGCTGGGAATGACTTCATGTCCTCTGGGAAAGAAGCAAGCACTCTTATTGAGCAATCTATTCAGTCTGATCCTGTTAATGTTATTTAGTGGATAAGTTGGGGGATCTCATTGGTAAATTCTGCTTTTCCAAAGGACTAAACTCTCCAAAAAGAATATTTAATATTTAATACTGAGAGATATATTTTTAGGCTGAATGATAATGAAGATAAGAAAATGTCACTGTGTCCTTAAAGAGATCTCATGTTTGAAGAAAAAATTTAGTTTCAAGCATATTAAAAAAACCTGAATAGCAAATTTTTAAAGGTACATAATGTAAGGCATTCCATGCTAGGAAAGATATTTTTAATGGTAACAGCATAAACTATTTTCTTAAAAATAAATTTTAATTGTTTGAGATGAATAGGACTATGTCAGTTCCACTTTCCATTTCCTAACCTAAACCCTCCCCCTTCTCTTTCAAATTCATTACCTAAACATGACCTGGACAAGGAGAATACCAGTAGAAATGCTAACTTGAAGGGGGAGAAACTCTTTGAGGTTTCAACCATAAACAAAGAACTATATGCCAGTAAGGTGTGCTAAGAGTAGGAATAGCAATGTTCCCTAGGGAAGGGCACAACAATTGATTATCTGATACCAAATGGTCAGCCCTGAAAACATATACATGCAACTAACATGATAAGGACTAATAGCATTGTGTTTTTGTATTTAGAAGTGTATGTGCTTCATTGTTCTTGGGTGTGTATGTTTACGCTCATATACATATATATGTAAGAACAACTGAAGAAACGGGTTTAAAAAATAATTTATTTATCTATTCCTTATAATTTCTTATATGTTTACATAGTAGTTTGATATAGAAAATGATAAAGTCTATAGGTCTTGATCAGGCTTGTTCTGTTTGCTAGATAAAGAAATAAAAGGCAAAAAATTTTTCAATGCAGCAGGTAGCAGTAAAATATTATAACACAGCAAAAAGAATCAGCATCTTACATGCTTCCTCTGTATGGTAAAGTGAGGTGGGGAACACACTAGCTCATTCTGTCCTCCTTTAAAGATGAAGGATAGGATGACATGGGTTCTGATACACAGACATGAGCTACCTAAACCTTCCTATACAGGACAGACTGAGGTGCAGGAACACATGTTTTTTCTTGACCTTAAACATAGGACAGATTAAGGTTAGCACAACAAGGGTTCTATGAGACAGATGCTATCTTTTCCCAAGTCTCCTTCATAGGACACATCCAACCTCCTCTATTGGACAGATTAAGGTTGGAAAGATGTGGATTCTGAGAGTCAGACTGTACCTCCTTCCAAACCACCTACATAGGACAAAATGAACTAGAGAGACCAATAATTCATTTCTAACCTTCCTTTTAGCACAGGCAAAGGCTTGGGCAACATAAATAGTGAGAAAAATCTACCTTCGTAGCATACTTTGTAGGGCTTACTGGGGTGGAGCACACAGTAGTTCAGTTGTAACTACTTCCGTATACCCAATTACATTAGAATAACATCAATTTCAAAAGACAAAAGCAAACCCCCTGCAATTCTCCTTTGAAGGACAGTCTGAGATTGAGAGTTCATGAGGTAACTCCTATCCACCTAGAACACTTTGAAACTACACTGTAGAGTAGATCATGGTTATAAGAGCTTGGAATCAGAAACAGAAGCTAGTGCCTTCTAGTATAGTGGTTCTCTGTATGTGGGTTTCCACCCCTTTTGAGGGTCAAGTGACCCTTTCACAAGGGTCAATTAAGACAATTGGAAACTAAGATATTTATATTATAATTCATAACCATAGCAAAAAAATACAATTAATAAGTAACAATGAAAGAAATTCTATGTTTGAGGATCATGACTATACATATATATATATATATATATATATATATATATATATATATATATAGTTGCAGGATTAGAAAGGTTGAAAACTACTGTTCTAGCTCTTTTTCATAGGATAAAGTGGAGGTGTAGAACATGCTAGGATGCTCTTGTAGTTATCTGCAGTACAGATGAAGGTGGATTTTGAGAAACAAACACGGGGTTCCTTCAAGACTTTTTGGGAGGGAGGACTGAAGTAGGCTTCTCACTCCACTCCTAGTTATACTATGTGTAATTATGCATACATAGGACAAATAAAGGTTAGCGTGATGTCGATTTTAGAAGACAGAGACCAGCTCCCTCCAAGCCTCACCTGTAGTCTGGGCAGGTGGAGATCATTCTAGTTAATTACCAACTTCCCTCAGAGGACAGTTTAAGATTAGAACTATATGGATACTGAGATAAACTCAATAGCTCCCTCTAATCATGCTCTATAGGAATACTGTGGTGGAGAACACGCAAGTTCACTCTAATCCCACTCCGTAAGACATAAAACATAAGATGAAATGGATTCTGAGTAACAGACAGGAACTCCCCCCCCAAGCCTTCTTCTTGGGACATATTGAGTTATAGAACACAGTAGTTCACTCATAACCTGTTTAATAGGAAAGGCTAAGAACATGCATTCTGGGAGATAGATGCAAGTTCCTTAAAGCCTCTTTGGTAGGACAGAAGAAGTTGGAGTGCACATTAGTTCATTCCTTTCCTTATCTGTAGGGTATATCAAGCTCTGGAAAACCTGGACTTTGAAGGGAGAGAAACTCTCTCCCTCCAAAATTCTTCAGAAAGACAGACTGAAGTGGAAAGCATACTAATTAACTCCTATTAAAACTCCACAGGACTGATAAAGTTTAATGTGTCCTGGACACAGTGTTTTACAGGAGAGATCAATTGTGATTCTGAGAGAAAAACACCAGCTCCCATCAAACCTCTTCTAGGAAGACTGAAGTTGAAAGCACACTAGGTCACCCCCTATCCTCCTACTTTGGATAGAGAAAGGGGCTGAAAACAGGTATTCTGAGAGACAGAAACAAGCTTCCTCTAAGTCTTCTTTGTAAGATACATTAAGATGGAGAGCACATTGGAATATAACTTGTACTTATGACAGATCAAGGTTAGAAATCAATGCATTCTGAGACAGAAAGTAGCTCTCTCCAGGCACTCTTTATAGAACAGACTGAGATGAATAACACACTAGTTCACTCCTACCATATTCTTATTACAGAACAAGGACCAGGCAAAGTGGACACTGAGAGAAAAACAATAGCTACCTCCAAGCTTCCTCCACATGACATGATGAGGTGGAGAGAACAGTAATTCATTACTTACATCTTCCATGGAGCATATCAAGTTAGGAAAACACAGATTCTGACAAACGCACACTAGATTCATATAAACTTCCTTGTAGGGCAGATTGAACTGAAGATCACACTAGTTCATTCTTAAACTCCTCAATAGGACAGGTGAAGGTTAGAATGATATGGATCCAGAAAGACACTAATTTTACTTAGACTCCTCTGTTAGATGCTGAGATGGGAATTACAAAATAACATTGCTAACATACTCCATTGGGATAAACAATTTAGGACAAAAAAAACATAAACTTGCTCCCTCCAATCCTCTTTTGTGGGATACAATGAGTTTAAATGCACACTATTTGTGCTTTTTAGTATAGATCAAGTTAGGATTGTGAGAGACAGACACTAGCTTTTTCTCTGAGACCCCTGGTAGGATATATTGAGAAGGAGAGCACAATGGTTCTCTTCTAATGTTATTTAGGGGAAATATCAAGGAGGTTTGGACAACATGAATTCTGAGAAATAGACACTAGCTTCCTCCAAACTTTATCCTTAGAGCATACTGAGGTAGAGAACCTACTAGTTCTTTCATAACTCACTCTTCAGAACATATCAAGTTAAGGACTAAATGAATATAGAGCAACAACTACTAACTCCATCCAAGATTCACACAATGAGGTCTAATGCATGGTAGTCTAGTCCTAACCTCATCAGTATAACAAATCAAGCTTAGGAAACTCTGGATGCTGATAAAGAGAAATTTTCTCCAAGAAAGAATTAGTACAAATTGAAGTAGACTACCTTATTTGTTTTTTTTACCTCTTACATAGGACAGATTAAGGTTAGGATGACATGGAGTCTGAGTGACAGATACTAGTTTCCTCCAATCCCCATTCCATGGGACAGACTGTTGTGGAGATTATGCTAGTTAACTCCTAATCTTCCTACTCTCTTCTGTAGAACAGATGGAGGTTAGGACAGCAAATATTTTGTTAGAGAGACACTAGCTCTATTCAAGCATCCTTAGTAGGGCAGACTGAGTTGGAGTATAAACTAGTTCATGTCTGTCCTCCTCAATAGGAAAGAGTAATTTAGGACAATATGAATACTGAAAGACAGACTCTAGCCCCTCCTAGCATCCTCTCTTGGAAAGACTGATGTGGATATTACAATAGTTCATTCCTAACTTACTGTGAGTCAGGATTAAAGTTAGGACTACATGGCTTATGAGAGGAAAGCACTAATTCTAAGAGTATCCATAGGACAATCTAAATTGAAAAGCATATTACTTCACTTCTTTCCTACTCTGTTAAACAGAATGAGTTAGAATAAAATTTATTCTGAAGGACAGACTAGCTCTGCCAAAGCCTCTTCTATAAGATAAGCTAAGGTTTACAAGAAGCTAGTATATTTTTAAACTCATCAGTAGGACATACCAAATTAGGAAGATTTGGAGAGCGATGGACACCAGCTCTGTAAAAGCCTCTTCTGTAGGAAAAACTGAGATGGAGAGCAGACTAGTTCACTTCTAACTGCTTCTGTAGGGCAGATCAAGATCACTACAATTGAAATCCGATAGATAGACACTATTTCCCTCTAGCTTTTTGCATCGTGATAGAGAGAAGTCTTGATCAGTCCTATCCTTCCTTACCTGTAACACAGATCAAATTTAAGAAAAGAGATTCTGAAAGACAGGCACTAGCTCCCACCAAGCCTTCTTTTGTTATGAAAGACTGGCAGAGAGCACACCTGCTCCCTCATAACTTTCCCCATCAAACTCCTCACACCACTGATTCTTTTTTATTGTTTTCACAGTGCTATACATTTCTCCCTGTCCCTCTTCCTCCCCTCTCTTCTTCTACCGTCTCCTGTGACACCCACACCCCCAATTTACTCAGGAGATCTTGTATTTTTCTCCTTCATATGCAGATGTAAATATGTCTCCCTTAGGGTCTTCTTGTCTAGCTTCTTTGGGGTTGAGGACTGTAGGCTGTTATTTCTTTGCTTTATATCTAAAAGATACCTATGAGTGAGTACATGCTATATTTGTGTTTTTGGGTCTGGGTTATCTTACTCAATATGTTTGTTAAAGACTTATTCATTTATTTATGTATTATGTATACAGTGTTCTGTCTGCATGTGTGCCTACAGACCTGAAGAGGGCACCAGGTCTCATTATAGATGGTTGTGAGCCACCATGTGGTTGCTGGGTATTGAACTCAGGACCTCTGGAAGAATAGTCAGTGTTCTTAACCTCTGAGCCATCATTTTAGCCCTCAATATGTTTTTTTAGATCCATCCATTTGCCTGCAAACATCAAGATGTCATTTTTTTCTACTCTGTAGTACTGCAATATGTTAATGTACACATTATCCATTCTTATTTTGAGGGTCATCTAGGTTTTTTCCAGGTTTTGGGTATTATGAATAATGCTGCTATGAACAAAGTTGAGCACATGTCCTTGTGGTATGGTTGAGCAACTGCTGCAGCCAGCGCAGCCTGGATAGCCAAGACTGGTGGGGGGTGCCGGGATAGAGAAACAGAGGCTTCTTTTCAGGTGGAAGAACAGCAACCTTTATTTTGCCCGGCGACCTTTTATACCTCTACTCCTGTGGAGACCCACTGGCCAGAAAGAACACAATCATCCTTGTCAATTACAGACCACAAGGAAGTTCTGCTTTCAGTCAGGGGGAGTGAGGACAGCTGGATCACAACAACTAGCAACCTTTTGGTATATACCCAAAAATGGTATTGCTGGATCTTGAGGTAGATTTTTCATAATTTTCTGAGAAATCAACATACTGATTTCCAACACAGTTGTACGAGTTATCACTTCCACCAGCAATGGAGGAGTGTTCCCCTTACCTGACTCCTCTGCAGCATAAGAAGTCATCAATGTTTTTGATCTTAGCCATTCTGACAGGTGTAAGTTGGAATCTCAGAGTTGTTTGTGATTTGTATTTTTCTGATGGCTAAGGATGGTGAGCATTTCCTTAAGTGTCTTTCGGTCTTTTGAAATTCATCTGTTAAGAGTTCTCTGTTTAGGTCTCTACTATGTTTTTGTATTGAATTATTTCTTCTTTTGATGTCAAGTTTCTTGAGTTCTTTGTATATTTTGGAGATCAGTTCTCTGTCTGATGTGGGGTGTGTGAAGATCCTTTTCCATGCTGTAATCTGCAATTTTATCTTGTTAACTGTGCCCTTTATTTACAGAGGCTTCTCGGTTTGAAGAGATCCCATTTATTAATTGTTGTTCTTAGTATCTGTACTACTGGGGTTATATTTAGGAAGTGGTCTCCTGTGCCAATGTGTTTGTGTATTTCCCACTTTCTCTTCTATGAGGTTCAGTGTGGTTAGTTTTATGTTGAGGTCTTTGATCCATACACTTGAGGTTTGTGCATGGGGATAGATATGGATCTATTTTCATTCTTCAATATGTTGGCATTTGATTATGTCAGCACCATTTGTTGAATATGCTTTCTTTTTACCATTCAATTCCCACACCTATAAATACCTGTTTTTTGACAAAGAAGCTAAAAATACCACTCATTCTTAAAGACAGACATTAGCTCCCTTCAAGTTTCCTCTGTAGGACAAAATAATATGGACAGCACCTTACTTCACTCCATTTTTTTTTAGTTGGACAGATAAATATTAGGAAAACACAGCTTCTGAGGGACAGGCACTTGATTCATTGAGACTCTTTCACGGACAGCCGGAGGTGGCATGTCAACTAATTAGTAATTAGTTTAATTACTTAAATTAGTTTAAGTAATAATAAGTACTTAATTTATCCATAAAACAGATCAAGTTGAGGACAACTTTGATTCTATGAGAGAGAAACCAGCTCTCTCCAAATTCTTTGCAGTAGGACAAACTGAAATAGAGAGTACATTAGTTCATCCCTAATCTTCCCCATAAAACGGATGATAAATTTCATGAGATACATTATGAGAGACCAACACACTGCTTCAATCCATTCCCTCTAAGCAAGACAGACTATGGTGGAAAGCATACTAATTCAATTGTAACCATATCTAGAGAATGGAGCAAGATTAAGAGGACATAGATTCTAATAGATGAATAGTTAATCACTCCATTCCCCTCTGTAGGACAGGGTGAGGTAGAGCACACTAGTTTATTTTTAACCTTCTCTGTAGAACAGATCAAGGTTACTAGCACTTAGTATCTGAGAGATAGATGCGACATAGTCTCTAGCCCTCTCAATAGAACCAACTGATATAGGGAGTACACTACTTTATTAATAACATCCTCAGTAAGGACAAATCATCTCAAAGCATCATAGATTCTGAGAGACAGCCACTACTTCCCTACCAACATCCTCTGTAGAACAGACTGAGATGGAGAGCTCTCCAGTTTACTCCTATCCTGCTCTGTTGAACATAATGTGTCTGAATGGCTTGGATTGTAAGAGACAAACACTAACTCCCTTCAGTTATTTTCCAAAGAAGAGACTGAGGTGCAGGGCAACCTCGGCCAATGCTATCCTTATTTGTAGGATACATCAAAGTTAAGAAAACACAAATTTGAAATATACCCACTAACTCTGACCAAGCCATCTCCACAGGCCAGAGTGATGTGGAGAGCATTCTAGTTACCAATCATCCTGCATTACAGATCAAGGTTAATACAGAATGGATTTTTAGAGATAGCCTCTAGAATTCAGGTTTTCAGTGGGCAACTGCTTGAAGCTCAGAAAAGGTCAATTCAGTAATTACACATGATGGACATAATTTCTAATAAATGTGTAATTACTGAATCAGCCTTTTCATTTCTCTGTGAGTTCTGCATGTTCAGTTTTTGCAGCACACCATAAAGCAGTCCAGGTAAGAGCAGTTTCTTGCCCAAATGGCTAACCAACTCCATAAGGAGTCTCTTCAGTGCCCATCGTCCTCTTGAAGTAGTTTGGTGCTGCAAGAAAAGTCCTAAGTTCTTAAAATAATTTAAATGCCACATTCTGAAGGTCTCTGAAAGATTTGAAGAATACCTATCCATCTGAACTACATTTCTGTATATTTAGAAAATCTAATTAGCATTACTTTGAGTTTGACTATTATAGATGATTATCTATTAACCTATATTTCTTAATTATACATTATATTTTTAAATGAACTACAAAAAACCATACCTTAATCAAGATCAGAAATACATATACATATAACAAAATTGACTTTAAATCTTTATAAATAAAACAAGATCCATACCAATGTAAAGTATCCATCTCAATAGCATATCCCCCTTTAAATGTAAAGAAACATTTACAAGCTGTATTTGGGAATATGAGTGCAATTCTGTCCAATCTTCTTCCTGCTGTTTATTGGATGAAGTATTTTCTTTGCGGAGGTGTTTGCAGCAACCATTCAGGGGTTCTTGATCCATCAAACCATGTTGGTCTGGAAACAATCCACAGGCTATCATCTTCTGTGTAAACAAAAGAAGAACCTCTTTTCCAAAGCAAAATATCCTTAGACTCAAATTTTGAATTCAAGATACCTTTGAAATATCTATGTTGGCTTAGCTTAGCAGTCCCCAGAATCAAAAGTCTCTCTGCAGTCAAAAAATTTAAAGATGACAAAATAATATAAACAATCCAAACTCTGTGAATTTTCCATCTTCACATGGTTTATTTTTTTTCTGTACTCTGTCTCTTTAAAAACTTTATGATTTTTAAACCCTTTACTTGTTTTTAATAACTATTATTTTTCTTCTCTCTTCCAAGCCTACATATATTTATCCAACACTGTAGCACATTTATAGGTCTTTTTTGTCTGGATTTGTCTTTATTGCATATCTGTAATTATTTATTGTCCAGAAGTACTTTTTACATTGTTGCATGATAACTCTCTTCAAGCTCCCTCTGTAGGACAGACTGAGGTGGAGAACACACAAGGTTACTCCTATGCTTTTCCTTATGACAGATCAAAGGTCAGACCACTTGGATATGAGATCCTGATACTAGCTTTATCCTGTGTTTCTCCATGGTATATATGAAAGGGTATATTACACTAAGTCACTGTTGTATTTATTGAGAGAACAACTCAAGGTTGAGACAATATGGATTCTGAAAGACAGACACCAGGCTCCTACAATCCTCCTCAATAGATTGCACTAGATATGGGACACATATGGTTTTATTCCTGTATCTTCCATAGGACAGATAAAGGAAAACATATCTTCTGAGTGACAGACATTAGATCCCTACAGGTCTTCTGTGTAAAACATACTACTTCACTTCCAAACTCTTCTGTTGTACAGAGGGCATTTAAACAACATAAATTGTGAGAGAAAGACATTACTCCCTCCAGCTCTTTTCTGCAGGATAGACTGAAGTGCTGAGCACCATATATCAATTCTATCCTTATCTGTAGGAAACATCAACATTAATACAACATGGATTCTGAAAGCTAGGCATTGCTCCCCACAAGCTATCTACAGTGACAGTTTATTTAAGAGAATATTAGTTTATCTATGACCTTTTCCATAGGAAAGATTAAGATTAACACAATATGATTCTTGAAGAAAGACACTATTACCCTCAAAGACTATGTAGAAGGGACTGAGTTAGAGAGCACACTAGTTCACTAAAGACCTATTAAGTTATACAGAACAAGGTTAGGACAACATGAATTCTAAAGGACAGACACTAGATCTCCCAAGACTATTAAGACTCATTGTAATATAGTTCTTACTAATTCATTCCTAACCTTATCCATGAGGCAGATTAAGGTTAGGACAATCTAGGATTCTGTGGTACATAAACTAATCCCCTCTAAGATTCATCACTCTGTGTGACTGGCAGAAATGGAGAACTCATAAATTAACCCCTAATCTCCTCCATTGGACAGATCAAGGGTTATATGACATGGCTTTTGAGAGAATGACAGTAGTTCTCTCTGTGCTTCTTCTGTAGGACAGATTTTGTTTGAAGGCAACTAATTCTATTTTAACCTCCTTTGTAGGACAGATCAAGCTTAGTTCATCATTAATTCTAAGATACAAACACTAGCTCCCTTCAGCTTTTTAGTATAGGATAAACAGAGCCATAGAGCATATTAAGATACTTCTTTCCTTTTCTGTAGGACAGATCAAAAATAGGATGACATGGTTTCCAAGAGACAGAGAGTAGCTCTCTCAGACTCATCTTCCAAATATGTACTGTGCAATAGATCACACTAAGTAAATCTTTTCCATATCCATAGGAAAGATCAAGGTTAAGAGAACATGGATTCTGAAAGGTAGACACTAGCTGCATCCATGTCTCCTCAGTGAAATGGAATGAGGTTTAGTGCCCTTTACTTCCCTCTTCAACTTTCCCATAGAGCAGATGTGGTAAGAATGACATTGATTATAATAGACAGGTACAATCTTCATCACAGCCTTCTCTATTGACACACTGAGGTGGAGTGTAAACTAGTTTATTTCCAACCTCCTCTGATGAAAAGAACAACTTAGTAAGACAAGTATTTTGAGAGACAGAAACTAGTTTCTTTTAATACTCCTTTGTAGGACAGATTAAAGTGTAAAGTATTTAACTTCTAACCTGCTCTGTAGGGCAGATAAAGTAAGGGCAACAGGGATAATGAAAGAAAGTTCTTTTCTATGAAGTTCTTGAAGACTAGTACATGCTAGACATAACTATCCTTTTTTGTAGAAAAGATCATAAGACAACATGAGTGTTGAGAGATAGACACTAGCTTTCACCAAGGTCTCTTCATAGTAAAATAATGAGGTGATGAACACACTAAATCACTCCTAATCTCCTTTTGAGGTCAGATAAAGTTTAGCATACCATGTCCTCTTACAGATAAACATTTGCTTTCTCCATGACAGTTCTACAGGAAGACATGAAGTGAAGAGTATTCCTGTGCAATCTTATCCATTTCAATTTGACATATCAAGGTTAGGATGGTATAGATTCTGAGAGATGGACACTATCTCCCTCTAAGACTCTTTCCTAGGACAGACTGAGGTAAAGTGCACACTCTCCCTCTAAGACTCTTTCCTAGGACAGACTGAGGTAAAGTGCACACTAGTTATCTCCTAGCTTTATAAGTGGGACAGGTCATGTTTAGGACAACCTGGATTCTGAAAGAGAAAAAATAATTGACTCCAAGTTTCCTCAGTATGACAGGCTGAAGTGTGAGTACTATAGTTTACTTCTAATCTCCTCCATTGATCAGATCATGGTTTGTTTAATATGGATTACACAAGCTCACTTCATGCTTTTTCTGTAGGAAAGAGTGGTGGAAAGCAGAGGAATTTGCTCTTAACCTCTTCTATAGGGCTCATTAAGTTTAGGATAATATGGATTCTGAGAGAGAGATACTAGCTCACCTCAGCTCTTTTCTGTAGGGTATACTGAGGTATAGAGCACATTAAGTCATTTATAGCCTAGTTTGTAGGAATGGTCTAGCTTAAGACAACATGGGTTCTAAGATATAGCCACTAGATTCCTGCAAGCCTCGTCAGTAGAACAGACTGAGTGGGAGAACGCAGTATTTCACATGCAACCTCCTCTGGAGAATAGGTCAAGTTTAGCATGAAAATGATTCTGAGAAATAGACACTGGATCCTATCAAGCCTCCTGTGTAGGGCATGGTGAAATAGAGACTACACTACTTCACCCCTGTCTTCTTCAATAGGGCAGAATAAGGTTAGGGCAACATGTATTCTGAGAGACAGATACTAGACCACTCAAAGACTTTTAACTAGGAAAGACAGAGAAACTGAACACTTGTTTGCTCACGACCTCATATGTAGGCAAGATCAAAGATAGGACAACATGGATTCTGAATGAGAGAATGCTAGTCTCTCCTTGACCCCTTAGTAGGGCAGACTTAATTAAAAAGCATAATGATTCACTCCTAAGCTCATATATACACTAGATCAAGGACAGAATGACATGAATTCTGAAATAGACACTAGCTGCCTTCTTTTCCTCCTTCATATTAAGCAATGATATGGAGAACACTCTAGTGCAATCTAATATTTTATATAAGACAGATAACGATTAGAACAAGAGGAGCTCTGGAGGGATGCATGACCTACATCCACCATTTCTTAGTCAGACAAGTGGAAAGCATACCAGGTCACTCCTATCATCCTCTGAAGGACATATCAAGTTAGGACAACATGGATACTGCAAGACAGACACCAGCTCCCTGAAGCCAAGCATATCAGGCATACTTAGGTAGAGAGCACAGTAGTTCTCTTGTGACATCTTGCATTGGAGAGATCAATTTAGGAAAAAAAAATTGATTCAGAGAGACGGAAAGTGACTCCCTCAAAGCCACTTCAGTAGGACAGACTGATGTAGAGTGCATACTATTTCAGTATTAATCTTATCTATTTGAGAGAGCAGGGTAAGCACAAAATGGATTGTGAGAGTGAATCACTAGATCCCTCCACACCTTCATAGGACAGAGTAAAGAGGAGACTACACAAGTTCACTTCTGCCCTCCTCGGTGGGTCAGATAAGTCTTAGGCCAACATGGATTCTGAGACACAGACGTAAGCACCCTCTAAGACATATTTTGTTTGTTTGTTTGAGACAGAATTTCTTTGTAGCTTTGTTACCTTCCTGAAACTATATTGTGTAGACCATGTTGGCCTTGAACTCACAGAGATCCACCTGCTTCTTCCTCCAAAGTGCTGGGATTAAAGGTGTGCACCACCACCCCCAGGCTTCTAAGATTCTTAAATGGGATGGAGTAGGAATAAATACAACTGCACCCTAACCTTTATCTGTAGGACAGATTAAAATTTGGACAAGCAGAGTTTTGAGATACAGTCACTAATTTCATCCAAGCCTCTCCTGTAGGACAGACAAACTGGGATGATGATCACACTAGTTCACTTCTAACCTCCTCTATTGGACAGACTGTGCTAGAAAGATGTATTTTGAGAGACAGACACTAGTTTCCTCCAGCTCTTTTCCCTGGGTGATAGTCAGGAATAAAGTAGGCTAAGTCACTTCTAATTTTATTTGTAAAAAAAGATCCATGTTAAGAAAACATGGATTCTGAGAGACAGACTACCAGCTTCTACCAAGTTCCTCAATAGTACAAACTAAGGTGAAAAGCACATCAGTTCCCTTATAACATCCTCCAGAGGATAGATAAGCTTAGCACAGCACAACTTTTGAAAGACAGATACTAACTTCCCCCATGCAACCTCTGTAGGACAGCCTGAGGAGGTGAGCATGGTAAATTACTCCTATCCTCTTCAGTAACCTGGATCAAGGTTAGGAAACCATGGATTCTAAGAGAGAGACACTAGGTCCGTTCAAGACTCTTTGGAAGGACAGGGTGAGGTGGGACTGAGTATAACCTTACCTGTAGGACAGTTAAAACATAGAACAACCAAGATTCTGAGAGAAACTAACTTTTTTAAGATGACTCAGTAGAGAGACCAGTTTTACCCATGCTTTTTCAGTCACAGTCCAGCTGGCCTTGGTGAGCTCCCAATAGATCAGCTCCACTGTCTCAGTGGGTGGGTGCACCCCTCGTGGTCCCGACTTCTTTGCTCATGTTCTCCCTCCTTCTGCTCCTCATTGGGACCTTGGGAGCTCAGTCCAGTGCTCCAGTGTGGGTCTCTGTCTCTATCTCCATCCATCAACTGGACTCTCTGAACATGGCGAACAATGAGGGCTGATGAGAAGCAAAGGACAATGGCACAGGGTTTTGATCCTGCTTAATGTGCTGGATTGGTGGGAGCCTAGCCAGTTTGGATGTTTACCTTCCTAGATATGGACGGAGGGGGGAGGACCTAGGACTTACCACAGGGCAGAAAACCCTGACTGCTCTTTGGACTGGAGAGGGAGGGGGAAAGGAGTGGGGGGAGGGGGAGAAGGGTGGGAGGAGGGGGAGGGAAATGGGAGGCTGGGAGGAGGTGGAAACTTGTTTTTTTTCTTTTTCTCCTTTTCTCAATAAAAAAAGAAAATAAATAAATAAATAAATAAAACAAGAACTCAAAAAAAAAAAAGATGACTCAATAGGATAGACTAACAAGGAGAGCACATTTTTTCACTCCTGATCTCCTCCATAGCAGATCAAGGTCATCAACACATTGATTTTGAAAGACAGGAATTAGGCTCATCCATGTTTCCACCCCAGGACAGACTAATGAAGAGTGCTGTCTTCACTCCTAAAGCTATCATTAAGACAAATCAATTTTAAGACAAGCACATTGAGAGCAAACACTAGCTTATTCCAAGTCTCCTCTGTAGGGCTGAATCAATTGCAGGGCACATTTGTCAATGCTTATACTCTTCTGTTGTATTGATAAAGTTGGGACAATATGGATTCTGAGAGACAAACCTTCGCTCCCTTCAAACCTGCTTCATGTCAGACTTCTGTGGAGAACTTACCAGTTTTCTCTTTGCCTTATCCATACAACATATATAGGTTGGAACAACATAGATTCTGAGACACACACCCTACTCTCTCCAGTCTATTCTGTTGGACATTCTAATGTGGAAAGTATACTAGTTCACTCCTAAGTATATACATAGTTGGATATACATTCTGACAGGCTGACACTAGATTCCTTCAGACTCTCTCTTTACACATATGGAGGTGTATATCACTCTAGTTCATGTCTGATTTTCTCTGTAGGACAGATAAAGGTAGAACTACATATTGGGCTCTCAATCTCACTCTGTCCTACAGAGGTGATTTGTGAGTAGATAGGGTCTATATATTAGAAACTATATCATAATACCTTGATCAGCTCTATGGAGAAGGATAAGTGTGAACTAGTGTGAATTGCAACTCAGACAGTCCTATGGAGGGGGCTTGGAAGGAACTGGTGTCTTTATCCCAACATACACCTTGTCCTAATCTTGATTTGTCCTAAGGATAACTTTTGGAGTGAACTAATGTGCTCTTTGTCTTTAGGTCTTAAGGGAGCTTAGCGAGACCAAGTGTCTGTCTCTCAGAACCCATGTTGTGTTAACCTTGTTCTGCCCTATCAAAGAGACCAGAAGTGAACTTAGGTTTTCTGCACTTATTTCTTTCCTACTGAGTAGAGTCTGAGGGAGTTAGTGTCTCTCACAGCTCTCCTAACTCTTTGAACTATCCTAAAGTTATGAGTCCACTAGGGTTCATTCCTCATATGTCTGTCTTTCTGAAGAGTCTTGCCTAGTGTCTGCATCTCAATGCCCATTTTGTGCTAAGCTTGGCCTATGCTGGGAGGTTAAGAATCACCTAATATTCTCATTATCTTAGGTTGTGCTATGGAGAAACTTTGATGGGAGTTCATGTCTATTTCTGAAAATCCAAGTTATGATCACATTGATCTGTTTCTTTCAGAAAAGGGTAGGAGTGATATTTGTCAGTCTAGTCTTTCAAAAATGATTGAGTAGTACAGTTTCTGCCTCCCAACTTCTAATCTTCAAACTATGTTTTTCAGTACAGAAGGCAAGTGAACTAGTGTGCTCACCAATTTAGTGTATACTATGGAAGAGGCTTAGGGTACACTGAAGTCTTATCTCTCAGAATCCATGTTGTCATAACTTTGATATGTCCTTTAATTAAATTTAGCATTGAACTAATGTATCTACAACTTAGTCTATCCTACAGCAGAATCTACAGTGAACTAGTATTTTTTCTCAGCATCCATGTTCCCCCCCCACCTTGATCCTTCCTTCTGAGAAGGATAGAAATTAATGAGTGTGAACTCTCCCTCAGTCTATTGTATGGCAGTGACTTTGAGGTAGCTAGTATTTGTCTTTTAAAATCCATTTTGTCCTTATCTTTTTTCCATAAAGGTGAGGTTAAGAATGAAATCATTTGCTCTACAGTTAAGTCCATTCTACAGTGGAATTATTCTCTGAGAATCCTCATCATTCCAACATGGTCCGTCCAGGAAAGGATGTTAAAAGTGAGGCAGAATCCTCCCCATGTCACTTAGTCCAGTAGAATAGGCTTGGAGGAACCTAGTTACCATCTCTTAGAATCAGTATCACTGCAACTTGATTTACCTTATTGAAGAGTTTAAGAGAGAAATTGTGTATTTACTACCAAGTCCAGTCTATTGAGGAGACTTGGAGGGAGCTACTGTTTGTCTTTCAGAATCTACATTGTTCTAACTTTAATATCCCCTATCAAGTGAGTAACTTAGTATGATCAATAAATACTTTGATATATCCTGTGCAGTAAGACAGGGTAGAGATACTGTTTTTCTCTCTTTGAATCTATGCCATTCTTACCTTGACCTTTCCAACATTGAAAGTTAGTAGTGAAATAGTATGCTTTTCACCTCATTCTGCCCTACACATAAGGCTTGGCATTAACTAGTATCTGTCTCATAATTCACTTATTCCTGAAATTATCTATTATAAGAGGTGAGGATTGAACTACTCTGCTCTCCACTTAAATATATCTTATGGAACAGCCTTTCAGTGAGCTGCTTTTCTGTTTCCCCATTCTGGAAAGATTATAGGAGTAAACTTGGTTTGCTTTCTACTTCCATCTGTAAAATAGAGAAATTATAGGAGGTATATACTGTCTGTCTTAGATTTCATGTAATTTTTACTGTGATCTATCCTTAGCAAGAGATTAGAAGAAAGCTAATATTTTCTCCACTAAAGTCTGTCCTACTGAGTACTCTTGGAGGTAATTTCTCACAGCTAATAACCCTGTTATCCTAATTTTAATCTGTCCTACAAAAAAGGCTATGAGGGATGTAATGTTCAGTCCACCTCACAGAAACCATGCTATTCTACGCATGCCCTGTCTTAATAAAGAGGTTAGGAGTTAACTAGTGTACAATTTGCCACATATTGTCTCACTAAAAACAGCTTGGAGAAAGCTACATTGTCTCACAGAATATATTTTTTAAGTTGCATTTGTCTCTCTCGTGGGTAAGGATAGGAGTGATGTACCATGCTCTACACCCCTATCTGTCCTATATAGGAGGACTGGGAGGAGCTAGTGCCTATCTCTAAATTCTTGTCATCTAAATTTCTGGCCTACAGGAGAAGTCAGAAACAAACTCACTTCCTCTCTGACTAAGTCTGTCCAAGCAGACAGCTAGCAGAAAGCTTGGGTTTATTTTAGAATCCATCTCTTTCAAACTTTGATTTGTTTTATGAAGTAAGTTAGGAGAAATAGATTCTAGCTCCCTCCAATACTCTTTTGTAAGACAGACTAAATTTGAGAGTTCTTCACTTTTGTTCTCCTCAGGCAGGATGACATGGACTTTGAGAGAGAGACACTAGCTTCAAACAAGCACACTCTGTAGAACAGGCTATGGTAGAGAGCACACCAGTTCATTTCTTTTTTTTTTCTTTTTATTTAAATTTATTTTTTTATTAAAGATTTCTGCCTCCTCCCCGCCACCGCCTCCCATTTCCCTCCCCCTCCCCTGATCCAGTCCCCCACCCTCATCAGCCCAAAGAGCAATCAGGATTCCCAGACCTGTGGGAAGTCCAAGGACCACCCACCTCCATCCAGGTCTAGGACTGCATAGGCTCCCCCAAAGCCAGTACGTGCAGTAGGATCAAAAACCCATTGCCATTGTCCTTGAGTTCTCAGTAGTCCTCATTGTCCACTATGTTCAGCAAGTCCGGTTTTATCCCATGCTTTTTCAGACCCAGGCCAGCTGGCCTTGGTGAGTTCCCGATAGAACATCCCCATTGTCTCAGTGTGTGGGTGGACCCCTCTTGGTCCTGAGTTCCTTGTTCGTGCTCTCTCTCCTTCTGCTCCTGATTTGGACCTTGAGATTTCAGTCCGGTGCTCCGATGTGGGTCTCTGTCTCCTTTCATCGCCTGATGAAGGTTAATATTCAGGAGGATGCCTATATGTTTTTCTTTGGGTTCACCTTCTTATTTAGCTTCTCTAACCAGTTCATTTCTAAGCTTGTCAAAAGAACACACCAAGGATCAGACAGCATGGATTCTGAAAGACAAAAATCTCCCCCAGAACCCCTCCATAGGACAGACTTAGGTATAGATTAAGCTATCTCATTCCTAACTTGCTTCATAAAACAAATGAAGGATTGAAACAGATGGATTCTAGAATAAATACAAGCTTGTTCCAAGATTTCTCTGTTGGACAGACTGATATGAGAACATGCTAGTTAATTTCTGACCTCTCCTGTGAGACAGATCAACATTTAGATGATAAGGATTGAGAGAGAGACACTAGCTCCTCCCAATCCTCCTCCATAGGACGGATTTAGATGTAGGGTAGTCTATATTACTCAAATCTTTAGCCACGAAACAATCCAGTTTAGAACACAATATATTTTGAGAAGCAAACTAACTTTTTCCAAGTCATTTTTTTATGGAACAGAATGAGGTAAAGTATACACTAATTCACTCCATTGAAGATTCCTCAGTATGGAAGAGCCAGGCAGACTGAACACTGGTTAACCCATATCCTTATAGGAGAGATGAAAGTTTTGAACACAGGTATTCTGACAGAGAAAATAACTGCAAGAGTAATTAGTAGGATAGATACTCAACGGAGAACATATTAGCTTACTCCTTATCTGGAAAGTATAGATCATAGCAAGGGTGACATGAAATCTGAAACCCACACAACCTACCCCCTTTCATTTCTCTTTGTGACAGATTGAGATAGAAAGAATACTATGCTACCACCATAATCTTTCTAATTTTCTAGAACAGGGCATTAGGGAGAGACAGTTAACAGCTCACTAAAAGGCTGTTCAGTAACACATACTTACATGGAGAGCACAGTAGTTCATTCCTAACCTCTTGTGTTAGATTTTGTCTGGAAAAAAAAAACTGAATTCTGAGTGACAGACACTGAGTCCCACCACCAATCCTTCTGTGAACAGACTGAGTTTGAGAGCATTCCAGTTCACTCCTATCCTCCTCTGCAATATGGAGCAAGTTAGGATGCCATTGATTCTCAGAGACTAACACTAGCTCTGTGCAAGACTCCTCTGAACAGACTGTTGTGGAAGGCAACATTAGGTTACTGTTTTCCTCCTTCATATTTCAGATTAAATGAACACAAAATGGATTCTGAGAGATAGACACAAGCTCCTACCAAACCTTGTATGTAGAACAGAATGAGGCAGCAGGCTTACTACTGCACTCATAACTTCCAATGTTGGACAGATAAGGATAGATAGGACAGCATGGATTCAAAAAGACAAACAGTAACTCTACCCTATCTTCTTTGACAGGATATACTAAAGTATTTATTGATCACACTAAGTTAGTCACATTCTTATCCATAGAGACGATTAAGGTTAAGATAACTTGGATTCTGAAAGACAGACATTAGCTTTCTCCAAGCCTCCTCAGTAGATGGAACTGGGCTGGGAAGCAGACAATTTCTCTCTTAAATTCTTTCTTAGAGTAAGTCAAGTTGCATAGATAAAGATTTGGAGCGATGGTAACTAGCTTTTTCTAAGCCCCTTCTATTTATTGTACTGAGGTGGAGTCCACTGTACCTGACTCCTACCCACTTCTCCTGAAATGATCAAGTTAGAATGATGAGGATTCCCAGAAATATCTGAGAGCTGCCTTCTATCCTCTCCTGTAGGACAGCATAAAGTGTAGAGCAAATTATTTCAATCCTAACCTCATCTTTAGGAAAGAAAAAGAAAGGACAAAATAAATTCTAAGAGATAAACACTAGCTTTTTCTAAGCCTCCTCCATGCAACAGACTGAGGTAGAAAGAACAATCATTAATTTCTATCTTCTTCAGTAGGATGGATCAAAGTCAGGACAACATGGATTCTGAGAAACAGATACCAGCTCCCTGTAATCTCTAATGTAGGATAGACTGTGCAGTAGAATACATAGGGTCACTCCTAAAGTTAACCCAAGGGCATATCCATGTTAGCATGGCATGAATTCTGAGAGACAGACTTGAGGGTCCACTAAGCCTCTGCCATAGTATAGGCTGAGGTGGTGAGCACATTAGTTCACTCTGAGCCTCTTCTACTAGAAGTTGTAGTTTGAAATATTTGAAAAATGAAAGACAGAAACGAGATCTCAGCATTCTCACACATGCTAAGTTGAAGAGTAGGTGATGTTATCTCTCACTCCTATCCTTTCTGTGGGTAAAAGATCAATGTGATTATAGCCTGGATTTTCAGAGATAGATGCTAGCTCCCATCAAGCATTCTCAATAGCACAACCTGAGGCAATAAGCATCCTAGATCATTCTAAATCTCCTTCCAAGCACAGGAATTTGCCACAAAATAGATCCTGAGAAGCAGACACTAGTCACTCTGAGACTCTTCAGAAGGACAGGCATATGAGGACTGAATCTAGTTTATTCATGACTTTAACTGCAGGGCAGATCAAAAAGTTAAGACAACTATGTGAGAAACTAAGTCCCTCAGAGTCACCTGAGAAGGACAGAGATAAGTGGAGAGAACCTAATATCACTTCTAATCTCCTCTATAGGATAGAACAAGGTTGACACAATATGGATTCTGAGACACAGCCTCTTGGTCTCTCTAAGCTTCTTCAGGACAGACAGATAGAGAGTACTTTATTTACCCCTAAAGTTACCCTTAAAACAAATCAAGTTTTGGACAACATATATGTTGAGAGATAGACAGACACTAGTTGCTTCCAAGCCCTCTTCCATAGCACTGCCTAAGTTGCAGAGCATAGTAATTCACACTTATCCTCCTCAACAGAACTGATGAAGTTGGTATTACATGGCTTCTGAGAGATAGACATTACCACCCCTATTCACCTCTGTAGGAAAGAATGAAATTGAGAGTACAACAGTTAAATTCTTTCATCATTTGTAGGACAGATCAAGATTAGGATAACACCAATTCTAAGACAGACACTAGATGCATCTAAACTTTCAATGCAGGACAGAGGATGTAGATAGTATACTAATTAACTTATAACCTTATCCATAGTTAGAAATTGAGGGTAGCACAAGATGAATTCTAGGGGCCAGACACTAGCACTCTATAAACATCTTCTCTATGACAGAGTGAGGGGTAAATGTACCCGGAAACAAGTTTTTAGTTCCTTTCAGAACTCCTCCATATGGCATATCAAGATAAGACAGTTTGGATCCTAAAAGATAGACACTACTTTCACCCAAGCTACCTCCATGTACAGACTAACACATTAGTTTACTCTTTCTCCTCCTTTCTTTACCATACAGAGTTAAAATTATGTGAAGTCTGAGAGACAGACTCCAGCTTCTTCTAATCTTCACTAGGAAGACAGGAGTGAACAGCACACTAGTTCAACCTTAGTCTCCAATGTTGTATATGCTGGGTTTGGCTACATACATTCTGAGATATTAGTTCCTTCCCACTGTTTTCCAAGGGATAGGCTACAGTACAGAACAGTCCTTGTTCTATACTCATCTGTAGGACTGATAATCATTAGGAGATATGTGTTTTGAAAGACTGAGTAGATCTCTCCTAGCCTGCTGATGCTGAGATCCCACAATTTCACTCCAGAGATTTTCATAGGATTTACCAATGGTGGTATCGAGTTGGAAGTTTCAGTCAGTTTGGCCCTACCTCTCTCTCTCCAGACCCTGCCCCTAAAAATGTCTGCCAAAAAGAAACTCCTCCCTGTGAGATGTTCAATATCACACCTACAGGGTATTTAAGACCTGGCCCATAGTCCAGCCATTTTATTCCTCTCCTTCCTCCCCCAGGAGTCACAAGAGAGTTACTTTGCTCTTCTTATTAAACCTGGCTTTACCAATTCAGCTTGATTTCTACGCAGCATTGCAGAAGAAAGCCACAACTGGGACTTTCAAAAATGCTTAACCCAAGCATGACAGCCCCAGGTAGAATTGAGTATTTACCACAAATGCATGGGAAACTGCTCTCCCTCCTACACCACCCTCTACCGTACTCTACTGACTCCTGGCTTTGTAAGCTACCCCTTCCCAAACCAAAATGCCTATAAGAAGTCTGTGACCTCTTTCAACCCCAGATTGATTGCCAAGCCACTGCAGTGCTAGGCAACTCAGGCCTGTTTGGAGCAGGGTTGATCGCTGCTCCTTGGAATTCCTTATGTGGAAGATATTATGAACAAAGGCAAATGCTCCAAACCCTCCACTATAGGTTTATAGAACCAGATGCAGACCTGTAGTATTCGGTCTCCAGCTAAAGGCTTATCAATTGGTACCCATGGTACAAGTTTGTACTACTGACAACATTAGGGTATCTCTTGATGAATTTATCCAAATTGGGGACTGTGCACACCATACACTTGATTAAGCTCACTCCTCCAGGGTTTAGAACAAAGCACTCCTGCTCTCCCCCCTTCTCACTGTTTGTCTGCATCTCCACCCCTGCCCTTCATTCCCTGCTCATCTGCCTGCTGGCTTTTTATGTCTTACTTCTTGTTACTCTTATCTTTGAAAATCTCAGGTTGTAGGTTATATTCACCAATGCAATAAGCCACAGTCAGCTGAATTAATAAATCCAGATTTGAAACAGAACAAATCAATGTCCAGGTGACTCCTGGGAGAGGAAGGAGAGATATCACGTGGTGGGCCTTTGGGCTGGTTCTTAAAAGCTCTGTAGGCATGGTATTTAGCATCTCAGGGAGAAGAGCAGACAGTTGGTGGACTTTCTCACGGGTGACATCTGGAGAGAGAGAAAAAAGGTGGGGCTGAAGCAGAACTTCCACCTAAACATCCCAGAAATTTTGGGTATATAGGTGGTACTTCAAGTATGGCTACTTCCTGTAGGCAAGAAATGGCATGGGGGTAGGTGAACTGATGCATGGCAGGAGGTATGGATGAAGAAGTGTTTGGAGACCTCAGGAATCTGCTACTTGAGGGGGCTGAGAAAGCAGGTAGGTATCTAGGAGAAAAAAATAGATTATTAACAATGGCCCTATGAAGAAGGCTAGCCATGGGAAGAGTGATGACTGCCAGAAAGGATGAAATGGAAAGCCACCTTGGCTGTTTAGAGGAGGCAAAGGTGAGTGAGCCAGATGAAAGAGCCGATATGCCCTTGAGTCTGGAGAGGTGGTACCAGCATTGATATTCCAGAAGCTTAGGGGAATGACATGTCAAATCAGGGGATGATAACTTCAGGAGTACCTGAGCCATCATATCTGCTGTTTTCTGCTGGAGGTGGGGAGTTCATCCATCCTGTAAAGATGTCAATAAGAGTTAAGAGATAATGGAGCCATTTTATGAGTAGGCATATGGGTGAAGTCAACCTTCCAGTACTCACCCAGTTGGTATATGGGCTGGTGTCCTTGGAGCTTGTGTAGGGGCTGGCATATCTTGAGGGCTTCCTGTGGGTTGACCTAGATACAAGTCTAGCAGGAGGAGTGGACCTGTAAGATATGCTCAAAATGAGTGGTGTCAAATGGGGTCTCTAGAGACAGATATTAGTTTCCACCAAGTCAGATTTCTTGATACAGTAGCAGAATTCTTTCTCCAGAAACCTGGAAGTATCAGGAAGACAACCCGGACATATTTATACCATGGTGTCATAGCAGAGACTATGTATTTGGGATAAAACATTTTTCCTAGGGCCTGGTTTTAGCCTAATGAAATATATCTTTTGGTCTATACTTAGATGACAGCCAGTGGATATTTACTGAACAAAAGAGGTTTAGTGAGTGAAAGAAGAGAAGAGGGAACTGAACATTCCTGAAGGCTTCCATACCCTCTCTAATACTAACCAGTTCTTAAAACCTGGGGCCAGTAAAATCCAGAGAAATTTAAGACTCCTCAAACTCTTTGTAGTCAGTGCTTTGTCGGTATATCAAAATTCCATTTATCAATGCTAAAACTCTGAACCTCTAAAGTTACTTCTGAAACTGTTTATCCTGTTATGAAACTGATGAAAGAAGCAAACCTGTATGTATTTTTTACAGTAAACTTAAATAATGAACTAATGAGCTACCAAGGTGATTATAAGGTATAACCAAGGGTTATAAGGAACACTTTTAAACTGTCAAATCTGTCAGCACCACAGCCCTCAAACCGAGATGGATAAATTTTACCTGTGTAAGCAAAAATGTGACAGCTTCCCAGCTACCCCAGGTCTCTCCATGGCTGTCAAAGCAGTATCAGTCTTCTGCTGCCAAACCTAGAATGGACAGAATTTTCTTGAGAATAGAAACTTATCGGGGGACCAGCCTACTTTGTCTAGGCAAAGTGGGACAATCAGTTACCGAGTGTCCTGCTTGTACCCAGTCTGGACAAGTCTTGACAGCAGTTAAGGTGCAAAACAGTTCTCCACACCCTGGCTGGCTTTGCTGCATTTCAAGCAAGCTACAGCATAAGGTATTCTGCAGTCATCTGCAGCTTCCTTGGAGGAGATACAGGGGTGCTGCTAAGAGCTGGCATATCTCTATTATGAGAAGCTTTTTTTAATTAAAATGCCATATTCTCAGATCCATGAAGTGTTTGATGATCAGGGAATCATTTTCTGTTTGGTATATCTAAATTAAGCTAAATCTGAACATATTAAAGAAGTTGATCCTTTATGAGGTAACTGATGGTTAACTTGTATGTCTAGTGCACTGTTATAGAATATAACAATTTTCTGTATGACTTACTTTACCAAATTAGCTACAGCTTACCAGTTTTACAAAATGCAAGAAGGTTAAGAGTATATTTTTATATTGGTCTTTGTTAACCTTAACAGACCTTAGATAAGGAGAAACTCTTTGTTAAACAGTTTTGGTCATCACCTTACTGTATCATAAAATAAGAATAACTCAGTCTCTGGTGTTTATATGTGATTCTAAGACATAGAGCATAACCATAATCTGTAGAAGGCAAACCACATTTTCACATTGTAAACATTTTACCTCAGTATACAAGCATTGTTTTATATCCTATCTTTCATAAACCTTGTTTTCGACCAGGATGTGAATGATCATACAAAAATGCATGCTAATCTAAAATATATTGAACACCTTATGTCTTCTTGGTGGGGCCAGTCTATGTGGGACTTTATTTGAGATAGGTAGTAAAGTAATATGACCCCCTCTTTTCCATCCTTAGTCAAATGGTTGCGTCCCACTTGGTTTTACTTAATGGTGACTGTGCACATGTTGTTTTCTAGAGCAGTTTAAATTTGCAGTTACCAGTCTGAAGTTAACTTTTGTTACAGAGTTTTAACTGTACCCAATTACTCAGCTGTTTTTAATAAGATAGAACAGCATAAAACAACCTCTGTCATTGCATCAGATTTAATACTAGAAAGGCCCAGGGACAAATTCTGAGCATAGGCAGGTAACCTTAATAGCAATTCCTGACACATGGAAGATACAAATCCAGGCATCACAGACTAGTCAGAAACAAACATTGCATGGCCACATGCATTTATACACAAGAAAAAAAATATCCAGGCACAATGCACCCATCTATACAAAGTAGACAGGAACTTTTAAGAAACCATAGGAATAAAAGATGCTTCCAGGCCACAACATGGCTCCTCTTGGGTCAGAGCAGGTAGCACAACTTGGTTCCTGAGAGAGAGAGATACAGAGATACTAGCTCCCTTCAAGCCCCCCTCCATGTGTCAGATTGAGAGACTGATATGGAAAGCATATTATTTCTTCCCTAACTTTATTCATATGACAGATGAGTGTTAGTATAACATGGGTTCTCTGAGACATACACTACCTCCCTATCAACCTCTTTCATATGGCAGTGATTTGGAGAACACACTAGTTCGTTACATCCTCTATTTGAGGGGTCAAGGATTAGAGAATTTGAATTATGAGAGACAGACATGATTTCCTTCCAAGCCTCAGCAGTGGAATGGTCTTAGGGACAGAACACACAACTTCTCTCATTCAATCCTCTGTAGGACAGATCAAGTTATAGTTACATAGATTCTGAAAGACAGCTCCAAGCTTTCTACAAGCCTCCTCATTAGGACAGCCTGGAATGGAAAGCACACAACTTCACTCCTACCTTTTCCATAGGACTGATCAAGGAGAGCATGACATGAATTCTGAGAGAAAGAACTAGTCCCTCCTCCTCCACAAATACATCATATAGGGCTGACTGAGATATAGAGTGCACTAGTGCACTCTTAAAATCATCCTTCGAACAGATCATACTTAGGATGACATGGATTCTAGCAGACAGAACTAGTTCCTTCCAAGTATATACACTGAGGTAGAAATTATATTAGCTCCATTCTAAACTCATAGGACAAGGCAACTGAGGAAAACATGGATTCTGAGAGTTAGATGCTAACTTCTTCCAAACCTCCTCCATCATATAAATGGAGGTGGAGAACATGTTAATTTACAATTTGTCTCCTGCGTTGAACAGACATAGGTAGAATGATATGAATTCTGAGAGACAAACTCTAGTTTCCTCCAATCATCTTCATTAGGAGATACTAGAGGTAAGAATACAATAGATAGCTCCTAACTTCTTCTGTTGTAGAGAACAAGTTTGAACTATATGCATTCTGAGAGACAGATACTAGTTTCATCCCTCTCTTTTGCATAGGAGATACTGAGTGAGGTTTAGGGCATTTTAGATTACTTCTATCCTTATCTTTAAGATAGATCATGGGTATTAAAACCTTGGTTCTTAGAGAGACATTACTGCCCTCCAATCCTCTTTAGGAGAGTGGACTGTGTTGAAGAGCTCCCAAATTCCTTTTTAACTTCTACATAAGATATATCAAGTTATGATGATATTGATTCTGAAAAGCAGAGCCTAGCTTCCGCTAAGCCTCCTCCATTGGATTCACTGAGGTGGAGAGTACATTATCTCACTCTTAATCTCTAATCTTGGACTGACCAAGTTAGGATGCCGAAGATTCTAAGATACAGACATTAGGTACATCCAAGTCCCCATCATGTCTTAGAAGGATGGTGAGCATTTTCAATCACTTCTAAAGTTAAGCATAGGATAGATCAAGGTTAAGATCACAAGGATTCTGTGCATTAGAACCAAGTTCTCTCTGAAAATCCTCCTTAGCGCAGACTAAGTGTCAGGATATATTAGCTCACACTGTACCTCCTTCCTAGGATAGATAAAGTTAGGATGACAGTCATGCCAAGCCTTCTGTGAAGGACTATATTGAGGTAAAGAACATACGAGGTCATCCCTGTCCTCTTCAGTTGATCAGTCAAGGTAGCACAAGATGGATTCTGGAGGACAGACACAAGCTCCCTTCAGTCCTCCTCAGTAGGACAAACAGAGCTTGAGAGCACATGCTTTTACTCCTATTCTTCTTCATAGTACAGATTAAGTTAGGATAACATGGATGGTAAGAGACTGATTGACACTAATTCTCTCTAAGTCTTCCTCATATGTCAGACTAAGTGGCAAGCGCAGTAGGTTGCTTTTAATCTGCTACAGAAAAGAGACCAAGGATAATAGAACTTGGATGTTGAGATAGAGATACCAACTCCCTTCAATTCTCATCATTAAGACAGCAAAAATGAAAAACATAGAAGTTCACTCCTAACATTTTTCACAGAATACATCAATATAGGCTTGCATGCATTTTGTGGGACATAATCTAGCTCCCTTAATGACTCTGCCTTATGACATAGTGATGTTAAGGTCATACTAGGTCATTTGCTACCTGCTCTACAGTTTAGATCAATGTTTGTATGACATGCATTCTTAGAAGGACACTAGCTCTCTCCAAATCTCATCTTTGGGACATGCTAAAGTAGAATGTATTTTAGTTCACTCCTTCTCTCTGCATTAGAACAGAGTCAGCTAATCAAAAGATAAATTCAAAGAGACTGATACAAGCTGCCACCCTGCCTTCTCTCTAAAAGAGATTATTGTGTACAATATACGAGGACACTCTGATCCTTTGTAACAGGACATATCAGTTGATGAGGATGTGGATTCTTCTAAATTTATCTGTAGAACAGATCCAAATTAAGACATTGTAGATACTGAGAGAAAAACATTAGCCTTCTCCAATCTTCCTCTGTAGGACACACTGAGGCAGAAGAAACACTAACTCTATATTAAAGTTTTCAGTAGAACAAATCAAGTTAGGGCGGCATGTTTTCTGAGAGATACCAGCTCTCACTAAACCTCCTGTAGGACAGGCTGAGATGGAGAGCAAACCAGTTCATTCCTATCCCCTGTAATAAAATAAATCAATGTTAGGATGCCAATTCTGAGAGACAGTCACTATCTCTTTCCACACACCCAAAGCAAGACAAACTGAAGTAGTTGAGTACACTAGTTCCTTTCTAGTCATCTGTAGTACAGACCAATAATCAGATGAAATGGATTCTGAGAGACAGACATTAGCTCGAAAGTCCTACTCTGTGGGACACGCTAGAGTGCACAGTATGTTCATACTCTTTTAACCTTATTCGTAGGACAGATCAAAGTTAGGGCAACCTGAATTCGGAGAGAAAGAGAAAAGCTGACTCCATGTATCTTTAGTAATACAGACTGAGGTGGAGAACACAATAGTCCACTCATAACCTCCTCCATGAGAGATGTTAAGTTTCAGGAAAATGGGGATGATGTGGTAAAGTCCCTAGCTCCCTCCAAACCTCCTCTATAAATTATACTGTGGTGGAGAGTGCAGTACTTCAGTCCTGAACTCTGCCATGATAAAGATCAATTTAGAACAAAATGGACTCTGAGAGATAGATCCTAGCTCCTTACAATCCTCCTTTGTGAGACAGAATAAATTTGATAATTCCTCACTCCCTTTCTCCTTGGAATGACATATCAAAGTAAGGATGGCATGCATTTTGAGAGATAGGCACTATCTCCATCCAAGCCCCTCTGTAGAATCGGCTAAGGTAGAGAACACACTAGTTTATTTCTAACCTTATCCATATGATACATCAAGGATCAGACAGCATGGATTCCAAAAGTCAAACATATTTCCCCCCAGGACTCCTCTGTAAGACAGGCTTCAGTATAAACTAAGCTTGTTCACTCCAAACTTTCTCCATATCAAAATTTAACGGGATGGATTCTAGAATAAATTATAAGCTTGATCCATGCCACCTCTTTGGACAGAGAGAGGTGAGAGTGTACTAGCTTATTTCTGAGCTCTCCTGTAGACCAGATCAATATTTAGTTGACAAGGACTGAGAGATTGGACACTCACTCCTCCCAATCCTCCTTCCTAGGAGAGATTGACGTATAGTGCACAATTCATCACTCCTCTAATTAACCATAAAATAAATCCAGTTTAGGACAACATAGAATCTGAGAGACAGACTAGCTTTCTCCAAGCCATTTAGTAGGAGATAATGAGGTATAGTGCGGACTACTTCACACCTAACATCTTCAGTAGAACAGAGCAAAGATAGGATAGCATGGTTTCTAAGAAAATGACAGGAGGTCCCTTCAAGACTCTTCAGTATGAAAAAGGCAGGTGGATTGAACATTTGTTCACTGTTAGTGAACTATAAGAGAGATCAAAGTTAGGACAAAGAAACAAAGTTTCTGGCTGTGAGAAATTACCTCCAAATGTACTCAGTAGGACAGACTTAAGTAGAGAACATATTAACTTACTGCTAATTTCCTCCAAAACATAGAACACAGCAAGAATGACATGAAATCAAAGATAGACACTGCCTACTGCCTGTTAATTCTTTTTGTGACAGATTGAGATGGAAAGCATGATATGTCACCACCATATTCTTTCTAGAACAGGTCAAGTATGGTGAGATAGCATGCAATTCACTGAAAGACTACACCATAAGATATACTTAGGTAGAGAACACATTAGTTCATTCCAAAACTCCTGCATTGGATCAAGTGAGGAAAAACAGGAACTCCGAGAGACAGAAACTAGCTCCCACCAATCCTCCTGTGAACAGACTGAGTATGCGAGGGTACTAGCTCACTCCTGTCCATGTTTGCAGTACAAATCAAGTTAATATGTCACTGATTCTCAGAGAAAAAGAAACAGTAGCTCCCTGCAAGTCTGCTCTCAAGAACAAATTGTAGTGGAAGATAACACTGGGTTACGTCTATCCTCCTTCACATTTCAGATAAAGTTAGCATCACATGGATTCTGAGAGAAAGACATGAGCTCTTGCCAAGCTTTATCTGTATGACAGAATGAGGTGACAAGCATACTACATCACTCCTAACTTCCAAGGTTGGACAGATCAAGGATAGATAGGGCAGCATGGATTCAAAGACACAAAGAGTAACTCTACCCTGTCTTCCTCAACAGGATATACTGAACTATTTATTGATCACACTAAGTTACTTTCATTCTTATCCATAGGGGAGATCAAGGTTAGGATACCATGGATTCTGAAAGACAGATATTAGCTCTTTCCAAGACTCCTCAGTAGATGAAACTGGGCTAGGAAGCAAACTATTTCTCTCTAAAATTCTGCCATAGAGTAAATGAAGTTACAAAGGTATTGATTCCGAATGATGGTGACTAGCTTCCACCAAGCCCCCTCTACTGGATGTACTGAGGTTAAGGCCACTATACTTGACTTCTACCCACCTCTCCTAGAAGGACCAAGATAGAATCATGAGGATTCTCAGAGACATCTGAGAGCTGCTTTCTATCCTCTTCTGTAGGGAAGACCCAAAGTGCAGAGCAAATAATTCCATTCCTAACCTCATATTTAGGAAAGAAAAAGAAAGGACAAAATGAATTTTAAGCGATAAACAATAGCTTCCTCCATGTCCCATGCAACAGACTGAGGTAGAAAGAACACTCATTAATTTCTATCCTCCTCACTAGGATGGATCAAGGTCAGGACAACATGGATTCTGAGAAACAGATGTTAGCTCCCTATAGCCTCTGCTTAGGATAGACTGTGCAGTACAGTACATAGGGTCACTCCTAAAGTTAACCCAAGGGCATATCCAGGTTAGCATGGCATGAATTCTGAGAGACAGACTCCTAAAGTTAATCCAAAAGCATATTCAGGTTAGCACGCCATGAATTCTGAGAGAGAGGCTTGACTGTCCTTTAAGCTTCTGTCATTGTATAGACTGAGGAGGTGAGCACCATAGTTCACTCTGTGCCTCTTCTACTGGAAGATGTAGTTTGAAATATTAGAAGATGGCAGAAATAAATGATCCCTCCATCTCTTTTATACAAGCTAGACTGGAGTAGATGAAGCTATTTCTTACTTTTATCCTTTTTCTGTAGCAAATAGATTAATGTGATAATAAACTTGAATGTTCAGAGATAGACAGTAACTCCCACCAATCTTTCTCCATAGCAAAGCCTGATGTAATGAACATACTAAATCATTCATAGCCTCCTCCCCAGCACGAGTCAAGCTTAGCACAATATGGATCCTGAGATACAGATACTAGTCACTCTAAGACTCTTCAGGACAGACATATGAGGTTTGAAACCTAGTTTACTTCTAACATTAACTGCAAGACTGATCAAAGAGTTAGGATAGCTATGAGAGAAACTAACTTCCTCAGAGTCTACTGAATAGGACAGAGAAAAGTAGAGAGCACATAATTTTACTTCTAATCTCTTCTACAGGACAGAGCAAAGTTAACACAACATAGATTCTAAGGGACAGTCGTTTGTTGTTGATCTGTCCTATAGAGGATTTGCTGATAGAAATTGTGTGTTCTGTCCCTAAGACCTTTCCACTAGTGAGGCTTGGAGGGAAATAATATCTGTCTCTCATAACCCATATTCTGCATTCCATAAGTATAGATTGAGGTTAGCACAAAATGAATTCTGGGTGACAGATATTAGCACCCTACAAACATCATCTTTATGAAGGAGTGAGGAGTAAAGCACACTATTCAACCCTCAACTTGTTCCATTGGAGTGATAAAAAAGGATGATGTGGATTCTGAGATACAAACATTAACCATCCCCTTTCAAGTATCCTTTGCAGAACAGAAGGAGGAAGAAAATACTTTATTGGTTCCTTTCAAAAATATTACATTTGGCATATCAGGATAGGACAACTTGGATCCTGAGAGATAGTCACTAGATTCTACAAAGCCACCTCCATGTACAGACTAAGGTGGAAAACACATTAGTTTACTCTTTCACCTCCTTTCTTTAACATACAGAATTAGAACTATGTGAAGTCTGAGAGACAGACTTCAGCTTCTTCTAATCTTCTTCATTAGGAAGACAGGAGTGAACAGCACACTAGTCCAACCTTAGTCTCCACTGTTGTATATGTTGGGTGTGGCTACATACATTCTGAGAAATAAGCTCCCTCCAAATGTTTTCCAAGGGATACACTATGATGTAGAGCAGTTTTCATTCTAGCCTTATCTGAAGTATTGATCATGGTTAATAGAACAGGGGTTCTGAGATGCAGACAGAATGGTTCTCTACCAGCATCCTCAGCTGAGCAAGCTGACACTGTGAGTCAGCAATTTCATCCATCACTCGATCCATAGGATACACAAAGGGCATTCTGGGAGAAGAGCAAGGGAGTAAGAGAGTGAGGATGAGAGAGGTAAAGACAAATGTAGAAAGAGAGAGATAACATCTCTCTTCAAGCCCCCTTTTATATGTCAGATTGATCTAGAGAGCACACTCTTTCCCTCCTAACTTTATCCATATGAAAGATGAGTATTAGTAAAACATGGGTTCTGTGAGAAACACACTAATTCATTACAAACTTCTCTTATATGACAGACTGATTTGGAGAACATACTAGTTCATTACTTACTCTATATGACGGGTCAAGGAATATAGAATATGGATTATGAGAGACAGACACTACTACCCTCGAAGCCTCAGCAGTGGAATGGTCTTAGGGACAGAACACACAGCTCCTCTCATTAAATCCTCTACAAGACAGATCAAGTTACAGTTACATAGATTCTGAGAGACAGCTCCAAGCTTCCTACAAGCCTCCTCATTAGGACAATCTGGAATGGAGAACACTCCAATCCATTTCTACATGACCGGTCAAGGAGAACATGACATGAGTTCTCAGCAAAAGGACTAGTCCTTCCTCCCCCACAAATATATCCTTTAGGGCAGGCTGAAATAGAGAGTGCACTAGTGCATTCTCAAATTATCATGGTTAGGACAACATGGATTCTGACAGACAGAACTAGTTTCCTTAAAACCTATAGGCTGAGGCGGAAACTGCATTAGTTCCCTTCTCAACTCTTAGGACATATCAAGTTAAAAATCATAGATTCTGAGAATTCAACACTAGCTTGCACCAAGCCTCCTCAACTATAAGATGGAGGTGGAAAACATACTGGTTTACGGTTTATCTCATTTGCTGAACAGACAGAGGTAGAATGACATGGCTTTTGAGAGACAAACTCAAGTTTGCTCAAACCTTCCTCATTAGGAGAGACTAGAGGGGAGAACACTATAGATCACACACCTCATAACCAACTTCCTCTCTTGTAGAGACCAAGTTTGAACTGCATGCATTCTGAGAAACTGACACTAGGTCCACCCATCTTTTCCATAGGATGTACTGAGTGAAAGGTAGTGCACACTAGGTCACCTCTGTCCTTATCCGTTAGATAGGTCATGGGTATTAAATCTTGGGTTCTGAAAGAGAAGGATTACCTCCCTACAATCCTCTTTAGTAAACTGGACTGGGTTGGAGATCCTCCAACTTCCCTCTTTAACTCCTCCATAGGGCAGATTAAGTTATGATGACATTGATTCTGAGAGTCAGAGCCTAGCTTACTCCAAGCCTCCTCCATTGGATACAGTGACAAGAAGAATACATTATATAACTCCTAACCCCCTATCTGGAACTGACCATGTTCGAGAATTCTAATAGACATTAGTTTCCTTCAATCCTCCATCTGATAGACTGAAACACAGAGCAAATTGACAACATGGATTCTGAGAAACAGACACTAGCTTCCTCTAAGGCTCATTCATACAGCAGTCTGAGTTGGAGAGCACACTCATTCGCTACTATCCTCCTGTGTAGGACAGATCAAGGTTAGGACAATGTTGACAGAAGTTTCTGTCCTGCCCGGTCCCACAGCTATTCAGTCCCAAAGAAACACACAGAGGCCTACATTAATTATAAAATGTTTGACCAATTATCTCAGCCTTCTTATTAACTAACTTTTATATCTTAAATTATCCCATAATTCTAGTCTGTGTTAGCCACGTGGCTTGGTACTTTTTATCAGTGAGGCATTCTCATATTGCTTCCTCTGCATCTGGGTGACAACTGCAGACTGAGCCTTTCCTCTTCCCAGAATTCTATCTTGTCACCTTGCATATACTTCCTACCTGACTACTGGTCAATCAGAATTTTATGAAACCAATACAAGTGACAAATCTTTATAGGTTACAAGACCATTGTCCCACAGTTGAACAATATGGATTCTCAGAGACAGACAGTATCTCCCTTAAACCCTACTCTGAACAATAGCTGGAGAACATGTTAGTTCTTTTCTGAACTCCTCCACAGGACGTATCAAGTCAGAAAAATGGGATTTTGAGACTCCATCCCTGGTTTCCTCTTGTCGGCCTTATTTGGGTAGACTAGACTGGAGAACAATACCAATTTATTCCTAACATTTCCTTAGCTTGAAAGACAACAAAACAGCATGAATTATGGATTCTGAGAGACAGTTGCTAGCTTCCTCCAATCTTCAATCTTAGGATAGGCTGGACTGGATAGCACACTACTTTACTCCTCATATCCTTTGTTGTACAGACTGTGTTTGAACTGCATTCACTGTGAGAGACAATATTAGCTCCCTTCATCTCTTTTCCATAGGATGTACTTAGGTATAAAGAACTGTGTAAATTCTATTTTTAGCTGTAGGATAGATCACAGATTTAAAAAAAAAACAACTGCATTTGAGAGACACACACTAAATCCATCATAGTCTCCCCAGTAGAACAGAACGAGGATGGATATACAAGTTCATCCTAACTATAGGACAGATTGAGGTTAAAACAACATAGATTATGAGTGAGAGGAGGGAAGAAAGGCAAAGAAAGGCAGAGAAGGAGAAAGTGATATAGGTAGAAAGGTAGAGGGAGAGAAAGAGAGAAGAAGAAGAAGAAGAAGAAGAAGAAGAAGAAGAAGAAGAAGAAGAGGAAGAAGAGAGAGAGAGAGAGAGAGAGAGAGAGAGAGAGAGAGACTAGCTCCTCCCAAGAACCTTTCACATATATAACTTATCTGAAAGGCATATTAGTTCATTTCTAATATTTTTCATGAGACAGATGAAGGTTATCAAAACACTGATTCTGTGAGACAGGCCCTACTTCCCTAAAAACCCCTTCTGTAGGACAGACTTATATGCAGGACATCCTAGAACATTCGTAACTTTATCTGTATGAAAAACCTCTGGAGACACAAATCCCTCCCTTGTCTTCTTCCCACCCAAACTCCCCCTCTTCCATGCACCCACCATTGATGCCCAAACTTTTGGAGACCCAAATCCCTCCCTTTTCTTCTTCCCACCCAAACTCCCCCTCTTCCATGCACCCACCATTGATGCCCAAACTTTGGAGACCCAAATCCCTCCCTTGTCATCTACCCACCCAAACTCCCTCTCTTCCATGCACCCACAATTGATGCCCAAACCTTTGGAGACACAAATCCCTCCCTTGACTTCTACCCACCCAAACTCCCTCATTTTTCACACACTCACCATTACTGCCCCAAACCTTTGGAGACCCAAATCCCTTCCTTGTCTTCTTCCCACCCAAACTCCCACTCTTCCATGCACCCATCATTGATGCCCAAACATTTGGAGACCCAAATCCCTCCCTTGTCTTCTACCAACCCAAACTCCCCCTCTTCCATGCACCCACTATGACTGTTCCTAACCTAGTGAAGAACAAATCTCTCTGTTGCCATTCACCCACCCATCTTCCCTCTCTTCTCCTATAACCATCATTTTTCCTTCCCTTTCCTGGTTTCACCTTTAGTCACTGTAAAAGACACATAGCTTTTCAACTAAATTGAATTTATTTTCAATTTAAGAAATTTATACCAATGCAATTTTCTTTGTCATATTTGGGCATTCCCTGTCTTCATGATAGCCATCTTATTGGATCTCCCCCTCATCGGCTGCTGCGACCAAGCTTGCTTCTCCAGTAGTGTGCACCTCGGCTTCCTTTTCAGGCTCTTTCTCCATAGGTTCAGGCATTGCAGTAACAGCTTTCACTTTGATTTTCTTCCGTTCGAGGGCAGCTGCCTCTTCGGCCTCCCTCTTCCTCTTGTTCTTCTTCTTCCTGTGTTTGCTTTTCTTGTGTGCCTGGAATGGCAAGAGGTGAACACAAGAATTAGTTAATAGAGGGAGAAGTCAGGAGAGGCATGTGAAGGACACTTTGTCGGAAGAGGTGAGAATTGATAAGGGATTTATGCCAGGAAGGAGAGAGGTAGTGACTTTAGGTAAGAGTAAATGAGTAGAGGAGGGAGCTCCAGTAGGGTTTGTCAACTCACCTTTCCGCACGACATGTAAGGTGGATACTGCTTTAGAGCTGCCTTTGTCTTCATCATAAGGACTGGCCCATTCGCTGCCATCGGAACATCACTACAGGATGTTGGGAGGTCCATGTCGGACAGTGATTCCTTAGATTCCTTTGCTAGACTCTCCATCACCAAGTCGCATGAGCGCATGTTGTTTCTCCCTCGAGGGGCTGTGAACAACTTGCAGGGTAGGGAAGGCCACACCCTCAGACCTGAGTCATCATCAAGGTCTCGACCAATAGTAGGTGAGCTTGTGCTCTGACATCACAAAGCCTGGTTCTGACCCACAAGAATGCCTGGGGAAGGAAGGAACAAATAGTGGACTGTACCACTCCTGACACTTTGATGATAGGGGGAAGATATTGAGAAGGCAAAGAGAGTTTGGGTTTAGATGGAGACTTTGTTTAATAACTCTAAGGCAAATTTTCCACCTCAACCTTTTTTTACATATCTACCTTTGTTGTGGTAGAACACATGACAGATCATTTGCTTCTCCAAATCCTTCAACAATACCATCCCTGTCAATGGTTTAGTCCAAAATGTCCGCCTCAATCTTTGGCTAGTATCTTGAATGTCTTCCCTAAAATCATTCCCAAATAACATTCCTACTCCATGGCTTAGCCTGTTGACCGTACACACACACAGTCACACACACTCACACACACACACACACACACACACACACACACACACACGCGAATACTTCCATCTCCACATTCCTCTGTACCTAATGAATATACGCAAACCAGTGTCCATATCTTGTCTGGCTGTGTAGCAACAAATCATGGCCTCCAGGCTTCCACCTTATCCCAAGTCAGGTGACGCAGCCTAGCCTCAATATCTCTTTTAATGTGGTGAGCATACAGCCTCCTTTTATATACTCACTCACCTAAGGAGGCTTTCTACAACCAACATAAGCCCAGTCCATAACCAGGGTTCTCCTATCTTCTGGTGTCTAGCCTATTGAGAATATCACACAGTATTAGACACTTGATTTTTAACATTCTGTTATGTATAACCTGGAAACCACAAGAAATGTTCAATCTTGGTCTGGACTCCTTGCCTTATAGTAGTGAATTTTAGGCTTCAACATGTTGCAGCCTATTTAGAACATTTTTCCTATATTATAGAGAACATCTGGGCTACAGCCAGATATAATCCTATTTAGATAAACCAACAGGGGTCTTAGAGTTGCCCATACCTCTTCACACCATACCCAGACTTCCTATGTCCCCCTCCAGGATTTATCCAGGTGAAGATATCCATACTCTGTAATTGGTTTTCCATATTCAGTGGAATTTATCCTAGATTGAATAGTCCCTGTCCCATCAAAGAATGGGCCCTTGCACTCTGCAGTAGTGATTTTTGGCATGTTTTAGGGACACAAATCTCAAAACACAGCATGATCCCACCAGCTACTACTATTCTGTAGCCAACACTGAGAGTTCCCCAACACTTATCATACCTGTACTGGCTAATGGAATAACCCCACTCCTTATGAAAAGTTATCGTGTCCTCCTAAAGTTCGAACCTAGTGAATATTTCCTGTTCCAAATACTGTTTTTCCACATCCCTCCAAACATAGCTCATATTGATGTGGGATTCCCTTTTGTATATCTATGTATCATTATGATCCATTCCAGTAAGGCTCTCGCTGGTAGCTGCTGGTTTTCTCCTTCAGCAGCTAGATGGCATCTCCCTGACTCTGCCTACTTTCTCTCTATATCTCTGTTCAGATTTCCTGCCTGGCTATATTCTACTAATCGATTGCCCAAAGCATCTTCTTGAATAACCAATGGTAATAAAACATATTCATAGCATATAGGATTCCTAGTCCCATCAAATCCTCCTGTGCTGTAGACAACATATACATTCCCACTGAGACAACCCCAACCTCATCAAACCACAGGATCTCTGGCTGACTACATAATATCACAGCATGCCAAGACTGTCCAAATCCTTCTACAATGCCAAGAGAAGTAAGTGCACCTTTCGAGCAGATAATTCTTTTCCTACTCCAGTAGAGTCCAGACCTGATGAAACATCCAGTGAGAACTCTAAAAGAGCTGTTTTCTCACACTTACAGTGACTTTTAGCTGTTTGCTGAGTTCCAAACCCTAGGCTCCATCTTAGTCCTACCGTGCTTTGATAGATAGTTCTAAGCTTCTGCTGGCACTTTCCCTCCAACTGGCCTTGTCCTAGCACATTCTTTTGTGCTGTATCCAGCATCTACATTCCCAACAGTAACCATCCTACCTGAATCCATCTGCAGGATGATTCCGATGCCTAAACCACTTCATTATATAACCAGACATCCCACAACCACCAGGACCCAACTTTAGCCAATTGAGTAACCCACTACACACAAGTGAATATTTGATTTTCCACATGCTGTCTGACTTACAGCTGCCTCATGTGCCTTGCATTTGCAAATTTTAGGCCTGTGAAGGTTTTCAAAGCCTTCAGCCAAGACTAGGTCCAGCAACTCCTTCTTTGGTACAGTCAACAGTTAGGCTCCCCTGAATTTAACACACCTACACCCATGCATGAATTAGTTGCCCTGCTTTCACAACTCCATTTCCAATCCAGACTTTCCATATCTTCCCCAAAGACCAAGCCCAGAATATTTCCCCTACCAGATAGCGTTTCCCCATATGCCAACAAACAGATCATAAGTCACTACAAGTGTCCAAGTCTAGTTTTTGCCACTGATATTCTTGCATGTTGTAGTAATGCTCACAGGATTCAACAGAGTTCCAAATGTGAGGGCCGAATCCCAGCATCTAGTCCTGTCCTCCAACCAACATACATTGTCCTACAAGGACCTGCGCTGCTTGAATCTACATATAGTACTCATTTTGCTAACTATCTTACCCGAATCCAAATTCTGTATTCCTGAGTCCTCCACCATGGTATGGCCTGGTAAGTACTCACTCCCTCACAACCAGATATTTCATATTCTATCTCTATCTGGATCTAGCCTCTTTCCCAAAGTCATTATACAAATTTAGTTTGATCACCTAAGTAGCAATATCTAGGCTTCTATAATTTCGGAAATCCCATGTCTTGGCCTTCCACGTGTGCGATTGCCGACATACATGCAGCAGACAAGTTGCTACCTTCACCCACCCACAGTACCCTCTGTGTTACCTGCAGCACCCTACTCTACCACATTCCTAATGTTCTCCTCCAGGAACTGGCTTCTTATTTAAGCCACCAACCAATACTTGTTTTCCATATCCATCTGCATCTAGCTTGAGTTTAACAGCCAGCACCCCTGCATAATCTGGCTGTTTGCCTCTTGAGTCAAGGGTCTTCTAGGGAGTATGGTCCCAAATAACTCAGCTCAGACTATTCTCAGGAATCCTCCTTTTCTGTCGTGAACATCTAGGCTTTGCTAGCACTTACCCTGCACTAATACATCCACGGGACACTTTAGGTACAGTATAGAGCATTATTCCTTATTCAGATTTTCTATGTCTTCCCAGGTTTTAACTTGTTTAGTTTAGTTACCCACTCAGTACTTTGTACATAGAGGGCTTGATCTACCCAAGTTGCAACAACCAGTGTCCTGGTCTTCTCCAGCTGCCTCTATAGCAATCTCCGGCATTCTTAGACCCATCAACTTTTTTTGTGCTGTTGACAGCATCTAGATTCCCACAAAGACTATCAGTCTCTCATAGAACCAGAGGAGTTGTGGCTGCCCTACATGACCATTCTATCCCCAGACTATCAGAATACTCCTCCATCGTCTAGATTTCAGAGCACTGCTCTGCATCCTATCATTGTTTTTCTAATACAGTGGAGTCCAGACTGGATGGAACATCCAGTGTCATCCCTAGATTTCAATAGTAGTGACTTCTAGCTATTGGTAGGGTTCCAAATCCTTTGTTCCATCTTAGTCCCACCATGGTCTCTTAGGCTGAATGCAACATATAGTGTCCTGCATGAATCTCCTGAAGCAACACTTACACACAGGACACTCTAGGCTACCTATACAACACAACTTAATACCCAGATTTCCCAGAATACCCATGTACTCCCCAGAGTCAAGCCTGTAGACTAACACCAAATGTACTCATCATACATGATTTTCTACAACTTGCTGAATTGATCACAGTACTCTAGCCTACATAGACAAACTATAACACATAACAGGTGCCTCTAGGATTCGGTAGGGTGTAAAATCTCACACCCCAGCACAGCCCTCCATCTATTCATGTGCTATAGTTAACATTTAGTTTTTCTACAATAGTTGTCCTATCTATGGCCACAGGACTAGATGTTCACTATACCATGGCACTCTATACACAAACTTCCCATCCACTCCCCAGAGTCTAGTTACTGAAACTCCAAACACAACCCAATATTTCTGTTTTCATGTCATGCAAAACATAAATCCCATGCTGCATGCAGTTTGGCACAGATGTCTGGACTCCTAGCCTTGCTGTAATGACCCCTAGAATTCAACAAGGTCCCCATTCCTTGGCCCTAGCCTATGCCAAGCATTTTGTCCTTGGCTGTAGCCTACATCTATGCTCCCATAGGGATGTACCCTAGCCCTGTCTACCCACATCTACTTTCAGAAAGCCTTGTGACACATAAAATACACCAATAAATACACAGACTTCCTGTGGTCTCCTCCTGGGTGAGCCTGGTGTTTACATCCCTATCTGACATTTTATTTTCTGGCGTAACTAGAATGGTCGAACATCCAGTGACCATGACTAGTGTTTCTATGAGTTCCTTGTACTTGATGGCTCTAGGCTTCTGCAGACTCTGGTTCCTCCAACTGACCTTGTCCTAGCCTATTCCTTTGTGCTATATCCAACTTCCATACTCTCAACTTGAACCATTCTACCTTCATTCAATCACAAGTGACATTTAAATGATTAAGCCACCTATCTTTGTCCCTAGACATCCCACATGCTCGGCCTCCAGGGTTTAGCCTAGTGAGTAATAACCAACACAAACATGAATACTTGTTTTTCCACATGCAGCCTGACCTACTAGAAACACACTTGCCTTCCATTTGTGAGCTTTAGGCATCTACAGGATTGAATGTGTGCAGACAAGCTTAGGCCCTACAACTTCTACTATGCTTTAGTGAACAGCTAGGCTCCCTCTGCACTCAACGTTCTTGCACACATGCCCAGACTGTCCATATCCTCCTATAAAGTCGATAGAGGTATGCACCCTTCTGCAAAGATAATTGTTTTCCCAAACTAGTGGAGTCCAGACCATCTAGTGGCATCCCTAGAATAGTGCTTGTTCTCACTCGCAATGACTTACTTATATCTACCTATCTGTCTATCTATCTATCTATCTATTTTTAATCTGAGGGAAGGCTTCTCTATGTAACTTTGAAGTCTATGTGTGCACTAGCTCTGTAGACCAGGTTGGCTTCACACTTACAGAGATCCTCCTGCCTCTGCCTCCCAAGTGCTATGATTAAAGTCATGCACCACCACCACCCATCCTTGTAGTGACTTCTAACTTTTGTCAATGTCCGAAATCCTTTGCTTCATGTTCTTCTTTGCTATAGGTAAGATCTTGGTTCCTGCATGAAGTTCCTGTTACAACACTTAGCCACAGAACACTGTGTGCTGCCTATACAACCCAACTCTGTACTCAGATTCCCCATGACCTCTCCAGAGTCAGGCCTGTTAATTATCCCTAACATACTCATCATAAGTGTTTTTGCACATCCTGCTGAATCTATACCAGTACCCCAGCCTAGACAAACAACTTATACTTCAGAGCAGAGGCCTTCAGGCTTCATCATGGTCCCAAATCTCATACACCCCCAATTTCAGTGCTATAAGGAACAATTAGAGTGCCACTAGTACTTGCCCTATCCACAGAAACAGGACTAGATGTTGACTATACTACCCCTCTCTATACACAAACTTTCTGTGTTCTCTTCCAGGGCCTAGTCTATTGGATATTCCACATACATCCCAATATTTCTGTTTTCGTATACTGTAGCGTGTAAATCATGAGCCTTAGGCAGTGCCACCATAGTAGCCTGAAATCTTTGCCTTGCAGTAATGATCTCTAACTTCAACAAAGTCCTAAATCCTAGTTCCCAGTTTAGTCCCAGTATTTCATCCTTTGCTCTAGCCTACATGGTGTGCTCCTGGGAGGATCATCAGTCATCGTACCAAACTAAGAATATTGCATACTATATTAATGAACAACCTAGAAAGATATGTCCATGAATGCAATAGTGGTACAAACTTTCTGGGAATAATCAGCTCCTTAAGAGTGAATTTAAGGTCTACTCTATAGAAAGCAACACATGCCTGCTGCTGTAAGATTTGTCGAGAACATATGGTTATGGAGATCCAAGGCCCCAGTATTGAACCTCATACTATTATTTTGTTAAATGAATGAAGTATCAAGCTTCACTCTACATTCATATCTCGATAACTACAGATTAGTGCAGTTCTCAGACCTCCTCAGAGACCTTGGTGCAGTAGATTATGTTTAAAAAAGACATTCACAACTGGTCATCCTGGAAAAAAAATGAGAGTATGTGCAATGGGATATTTGTAGCCCTCTCTTCAAGACTCAGGTACCATTGCAGGGAGCATTTAAAAAGATTTTATGAGTCTGAGGCTGCAGATGCCAAGAGTGAAATTGTGATCTCAAGACATGACAGAGTCATTGCTCTCACAAATACAGAGCCGTCGTGATTGCATGCAAAGGCCTGTGTAAGATGAGGCCAGGTCATATTCCAGTATGCTTGGTGACTAAGCACTCAAATATATGCCAGTATGGTTTCCATCCACATTAACTCTCACACTTCTCTAGAAGCCACCAACTGTCAGGAGTTTGCCAGTTAGACTCTGGAGCCCTCCTACAGTGCATCTTTGACTATGGGGGATGGCTCAGAAGTCTGTACCTCTAACTGACAAACTACTGACAGTTGGTGGCTTCTAGAGAAATGTGACAGTTAATGAAAGGGAATGAAAAACAGGCTCTCATGTACTTGAATACTTACTTAGTTACCAAGAAGTGCAACTGTTTGGGAAATTAGGAGGTGTGACCATGCTGGAATGCATATAGCCTTTGTGGATAATATATGTCACTGAGGGTGGGTTTTGAGGTTTACATTCCCACATCAGGCCTCGTCTCTCTCTCTCTCTACCTACTACTGATGAATCAGTTGGTATGGACTCAACAACAGGCCCAGTGCCGTGTTTGCCTGAATCCTGCCATGAGGATCATGAATTAATTTCCTAAAATTATAGGCAAGCATCCAATTAACTAGTGATAAAGAGATCCAGAGACCCTTTCAAGTCTCTTGCATCTTGAAGTCCTGAACTGAGATTAGAGTTTAGCTAGAGGGACAGGGTATTGACATATAAGCAGTTGTGGTCAGGAGGTGGCATCTACCCTACCTTAGCTCACCCATCATTGTCTAATTGTTAGTCTTATCTGGCAAGGTGGTTTGATAGTAGGAATTGTGTGAAATCTCTTGAAGGAGACAAGGTTTTCCTTTGGGTAGAGAACATTGCTTTACCTGGCATGAGATTTCTGTAGAAATACTCATTACGTTGACGTCAATGATTTGACTGTTCTGATAGATCAAGCTACACAATTGTCTCATTAGTATATCCTCATTTCTGCTAGGCCTGTTATGTAAGCAGCCCATTCTAAAAGCCCTATTAAAACACAAATTTTTTATAAAGGATAACCAAGGGTAAACCTGTCACTTCAAATTACCATTCCTTTCACTGAGATGTGATCAGTAGATTTGAGTTTGCTGGGTGATTATTGCTCCTGGGGAGATTTCCTTACTTACATTGGATGGTGAGGTATAAAACCAACATTCAAAAAAAGTTGCCAAACAGAAAACATAACAGCTATTTGTGGGGATAACTGTCACTCACACACTTCACCTCAGATAGGTTGAGACATTCATACTGTGAAGTTTTGCCCGGATCTTGCAAAATACATGGATGGTGGAGCACAGTCTTCTTCATCGGTATCTATGAGATTAGATAAATGTAGCAATTTGGATTCAATGCTCCATAATTACCTCTATGAGTCTTACAGTGCATGTGTGGTATGACCCTCAAATCTGTGGGAACCAAAGTCCCTTCTTTGTCATATGCTAACCCAATTTTTCTTCTTTTTATATATCAAACCATATTCCTTTTCTGGCCTCTATCCCTATAGTATACAAAATGTCAGATTTTCCATCTTCAACACCAAAGAGTCTTCTGTGTCATATACCCACCTAAATCAATTTTCTAGGCCTCAACTTGAAATTTGAGTTCAAGGTGTGGTTCATACAATACACGCAATCAAATCCATCTTTATCGTAAATTCATGAAAATTGTTTATCTGCCATCAAACTTAGTAAAACCATAATCTCTCTCATATCATATACCAACCCAATCTCTCTCTCTCTCTCTCTATCTCTCTCTCTCTCCCCACTGTTGCTGCCTTCATCCTTATGAGACCACATCCCTCCTTTGTCATCTGCCTATCCACACTACCTCTCTTGCCATATAGCCAATATTTCTTCCCTAAAACCTTATCAGACACAAATCTCTCCCTTTCATTCAACCAAGTGAACTCCCTCTCTCGCCATGTACCCACTATTTCTGGACCCATCCTTCCAAGACACTCATTCCTCCTTAGCCATACACCAAACCTAATACTCTCTCTTATAATGTTTCCACCATTTCTTCCCCCAAACGTTGTGATGGCCCAATCTGCCCCATGTCATGTACTCACCCAAACTCCCTCGCTAGCCATATATCCACCATGTCTGCCCCCATCCTGCTGTGACCCAAATCCTTCTCTTGCCATATGCCCACTGAAAATTCTTCTATTTTCATGTAACCACACAATTTCCTGTCTTGTGATGTAACCGCCATTTCTTCCCCCAAACATGTCAGACCCAAATATATCCATGTTTATAAGCCCAACAAAACCCCCTCTCTTGACATATACCCACCAAAACTCTGTTTCATGAAATATACCAATTATTTCTGCCCCAAACCTTAAGAGAACCAAACACCCCCTGGTCATACAGCTACCCAAACTCCTCTCTGGGCATATACCCATCATTTTGCCACCGGCTTTGTGAGACCCTAATCTCTCCATTGTCGTATGCCCATCCAAAGTATTTCTCTTGCTACATACTCACCATTGCTGCCCCTAAAGTGTATAAGACCCAAATCCCTCCCTTGTCATTTACCCAGCATACTCCCTCTGTTCCTATATATCCACCATTTCTGACCCCATCTTTCTGAGACCCTAATCCCACCCTTCATATAATAACCCAAACTCCTCTCTTAACAGATACTCATGATTTCTGCCACCTGAGTATTTGAGAATCAAATCCTTCCCTTGTCATGTACCCACCCAAATGTCTCTTATCATTTACCCATCATTACACTCTCCAAAGTATATGAGATCCAACTCCCTTCCCTGGCATTACCCACCCATATTCCCACTCTTTCAAAGCTCTCACCATTACTGCCCCAAAATTTTGGAGTCACAAATCCCTCCCTTGTCTTCTACCCACACAAAATCCCCCTCTTCAAGGCACCCACCATTGATGCCCAAACTTTTGGAGACACAAATCCCTCCCTTTTTTCCTACCCACCCAAACTCCCTCTCTTCCATGCACCCACAATTGATCCCCAAACCTTTGGAGACCCAAATCCCTCCCGTGTCTTCTACCCACCCAAACTCCCTCTCTTTCCATGCACTCACCATTACTGCTCCAAACATATGGAAACCCAAATCCCTCCCTTGTCTTCTTCCCACCCAAACTCCCCCTCTTCCATGCACCCACCATTGTTTCACAAACCTTTGGAGACCCAAATCCCAACCTTGTCTTCTTCCCACCCGAACTCCCCCTCTTCCATGCACCCACCATTGTTTCCCAAACCTTTGGAGACCCAAATCCCACCCTTGTCTTCTTCCAACCCAAACATCCCCACTTTCATGCACCCACCATTGATGCCCAAACCTTTGGAGACCCAAATCCCTCCCTTGTCTTCTACCCACCCATGCTCCCTTTCTTTTCATGCACTCACCATTACTGCCCCAAAATCCCCCTCGTCCAGGCACCCACCAATGTTGCCCAAACGTTTGGAGACAAAAATCCCTCCCTTGTCTTCTTCCCACCCAAACTCCCCCTCTTCCATGCACCCATCATTGATGCCCAAACCTTTAAAAACACAAAGCCCTGCCTTGTCTCCTACACACCCAAACTCCCTTTCTTCCATGCACCCACAAGTGATGCCCAAACCTTTGGAGACACAAATCCCTCCCTTGTCTTCTACCAACCCAAGTTCCCTTTCTTTTCATGCACTCACCATTACTGCCCAAATCCTTTGGAGACACAAATCCCTTCCTTGTCTTCTATCCACCCTAACTCCCCCTCCTCCATGCACCCACCATTGATGACCAATTCTTTGGAGACCCAAATCCCTCCCTTGTCATCTTCCCACCCAAACTCCCTTTCTTTTCATGCCCTCACCATTACTGCCCCAAAATTTTGGAGACCCAAATCCCTCCCTTGTCTTCTTCCCACCCAAACTCCCCGTCTTCCATGCACCCACCATTGATGCCCAAACCTTTGGAGACACAAATCCCTCCCTTGTCTCCTACCCACCAAAACTCCCTCTCTTTCCATGCTCTCACCGTTAAAGCCACAAAATTTTGGAGACCCTAATCCCTCCCTTGTCTTCTTCCCACACAAACTCGCCTCTTTTATGCACCCAGAATTAATGCCCAAACCTTTGTAGACCCAAATCCCTCCCTTGTCTTCTACCAACCCAAACTCCCCCTCTTTCCATGAACCCACTATGACTGTCCCAAACCTAGTGAAGAACAAATCTCTCCATTGCCATTCACCCACCCATCTTCCCTCTCTTCTCCTATAACCATCATTTTTCCTTCCCTTTCCTGGTTTCGCCTTTAGTCACTGTAAAAGACACATAGCTTTTCAACTAAATTGAATTTATTTTCAATTTAAGAAATTTATACCAATGCAATTTTCTTTTTCATATTTGGGCATTCCCCGTCTTCATGATAGCCATCTTATTGGCTCTCCCCCTCATCGGCTGCTGCGACCACGCTTGCTTCTCCAGTAGTGTGCACCTCGGCTTCCTTTTCAGGCTCCTCCTCCTTAGGTTCAGGCATTGCAGTAACAGCTTTCACTTTGATTTTCTTCCATTCGAGGGCAGCTGCCTCTTCGGCCTCCCTCTTTCTCTTGTTCCTCTTCTTTGAGGAGTGCTTCCGGTGTTTGCTTTTCTTGTGTGCCTGGAATGGCAAGAGGTGAACACAAGAATTAGTTAATAGAGGGAGAAGTCAGGAGAGGCATGTGAAGGACACTTTGTCGGAAGAGGTGAGAATTGATAAGGGATTTATGCCAGGAAGGAGAGAGGTAGTGACTTTAGGTAAGAGTAAATGAGTAGAGGAGGGAGCTCCAGTAGGGTTCGTCAACTCACCTTTCCGCACGACATGTAAGGTGGATACTGCTTTAGAGCTGCCTTTGTCTTCACCATAAGGACTGGCCCGTTTGCTGCCATTGGAACTTCACTACTGGATGTTGGGAGGTCCATGTCGGACAGTGATTCCTTAGGTTCCTTTGCTGGACTCTCCATCACCAAGTCGCGTGAGCGCGTGTTGTTTCTCCCTCGAGGGGCTGTGAACAACTGGCAGAGTAGGGAAGGCCACACCCTCAGACCTGAGTCATCATCAAGGTCTCGACCAATAGTAGGTGAGCTTGTGCTCTGACATCACAAAGCCTGGTTCTGACCCACAAGAATGCCTGGGGAAGGAAGGAACAAATAGTGGACTGTACCACTCCTGACACTTTGATGATAGGGGGAAGATATTGAGAAGGCAAAGAGAGTTTGGGTTTAGATGGAGACTTTGTTTAATAACTCTAAGGCAAATTTTCCACCTCAACCTTTTTTACATATCTACCTTTGTTGTGGTAGAACACATGACAGATCATTTGCTTCTCCAAATTCTTCAACAATGCTATCCCTGTCAATGGTTTAGTCCAAAATGTCCGCCTCAATCTTTGGCTAGTATCTTGAATGTCTTCCCTAAAATCATTCCCAAATAATATTCCTACTCCATGGCTTAGCCTGTTGACCGTACACACACACACACTCACACACACATACACACACACACACACACACACACACACAAATACTTGAATCTCCACATTCCTCTGTACCTAATGAATATACACAAGCCAGTGTCCATATCTTGTCTGGCTGTGTAGCAACAAATCATGGCCTCCAGGCTTCCACCTTATCCCAAGTCAGGTGACCCAGCCTAGCCTCAATATCTCTTTTACTGTGGTGAGCATACAGCCTCCTTTAATATACTCACTCACCTAAGGAGGCTTTCTACAACCAACATAAGCCCAGTCCATAACCAGGGTTCTCCTATCTTCTGCTGTCTAGCCTATTGAGAATATCACACAGTATTAGACACTTGATTTTTAACATTCTGTTATGTATAACCTGGAAACCATAAGAAATGTTCAATCTTGGTCTGGACTCCTTGCCTTATAGTAGTGAATTTTAGGCTTCAACATGTTGCAGCCTATTTAGAACATTTTTCCTATATTATAGAGAACATCTGGGCTACAGCCAGATATAATCCTATTTAGATAAACCAACAGGGGTCTTAGAGTTGCCCATACCTCTTCACACCATACCCAGACTTCCTATGTCCCCCTCCAGGATTTATCCAGGTGAAGATATCCATACTCTGTAATTGGTTTTCCATATTCAGTGGAATTTATCCTAGATTGAATAGTCCCTGTCCCATCAAAGAATGGGCCCTTGCACTCTGCAGTAGTGATTTTTGGCATGTTTTAGGGACACAAATCTCAAAACACAGCATGATCCCACCAGCTACTACTATTCTGTAGCCAACACTGAGAGTTCCCCAACACTTATCATACCTGTACTGGCTAATGGAATAACCCCACTCCTTATGAAAAGTTATCGTGTCCTCCTAAAGTTCGAACCTAGTGAATATTTCCTGTTCCAAATACTGTTTTTCCACATCCCTCCAAACATAGCTCATATTGATGTGGGATTCCCTTTTGTATATCTATGTATCATTATGATCCATTCCAGTAAGGCTCTCGCTGGTAGCTGCTGGTTTTCTCCTTCAGCAGCTACATGGCATCTCCCTGACTCTGCCTACTTTCTCTCTATATCTCTGTTCAGATTTCCTGCCTGGCTATATTCTACTAATCGATTGCCCAAAGCATCTTCTTGAATAACCAATGGTAATAAAACATATTCATAGCATATAGGATTCCTAGTCCCATCAAATCCTCCTGTGCTGTAGACAACATATACATTCCCACTGAGACAACCCCAACCTCATCAAACCACAGGATCTCTGGCTGACTACATAATATCACAGCATGCCAAGACTGTCCAAATCCTTCTACAATGCCAAGAGAAGTAAGTGCACCTTTCGAGCAGATAATTCTTTTCCTACTCCAGTAGAGTCCAGACCTGATGAAACATCCAGTGAGAACTCTAAAAGAGCTGTTTTCTCACACTTACAGTGACTTTTAGCTGTTTGCTGAGTTCCAAACCCTAGGCTCCATCTTAGTCCTACCGTGCTTTGATAGATAGTTCTAAGCTTCTGCTGGCACTTTCCCTCCAACTGGCCTTGTCCTAGCACATTCTTTTGTGCTGTATCCAGCATCTACATTCCCAACAGTAACCATCCTACCTGAATCCATCTGCAGGATGATTCCGATGCCTAAACCACTTCATTATATAACCAGACATCCCACAACCACCAGGACCCAACTTTAGCCAATTGAGTAACCCACTACACACAAATGAATATTTGATTTTCCACTTGCTGTCTGACTTACAGCTGCCTCATGTGCCTTGCATTTGCAAATTTTAGGCCTGTGAAGGTTTTCAAAGCCTTCAGCCAAGACTAGGTCCAGCAACTCCTTCTTTGGTATAGTCAACAGTTAGGCTCCCCTGAATTTAACACACCTACACCCATGTATGAAATAGTTGCCCTGCTTTCACAACTCCATTTCCAATCCAGACTTTCCATATCTTCCCCAAAGACCAAGCCCAGAATATTTCCCTTACCAGATAGCGTTTCCCCATATGCCAACAAACAGATCATAAGTCACTACAAGTGTCCAAGTCTAGTTTTTGCCACTGATATTCTTGCATGTTGTAGTAATGCTCACAGGATTCAACAGAGTTCCAAATGCGAGGGCCGAATCCCAGCATCTAGTCCTGTCCTCCAACCAACATACATTGTCCTACAAGGACCTGCGCTGCTTGAATCTACATATAGTACTCATTTTGCTAACTATCTTACCCGAATCCAAATTCTGTATTCCTGAGTCCTCCACCATGGTATGGCCTGGTAAGTACTCACTCCCTCACAACCAGATATTTCATATTCTATCTCTACCTGGATCTAGCCTCTTTCCCAAAGTCATTATACAAATTTAGTTTGATCACCTAAGTAGCAATATCTAGGCTTCTATAATTTCGGAAATCCCATATCTTGGCCTTCCACATGTGCGATTGCCCACATACATGCAGCAGACAAGTTGCTACCTTCACCCACCCACAGTACCCTCTATGTTACCTGCAGCACCCTACTCCACCACATTCCTAATGTTCTCCTCCAGGAACTGGCTTCTTATATATGCCACCAACCAATACTTGTTTTCCATATCCATCTGCATCTAGCTTGAGTTTAACAGCCAGCACCCCTGCATAATCTGGCTGTTTGCCTCTTGATGCAAGGGTCTTCTCGGGAGTATGGTCCCAAATAACTCAGCTCAGACTATTCTCAGGAATCCTCCTTTTCTGTCGTGAACATCTAGGCTTTGCTAGCACTTACCCTGCACTAATACATCCACGGGACACTTTAGGTACAATATAGAACATTATTCCTTATTCAGATTTTCTATGTCTTCCCAGGTTTTAACTTGTTTAGTTTAGTTACCCACTCAGTACTTTGTACATAGAGGGCTTGATCTACCCAAGAAGCAACAACCAGTGTCCTTGTCTTCTCCAGCTGCCTCCATAGCAATCTCCGGCATTCTTAGACCCATCAACTTTTTCTGTGCTGTTGACAGCATCTAGATTCCCACAAAGACTATCAATCTCTCATAAAACCAGAGGAGTTGTGGCTGCCCTACATGACCATTCTATACCCAGACTATCAGAATACTCCTCCATCGTCTAGATTTCAGAGCACTGCTCTGCATCCTATCATTGTTTTTCTAATCCAGTGGAGTCCAGACTGGATGGAACATCCAGTGTCATCCCTAGATTTCAATAGTAGTGACTTCTAGCTGTTGGTAGGGTTCCAAATCCTTTGTTCCATCTTAGTCCCACCATGGTCTCTTAGGCTGAATGCAACATATAGTGTCCTGCATGAATCTCCTGTAACAACACTTACACACAGGACACTCTAGGCTACCTATACAACACAACTTAATACCCAGATTACCCAGAATACCCATGTACTCCCCAGAGTCAAGCCTGTAGACTAACACCAAATGTACTCATCATACATGATTTTCTACAACTTGCTGAATTGATCACAGTACTTTAGCCTACATAGACAACCTATAACACATAACAGGTGCCTCTAGGTTTCAGTAGGGTGTTAAATCTCGCACCCCAGCACAGCCCCTCCATCTATTCATGTGCTATAGTTAACATTTAGTTTTTCTACAATAGTTGTCCTATCTATGGCCACAGGACTAGATGTTCACTATACCATGGCACTCTATACACAAACTTCCCATCCACTCCCCAGAGTCTAGTTACTGAAACTCCAAACACAACACAATATTTCTGTTTTCATGTCATGCAAAACATAAATCCCATGCTGCATGCAGTTTGGCACAGATGTCTGGACTCCTAGCCTTGCTGTAATGACCCCTAGAATTCAACAAGGTCCCCATTCCCTGGCCCTAGCCTATGCCAAGCATTTTGTCCTTGGCTGTAGCCTACATCTATGCTCCCATAGGGATGTACCCTAGCCCTGTCTACCCACATCTACTTTCAGAAAGCCTTGTGACACATAAAATACACCAATAAATACACAGACTTCCTGTGGTCTCCTCCTGGGTGAGCCTGGTGTTTACATCCCTATCTGACATTTTATTTTCTGGCGTAACTAGAATGGTCGAACATCCAGTGACCATGACTAGTGTGGCTATGAGTTCCTTGTACTTGATGGCTCTAGGCTTCTGCAGACTCTGGTTCCTCCAACTGACCTTGTCCTAGCCTATTCCTTTGTGCTATATCCAACTTCCATACTCTCAACTTGAACCATTCTACCTTCATTCAATCACAAGTGACATTTAAATGATTAAGCCACCTATCTTTGTCCCTAGACATCCCACATGCTCGGCCTCCAGGGTTTAGCCTAGTGAGTAATAACCAACACAAACATGAATACTTGTTTTTCCACATGCAGCCTGACCTACTAGAACCACATTTGCCTTCCATTTGCGAGCTTTAGGCATCTACAGGTTTGAATGTGTGCAGACAAGCTTAGGCCCAGCAACTTCTACTATGCTTTAGTGAACAGCTAGGCTCCCTCTGCACGAAACGTTCGTGCACACATGCCCAGACTGTCCATATCCTCCTACAAAGACTATAGAGGTATGCACCCTTCTGCAGAGATAATTGTTTTCCCAAACTAGTGGAGTCCAGACCATCTACTGGCATCCCTAGAAGAGTGCTTGTTCTCCCTCGCAATGACTTACTTATATCTACCTATCTGTCTATCTATCTATCTATTTTTAATTCGAGAGAAGGCTTCTCTACGTAACTTTGAAGTCTATTTTTGCACTAGCTCTGTAGACCAGGTTGGCTTCACACTCACAGAGATCCTCCTGCCTCTGCCTCCCAAGTGCTATGATTAAAGTCATGCACCACCACCACCCATCCTTGTAGTGACTTCTAACTTTTGTCAATGTCCGAAATCCTTTGCTTCATGTTCTTCTTTGCTATAGGTAAGATCTTGGTTCCTGCATGAAGTTCCTGTTACAACACTTAGCCACAGAACACTGTGTGCTGCCTATACAACCCAACTCTGTACTCAGATTCCCCATGACCTCTCCAGAGTCAGGCCTGTTAATTATCCCTAACATACTCATCATAAGTGTTTTTGCACATCCTGCTGAATCTATACCAGTACCCCAGCCTAGACAAACAACTTATACTTCAGAGCAGAGGCCTTCAGGCTTCATCATGGTCCCAAATCTCATACACCCCCAATTTCAGTGCTATAAGGAACAATTAGAGTGCCACTAGTACTTGCCCTATCCACAGAAACAGGACTAGATGTTGACTATACTACCCCTCTCTATACACAAACTTTCTGTGTTCTCTTCCAGGGCCTAGTCTATTGGATATTCCACATACATCCCAATATTTCTGTTTTCGTATACTGTAGCGTGTAAATCATGAGCCTTAGGCAGTGCCACCATAGTAGCCTGAAATCTTTGCCTTGCAGTAATGATCTCTAACTTCAACAAAGTCCTAAATCCTAGTTCCCAGTTTAGTCCCAGTATTTCATCCTTTGCTCTAGCCTACATGGTGTGCTCCTGGGAGGATCATCAGTCGTCGTACCAAACTAAGAATATTGCATACTATATTAATGAACAACCTAGAAAGATATGTCCATGAATGCAATAGTGGTACAAACTTTCTGGGAATAATCAGCTCCTTAAGAGTGAATTTAAGGTCTACTCTATAGAAAGCAACACATGCCTGCTGCTGTAAGATTTGTCGAGAACATATGGTTATGGAGATCCAAGGCCCCAGTATTGAACCTCATACTATTATTTTGTTAAATGAATGAAGTATCAAGCTTCACTCTACATTCATATCTCGATAACTACAGATTAGTGCAGTTCTCAGACCTCCTCAGAGACCTTGGTGCAGTAGATTATGTTTAAAAAAGACATTCACAACTGGTCATCCTGGAAAAAAAATGAGAGTATGTGCAATGGGATATTTGTAGCCCTCTCTTCAAGACTCAGGTACCATTGCAGGGAGCATTTAAAAAGATTTTATGAGTCTGAGGCTGCAGATGCCAAGAGTGAAATTGTGATCTCAAGACATGACAGAGTCATTGCTCTCACAAATACAGAGCCGTCGTGATTGCATGCAAAGGCCTGTGTAAGATGAGGCCAGGTCATATTCCAGTATGCTTGGTGACTAAGCACTCAAATATATGCCAGTATGGTTTCCATCCACATTAACTCTCACACTTCTCTAGAAGCCACCAACTGTCAGGAGTTTGCAAGTTAGACTCTCGAGCCCTCCTACAGTGCATCTTTGACTATGGGGGATGGCTCAGACGTCTGTACCTCTAACTGACAAACTACTGACAGTTGGTGGCTTCTAGAGAAATGTGACAGTTAATGAAAGGGAATGAAAAACAGGCTCTCATGTACTTGAATACTTACTTAGTTACCAAGAAGTGCAACTGTTTGGGAAATTAGGAGGTGTGACCATGCTGGAATGCATATAGCCTTTGTGGATAATATATGTCACTGAGGGTGGGTTTTGAGGTTTACATTCCCACATCAGGCCTCGTCTCTCTCTCTCTCTACCTACTACTGATGAATCAGTTGGTATGGACTCAACAACAGGCCCAGTGCCGTGTTTGCCTGAATCCTGACATGATGATCATGAATTAATTTCCTAAAATTATAGGCAAGCATCCAATTAACTAGTGATAAAGAGATCCAGAGACCCTTTCAAGTCTCTTGCATCTTGAAGTCCTGAACTGAGATTAGAGTTTAGCTAGAGGGACAGGGTATTGACATATAAGCAGTTGTTGTCAGGAGGTGGCATCTACCCTACCTTAGCTCACCCATCATTGTCTAATTGTTAGTCTTATCTGGCAAGGTGGTTTGATAGTAGGAATTGTGTGAAATCTCTTTAAGAAGACAAGGTTTTCCTTTGGGTAGAGAACATTGCTTTACATGGCATGAGATTTCTGTAGAAATACTCATTACATTGACGTCAATGATTTGACTGTTCTGATAGATCAAGCTACACAATTGTCTCATTAGTATATCCTCATTTCTGCTAGGCCTGTTATGTAAGCAGCCCATTCTAAAAGCCCTATTAAAACACAAATTTTTTATAAAGGATAACCAAGGGTAAACCTGTCACTTCAAATTACCATTCCTTTCACTGAGATGTGATCAGTAGATTTGAGTTTGCTGGGTGATTATTGCTCCTGGGGAGATTTCCTTACTTACATTGGATGGTGAGGTATAAAACCAACATTCAAAAAAAGTTGCCAAACAGAAAACATAACAGCTATTTGTGGGGATAACTGTCACTCACACACTTCACCTCAGATAGGTTGAGACATTCATACTGTGAAGTTTTGCCCGGATCTTGCAAAATACATGGATGGTGGAGCACAGTCTTCTTCATCGGTATCTATGAGATTAGATAAATGTAGCAATTTGGATTCAATGCTCCATAATTACCTCTATGAGTCTTACAGTGCATGTGTGGTATGACCCTCAAATCTGTGGGAACCAAAGCCCCTTCTTTGTCATATGCTAATCCAAATTTTCTTCTTTTTATATATCAAACCATATTCCTTTTCTGGCCTCTATCCCTATAGTATACAAAATGTCAGATTTTCCATCTTCAACACCAAAGAGTCTTCTGTGTCATATACCCACCTAAATCAATTTTCTAGGCCTCAACTTGAAATTTGAGTTCAAGGTGTGGTTCACACAATACACGCAATCAAATCCATCTTTATCATAAATTCATGAAAATTGTTTATCTGCCATCAAACTTTGTAAAACCATAATCTCTCTCATATCATATACCAACCCAATCTCTCTCTCTCTCTCTCTCCCTCTCTCTCTCTCTCTCTCTCTCTCTCTCTCTCTCTCTCCCCACTGTTGCTGCCTTCATCCTTATGAGACCACATCCCTCCTTTGTCATCTGCCTATCCACACTACCTCTCTTGCCATATAGCCAATATTTCTTCCCTAAAACCTTATCAGACACAAATCTCTCCCTTTCATTCAACCAAGTGAACTCCCTCTCTCGCCATGTACCCACTATTTCTGGACCCATCCTTCCAAGACACTCATTCCTCCTTAGCCATACACCAAACCTAATACTCTCTCTTATAATGTTTCCACCATTTCTTCCCCCAAACGTTGTGATGGCCCAATCTGCCCCATGTCATGTACTCACCCAAACTCCCTCGCTAGCCATATATCCACCATGTCTGCCCCCATCCTGCTGTGACCCAAATCCTTCTCTTGCCATATGCCCACTGAAAATTCTTCTATTTTCATGTAACCACACAATTTCCTGTCTTGTGATGTAACCACCATTTCTTCCGCCAAACATGTCAGACCCAAATATATCCATGTTTATAAGCCCAACAAAACCCCCTCTCTTGACATATACCCACCCAAACTCTGTTTCATGAAATATACCAATTATTTCTGCCCCAAACCTTAAGAGACCCAAACACCCCCTGGTCATACAGCTACCCAAACTCCTCTCTGGGCATATACCCATCATTTTGCCACCGGCTTTGTGAGACCCTAATCTCTCCATTGTTGTATGCCCATCCAAAGTATTTCTCTTGCTACATACTCACCATTGCTGCCCCTAAAGTGTATAAGACCCAAATCCCTCCCTTGTCATTTACCCAGCATACTCCCTCTGTTGCTATATATCCACCATTTCTGACCCCATCTTTCTGAGACCCTAATCCCACCCTTCATATAATAACCCAACCTCCTCTCTTAAGAGATACTCATGATTTCTGCCACCTGATTATTTGAGAATCAAATCCTTCCCTTGTCATGTACCCACCCAAATGTCTCTTATCATTTACCCATCATTACACTCTCCAAAGTATATGAGATACAACTCCCTTGCCTGGCATTACCCATCCATATTCCCACTCTTTCCAAGCTCTCACCATTACTGCCCCAAAATTTTGGAGACAAAAATCCCTCCCTTGTCTTCTACCCAGACAAAATCCCCCTCTTGAAGGCACCCACCATTGATGCCCAAACTTTTGGAGACACAAATCGCTCCCTTTTTTCCTACCCACCCAAACTCCCTCTCTTCCATGCACCCACAATTGATGCCCAAACCTTTGGAGACCCAAATCCCTCCCGTGTCTTCTACCCACCCAAACTCCCTCTCTTTCCATGCACTCACGATTACTGCTCCAAACATATGGAAACCCAAATCCCTCCCTTGTCTTCTTCCCACCCAAACTCCCCCTCTTCCATGCACCCACCATTGTTGCCCAAACCTTTGGAGACCCAAATCCCAACCTTGTCTTCTTCCCACCCGAACTCCCCCTCTTCCATGCACCCACCATTGTTGCCCAAACCTTTGGAGACCCAAATCCCTCCCTTGTCTTCTAGCCACCCATGCTCCCTTTCTTTTCATGCACTCACCATTACTGCCCCAAAATCCCCCTCGTCCAGGCACCCACCAATGATGCCCAAACTTTTGGAGACAAAAATCCCTCCCTTGTCTTCTTCCCACCCAAACTCCCCCTCTTCCATGCACCCATCATTGATGCCCAAACCTTTAAAAACACAAATCCCTCCCTTGTCTCCTACACACCCAAACTCCCTTTCTTCCATGCACCCACAAGTGATGCCCAAACCGTTGGAGACACAAATCCCTGCCTTGTCTTCTACCAACCCAAGTTCCCTTTCTTTTCATGCACTCACCATTACTGCCCAAATCCTTTGGAGACACAAATCCCTTCCTTGTCTTCTATCCACCCTAACTCCCCCTCTTCCATGCACCCACCATTGATGACCAATTCTTTGGAGACCCAAATCCCTCCCTTGTCATCTTCCCACCCAAACTCCCTTTCTTTTCATGCCCTCACCATTACTGCCCCAAAACTTTGGAGACCCAAATCCCTCCCTTGTCTTCTTCCCACCCAAACTCCCCGTCTTCCATGCACCCACCATTGATGCCCAAACCTTTGGAGACACAAATCCCTCCCTTGTCTCCTACTCACCAAAACTCCCTCTCTTTCCATGCTCTCACCGTTAAAGCCACAAAATTTTGGAGACCCTAATCCCTCCCTTGTCTTCTTCCCACACAAACTCGCCTCTTTTATGCACCCACAATTAATGCCCAAACCTTTGTAGACCCAAATCCCTCCCTTGTCTTCTACCAACCCAAACTCCCCCTCTTTCCATGAACCCACTATGACTGTCCCAAACCTAGTGAAGAACAAATCTCTCCATTGCCATTCACCCACCCATCTTCCCTCTCTTCTCCTATAACCATCATTTTTCCTTCCCTTTCCTGGTTTCGCCTTTAGTCACTGTAAAAGACACATAGCTTTTCAACTAAATTGAATTTATTTTCAATTTAAGAAATTTATACCAATGCAATTTTCTTTGTCATATTTGGGCATTCCCCGTCTTCATGATAGCCATCTTATTGGCTCTCCCCCTCATCGGCTGCTGCGACCACGCTTGCTTCTCCAGTAGTGTGCACCTCGGCTTCCTTTTCAGGCTCCTCCTCCTTAGGTTCAGGCATTGCAGTAACAGCTTTCACTTTGATTTTCTTCCGTTCGAGGGCAGCTGCCTCTTCGGCCTCCCTCTTTCTCTTGTTCCTCTTCTTTGAGGAGTGCTTCCGGTGTTTGCTTTTCTTGTGTGCGTGGAATGGCAAGAGGTGAACACAAGAATTAGTTAATAGAGGGAGAAGTCAGGAGAGGCATGTGAAGGACACTTTGTCGGAAGAGGTGAGAATTGATAAGGGATTTATGCCAGGAAGGAGAGAGGTAGTGACTTTAGGTAAGAGTAAATGAGTAGAGGAGGGAGCTCCAGTAGGGTTCGTCAACTCACCTTTCCGCACGACATGTAAGGTGGATACTGCTTTAGAGCTGCCTTTGTCTTCACCATAAGGACTGGCCCGTTTGCTGCCATTGGAACATCACTACTGGATGTTGGGAGGTCCATGTCGGACAGTGATTCCTTAGGTTCCTTTGCTAGACTCTCCATCACCAAGTCGCGTGAGCGCGTGTTGTTTCTCCCTCGAGGGGCTGTGAACAACTGGCAGAGTCAGGAAGGCCACACCCTCAGACCTGAGTCATCATCAAGGTCTCGACCAATAGTAGGTGAGCTTGTGCTCTGACATCACAAAGCCTGGTTCTGACCCACAAGAATGCCTGGGGAAGGAAGGAACAAATAGTGGACTGTACCACTCCTGACACTTTGATGATAGGGGGAATATATTGAGAAGGCAAAGAGAGTTTGGGTTTAGATGGAGACTTTGTTTAATAACTCTAAGGCAAATTTTCCACCTCAACCTTTTTTACATATCTACCTTTGTTGTGGTAGAACACATGACAGATCATTTGCTTCTCCAAATTCTTCAACAATACTATCCCTGTCAATGGTTTAGTCCAAAATGTCCGCCTCAATCTTTGGCTAGTATCTTGAATGTCTTCCCTAAAATCATTCCCAAATAACATTCCTACTCCATGGCTTAGCCTGTTGACCGTACACACACACACTCACACACACATACACACACACACACACACACACACACACACACACGAATACTTGCATCTCCACATTCCTCTGTACCTAATGAATATACGCAAACCAGTGTCCCTATCTTGTCTGGCTGTGTAGCAACAAATCATGGCCTCCAGGCTTCCACCTTATCCCAAGTCAGGTGACCCAGCCTAGCCTCAATATCTCTTTTACTGTGGTGAGCATACAGCCTCCTTTAATATACTCACTCACCTAAGGAGGCTTTCTACAACCAACATAAGCCCAGTCCATAACCAGGGTTCTCCTATCTTCTGCTGTCTAGCCTATTGAGAATATCACACAGTATTAGACACTTGATTTTTAACATTCTGTTATGTATAACCTGGAAACCATAAGAAATGTTCAATCTTGGTCTGGACTCCTTGCCTTATAGTAGTGAATTTTAGGCTTCAACATGTTGCAGCCTATTTAGAACATTTTTCCTATATTATAGAGAACATCTGGGCTACAGCCAGATATAATCCTATATAGATAAACCAACAGGGGTCTTAGAGTTGCCCATACCTCTTCACACCATACCCAGACTTCCTATGTCCCCCTCCAGGATTTATCCAGGTGAAGATATCCATACTCTGTAATTGGTTTTCCATATTCAGTGGAATTTATCCTAGATTGAATAGTCCCTGTCCCATCAAAGAATGGACCCTTGCACTCTGCAGTAGTGATTTGTGGCATGTTTTAGGGACACAAATCTCAAAACACAGCATGATCCCACCAGCTACTACTATTCTGTAGCCAACACTGAGAGTTCCCCAACACTTATCATACCTGTACTGGGTAATGGAAAAACCCCACTCCTTATGAAAAGTTATCGTGTCCTCCTAAAGTTCGAACCTAGTGAATATTTCCTGATCCCTCCACATCCCTCCAAACATAGCTCATATTGATGTGGGATTCCATTTTGTATATCTATGTATCATTATGATCCATTCCAGTAAGGCTCTCGCTGGTAGCTGCTGGTTTTCTCCTTCAGCAGCTACATGGCATCTCCCTGACTCTGCCTACTTTCTCTCTATATCTCTGTTCAGATTTCCTGCCTGGCTATATTCTACTAATCGATTGCCCAAAGCATCTTCTTGAATAACCAATGGTAATAAAACATATTCATAGCATATAGGATTCCTAGTCCCATCAAATCCTCCTGTGCTGTAGACAACATATACATTCCCACTGAGACAACCCCAACCTCATCAAACCACAGGATCTCTGGCTGACTACATAATATCACAGCATGCCAAGACTGTCCAAATCCTTCTACAATGCCAAGAGAAGTAAGTGCACCTTTCGAGCAGATAATTCTTTTCCTACTCCAGTAGAGTCCAGACCTGATGAAACATCCAGTGAGAACTCTAAAAGAGCTGTTTTCTCACACTTACAGTGACTTTTAGCTGTTTGCTGAGTTCCAAACCCTAGGCTCCATCTTAGTCCTACCGTGCTTTGATAGATAGTTCTAAGCTTCTGCTGGCACTTTCCCTCCAACTGGCCTTGTCCTAGCACATTCTTTTGTGCTGTATCCAGCATCTACATTCCCAACAGTAACCATCCTACCTGAATCCATCTGCAGGATGATTCCGATGCCTAAACCACTTCATTATATAACCAGACATCCCACAACCACCAGGACCCAACTTTAGCCAATTGAGTAACCCACTACACACAAGTGAATATTTGATTTTCCACTTGCTGTCTGATTTACAGCTGCCTCATGTGCCTTGCATTTGCAAATTTTAGGCCTGTGAAGGTTTTCAAAGCCTTCAGCCAAGACTAGGTCCAGCAACTCCTTCTTTGGTATAGTCAACAGTTAGGCTCCCCTGAATTTAACACACCTACACCCATGCATGAAATAGTTGCCCTGCTTTCACAACTCCATTTCCAATCCAGACTTTCCATATCTTCCCCAAAGACCAAGCCCAGAATATTTCCCCTAACAGATAGTGTTTCCCCATATGCCAACAAACAGATCATAAGTCACTACAAGTGTCCAAGTCTAGTTTTTGCCACTGATATTCTTGCATATTGTAGTAATGCTCACAGGATTCAACAGAGTTCCAAATGTGAGGGCCGAATCCCAGCATCTACTCCTGTCCTCCAACCAACATACATTGTCCTACAAGGACCTGCGCTGCTTGAATCTACATATAGTACTCATTTTGCTAACTATCTTACCCGAATCCAAATTCTGTATTCCTGAGTCCTCCACCATGGTATGGCCTGGTAAGTACTCACTCCCTCACAACCAGATATTTCATATTCTATCTCTATCTGGATCTAGCCTCTTTCCCAAAGTCATTATACAAATTTAGTTTGATCACCTAAGTAGCAATATCTAGGCTTCTATAATTTCGGAAATCCCATGTCTTGGCCTTCCACGTGTGCGATTGCCGACATACATGCAGCAGACAAGTTGCTACCTTCACCCACCCACAGTACCCTCTGTGTTACCTGCAGCACCCTACTCTACCACATTCCTAATGTTCTCCTCCAGGAACTGGCTTCTTATATAAGCCACCAACCAATACTTGTTTTCCATTTCCATCTGCATCTAGCTTGAGTTTAACAGCCAGCACCCCTGCATAATCTGGGTGTTTGCCTCTTGAGTCAAGGGTCTTCTAGGGAGTATGGTCCCAAATAACTCAGCTCAGACTATTCTCAGGAATCCTCCTTTTCTGTCGTGAACATCTAGTCTTTGCTAGCACTTACCCTGCACTAATACATCCACGGGACACTTTAGGTACAGTATAGAGCATTATTCCTTATTCAGATTTTCTATGTCTTCCCAGGTTTTAACTTGTTTAGTTTAGTTACCCACTCAGTACTTTGTACATAGAGGGCTTGATCTACCCAAGTTGCAACAGCCAGTGTCCTGGTCTCCTCCAGCTGCCTCTATAGCAATCTCCGGCATTCTTAGACCCATCAACTTTTTCTGTGCTGTTGACAGCATCTAGATTCCCACAAAGACTATCAGTCTCTCATAGAACCAGAGGAGTTGTGGCTGCCCTACATGACCATTCTATCCCCAGACTATCAGAATACTCCTCCATCGTCTAGATTTCAGAGCACTGCTCTGCATCCTATCATCGTTATTCTAATCCAGTGGAGTCCAGACTGGATGGAACATCCAGTGTCATCCCTAGATTTCAATAGTAGTGACTTCTAGCTGTTGGTAGGGTTCCAAATCCTTTGTTCCATCTTAGTCCCACCATGGTCTCTTAGGCTGAATGCAACATATAGTGTCCTGCATGAATCTCCTGAAACAACACTTACACACAGGACACTCTAGGCTACCTATACAACACAACTTAATACCCAGATTACCCAGAATACCCATGTACTCCCCAGAGTCAAGCCTGTAGACTAAAACCAAATGTACTCATCATACATGATTTTCTACAACTTGCTGAATTGATCACAGTACTCTAGCCTACATAGACAAACTATAACACATAACAGGTGCCTCTAGGATTCAGTAGGGTGTAAAATCTCACACCCCAGCACAGCCCTCCATCTATTCATGTGCTATAGTTAACATTTAGTTTTTCTACAATAGTTGTCCTATCTATGGCCACAGGACTAGATGTTCACTATACCATGGCACTCTATACACAAACTTCCCATCCACTCCCCAGAGTCTAGTTACTGAAACTCCAAACACAACCCAATATTTCTGTTTTCATGTCATGCAAAACATAAATCCCATGCTGCATGCAGTTTGGCACAGATGTCTGGACTCCTAGCCTTGCTGTAATGACCCCTAGAATTCAACAAGGTCCCCATTCCTTGGCCCTAGCCTATGCCAAGCATTTTGTCCTTGGCTGTAGCCTACATCTATGCTCCCATAGGGATGTACCCTAGCCCTGTCTACCCACATCTACTTTCAGAAAGCCTTGTGACACATAAAATACACCAAGAAATACACAGACTTCCTGTGGTCTCCTCCTGGGTGAGCCTGGTGTTTACATCCCTATCTGACATTTTATTTTCTGGCGTAACTAGAATGGTCGAACATCCAGTGACCATGACTAGTGTGGCTATGAGTTCCTTGTAAATGATGGCTCTAGGCTTCTGCAGACTCTGGTTCCTCCAATTGACCTTGTCCTAGCCTATTCCTTTGTGCTATATCCAACTTCCATACTCTCAACTTGAACCATTCTACCTTCATTCAATCACAAGTGACATTTAAATGATTAAGCCACCTATCTTTGTCCCTAGACATCCCACATGCTCGGCCTCCAGGGTTTAGCCTAGTGAGTAATAACCAACACAAACATGAATACTTGTTTTTCCACATGCAGCCTGACAGACTAGAAACACACTTGCCTTCCATTTGTGAGCTTTAGGCATCTACAGGATTGATTGTGTGCAGACAAGCTTAGGCCCTACATCTTCTACTATGCTTTAGTGAACAGCTAGGCTCCCTCTGCACTCAACGTTCTTGCACACATGCCCAGACTGTCCATATCCTCCTATAAAGTCGATAGAGGTATGCACCCTTCTGCAGAGATAATTGTTTTCCCAAACTAGTGGAGTCCAGACCATCTAGTGGCATCCCTAGAATAGTGCTTGTTCTCACTCGCAATGACTTACTTATATCTACCTATTTGTCTATCTATCTATCTATCTATTTTTAATCTGAGAGAAGGCTTCTCTATGTAACTTTGAAGTCTATTTGTGCACTAGCTCTGTAGACCAGGTTGGCTTCACACTCACAGAGATCCTCCTGCCTCTGCCTCCCAAGTGCTATGATTAAAGTCATGCACCACCACCACCCATCCTTGTAGTGACTTCTAACTTTTGTCAATGTCCGAAATCCTTTGCTTCATGTTCTTCTTTGCTATAGGTAAGATCTTGGTTCCTGCATGAAGTTCCTGTTACAACACTTAGCCACAGAACACTGTGTGCTGCCTATACAACCCAACTCTGTACTCAGATTCCCCATGACCTCTCCAGAGTCAGGCCTGTTAATTATCCCTAACATACTCATCATAAATGTTTTTGCACATCCTGCTGAATCTATACCAGTACCCCAGCCTAGACAAACAACTTATACTTCAGAGCAGAGGCCTTCAGGCTTCATCATGGTCCCAAATCTCATACACCCCCAATTTCAGTGCTATAAGGAACAATTAGAGTGCCACTAGTACTTGCCCTATCCACAGGCACAGGACTAGATGTTGACTATACTACCCCTCTCTATACACAAACTTTCTGTGTTCTCTTCCAGGGCCTAGTCTATTGGATATTCCACATACATCCCAATATTTCTGTTTTCGTATCCTGTAGCGTGTAAATCATGAGCCTTAGGCAGTGCCACCATAGTAGCCTGAAATCTTTGCCTTGCAGTAATGATCTCTAACTTCAACAAAGTCCTAAATCCTAGTTCCCAGTTTAGTCCCAGTATTTCATCCTTTGCTCTAGCCTACATGGTGTGCTCCTGGGAGGATCATCAGTCATCGTACCAAACTAAGAATATTGCATACTATATTAATGAACAACCTAGAAAGATATGTCCATGAATGCAATAGTGGTACAATCTTTCTGGGAATAATCAGCTCCTTAAGAGTGAATTTAAGGTCTACTCTACAGAAAGCAACACATGCCTGCTGCTGTAAGCTTTGTCGAGAACATATGGTTATGGAGATCCAAGGCCCCCGTATTGAACCTCATACTATTATTTTGTTAAATGAATGAAGTATCAAGCTTCACTCTACATTCATACCTCGATAACTACAGATTAGTGCAGTTCTCAGACCTCCTCAGAGACCTTGGTGTAGTAGATTATGTTTAAAAAAGACATTCAAAACTGGTCATCCTGGAAAAAAATGAGAGTATGTGCAATGGGATATTTGTAGCCCTCCCTTCAAGACTCAGGTACCATTGCAGGGAGCATTTAAAAAGATTTTAAGACTCTGAGGCTGCATATGCCAAGAGTGAAATTGTGATCTCAAGACATGACAGAGTCATTGCTCTCACAAATACAGAGCCGTCGTGATTGCATGCAAACGCCTGTGTAAGATGAGGCCAGGTCATATTCAAGTATGCTTGGTGACAAAGCACTCAAATGTATGCCAGTATGGTTTCCATCCACATTAACTCTCACACTTCTCTAGAAGCCACCAACTGTCAGGAGTTTGCCAGTGAGACTCTGGAGCCCTCCTACAGTGCATCTTTGACTAAGGGGGATGGCTCAGAAGTCTGTACCTCTAACTGACAAACTACTGACAGTTGGTAGCTTCTAGAGAAATGTGACAGTTAATGAAAGGGAATGAAAAACAGGCTCTCATGTACTTGAATACTTACTTAGTTACCAAGAAGTGCAACTGTTTGTGAAATTAGGAGGTGTGACCATACTGGAATGGATATAGCCTTTGTGGAAAATATATGTCACTGAGGGTGGGTTTTGAGGTTTACATTCCCACATCAGGCCTCGTCTCTCTCTCTCTCTACCTACTACTGATGAATCAGTTGGTATGGACTCAACAACAGGCCCAGTGCCATGTTTGCCTGAATCCTGACATGATGCTCATGAATTAATTTCCTAAAATTATAGGCAAGCATCCAATTAACTAGTGATAAAGAGATCCAGAGACCCTTTCAAGTCTCTTGCATCTTGAAGTCCTGAACTGAGATTAGAGTTTAGCTAGAGGGACAGGGTATTGACAAAATGCAGTTGTGGTCAGAGGGGGCATCTACCCTCCCTTAGCTCACCCATCATTGTCTAATTGTTAGTCTTATCTGGCAAGGTGGTTTGATAGTAGGAATTGTGTGAAATCTCTTGAAGGAGACAAGGTTTTCCTTTGGGTAGAGAACATTGCTTTACCTGGCATGAGATTTCTGTAGAAATACTCATTACGTTGACGTCAATGATTTGACTGTTCTGATCAATCAAGCTACACAATTGTCTCATTAGTATATCCTCATTTCTGCTAGTCCTGTTATGTAAGCAGCCCATTCTAAAAGCCCTATTAAAACACAAATTTTTTATAAAGGATAACCAAGGGTAAACCTGTCACTTCAAATTACCATTCCTTTCACTGAGATGTGATCAGTAGATTTGAGTTTGCTGGGTGATTATTGCTCCTGGGGAGATTTCCTTACTTACATTGGATGGTGAGGTATAAAACCAACATTCAAAAAAAGTTGCCAAACAGGAAACATAACAGCTATTTGTGGGGATAACTGTCACTCACACACTTCACCTCAGATAGGTTGAGACATTCATACTGTGAAGTTTTGCCCGGATCTTGCAAAATACATGGATGGTGGAGCACAGTCTTCTTCATCCGTATCTATGAGATTAGATAAATGTAGCAATTTGGATTCAATGCTCCATAATTACCTCTATGAGTCTTACAGTGCATGTGTGGTATGACCCTCAAATCTGTGGGAACCAAAGTCCCTTCTTTGTCATATGCTAACCCAAATTTTCTTCTTTTTATATATCAAACCATATTCCTTTTCTGGCCTCTATCCCTATAGTATACAAAATGTCAGATTTTCCATCTTCAACACCAAAGAGTCTTCTGTGTCATATACCCACCTAAATCAATTTTCTAGGCCTCAACTTGAAATTTGAGTTCAAGGTGTGGTTCACACAATACACGCAATCAAATCCATCTTTATCGTAAATTCATGAAAATTGTTTATCTGCAATCAAACTTTGTAAAACCATAATCTCTCTCATATCATATACCAACCCAATCTCTCTCTCTCTCTCTCTCTCTCTCTCTCTCTCTCTCTCTCTCCCCACTGTTGCTGCCTTCATCCTTATGAGACCACATCCCTCCTTTGTCATCTGCCTATCCACACTACCTCTCTTGCCATATAGCCAATATTTCTTCCCTAAAACCTTATCAGACACAAATCTCTCCCTTTCATTCAACCAAGTGAACTCCCTCTCTCGCCATGTACCCACTATTTCTGGACCCATCCTTCCAAGACACTCATTCCTCCTTAGCCATACACCAAACCTAATACTCTCTCTTATAATGTTTCCACCATTTCTTCCCCCAAACGTTGTGATGGCCCAATCTGCCCCATGTCATGTACTCACCCAAACTCCCTCGCTAGCCATATATCCACCATGTCTGCCCCCATCCTGCTGTGACCCAAATCCTTCTCTTGCCATATGCCCACTGAAAATTCTTCTATTTTCATGTAACCACACAATTTCCTGTCTTGTGATGTAACCACCATTTCTTCCCCCAAACATGTCAGACCCAAATATATCCATGTTTATAAGCCCAACAAAACCCCCTCTCTTGACATATACCCACCCAAACTCTGTTTCATGAAATATACCAATTATTTCTGCCCCAATCCTTAAGAGACCCAAACACCCCCTGGTCATACAGCTACCCAAACTCCTCTCTGGGCATATACCCATCATTTTGCCACCGGCTTTGTGAGACCCTAATCTCTCCATTGTCGTATGCCCATCCAAAGTATTTCTCTTGCTACATACTCACCATTGCTGCCCCTAAAGTGTATAAGACCCAAATCCCTCCCTTGTCATTTACCCAGCATACTCCCTCTGTTGCTATATATCCACCATTTCTGACCCCATCTTTCTGAGACCCTAATCCCACCCTTCATATAATAACCCAAACTCCTCTCTTAACAGATACTCATGATTTCTGCCACCTGAGTATTTGAGAATCAAATCCTTCCCTTGTCATGTACACACCCAAATGTCTCTTATCATTTACCCATCATTACACTCTCCAAAGTATATGAGATCCAACTTCCTTCCCTGGCATTACCCACCAATATTCCCACTCTTTCCAAGCTCTCACCATTACTGCCCCAAAATTTTGGAGACACAAATCCCTCCATTGTCTTATACCCACAGAAAATCCCCCTCTTCAAGGCACCCACCCTTGATGCCCAAACTTTTGGAGGCACAAATCCCTCCCTTTTTTCCTACCCACCCAAACTCCCTCTCTTCCATGCACCCACAATTGATGCCCAAACCTTTGGAGACCCAAATCCCTCAGGTGTCTTCTACCCACCCAAACTCCCTCTCTTTCCATGCACTCACCATTACTGCTCCAAACATATGGAAACCCAAATCCCTCCCTTGTCTTCTTCCCACCCGAACTCCCCCTCTTCCATGCACCCACCATTGTTGCCCAAACCTTTGGAGACCCAAATCCCACCCTTATCTTCTTCCAACCCAAACATCCCCATTTTCATGCACCCACCATTGATGCCCAAACCTTTGGAGACCCAAATCCCTCCCTTGTCTTCTACCCACCCATGCTCCCTTTCTTTTCATGCACTCACCATTACTGCCCCAAAATCCCCCTCATCCAGGCACCCACCAATGATGCCCAAACATTTGGAGACAAGAATCCCTCCCTTGTCTTCTTCCCCCTCAAACTCCCCCTCTTCCATGCACCCATCATTGATGCCCAAACCTTTGAAAACACAAATCCCTCCCTTGTCTCCTACACACCCAAACTCCCTTTCTTCCATGCACCCACAAGTGATGCCCAAACCTTTGGATACACAAATCCCTCCCTTGTCTTCTACCAACCCAAGTTCCCTTTCTTTTCATGCACTCACCATTACTGCCCAAATCCTTTGGAGACACAAATCCCTTCCTTGTCTTCTATCCACCCTAACTCCCCCTCTTCCATGCACCCACCATTGATGACCAATTCTTTGGAGACCCAAATCCCTCCCTTGTCATCTTCCCACCCAAACTCCCTTTCTTTTCATGCCCTCACCATTACTGCCCCAAAACTTTGGAGACCCAAATCCCTCCCTTGTCTTCGTCCCACCCAAACTCCCCGTCTTCCATGCACCCACCATTGATGCCCAAACCTTTGGAGACACAAATCCCTCCCTTGTCTCCTACCCACCAAAACTCCCTCTCTTTCCATGCTCTCACCGTTAAAGCCACAAAATTTTGGAGACCCTATTCCCTCCCTTGTCTTCTTCCCACACAAACTCGCCTCTTTTATGCACCCACAATTAATGCCCAAACCTTTGTAGACCCAAATCCCTCCCTTGTCTTCTACCAACCCAAACTCCCCCTCTTTCCATGAACCCACTATGACTGTCCCAAACCTAGTGAAGAACAAATCTCTCCATTGCCATTCACCCACCCATCTTCCCTCTCTTCTCCTATAACCATCATTTTTCCTTCCCTTTCCTGGTTTCGCCTTTAGTCACTGTAAAAGACACATAGCTTTTCAACTAAATTGAATTTATTTTCAATTTAAGAAATTTATACCAATGCAATTTTCTTTGTCATATTTGGGCATTCCCCGTCTTCATGATAGCCATCTTATTGGCTCTCCCCCTCATCGGCTGCTGCGACCACGCTTGCTTCTCCAGTAGTGTGCACCTCGGCTTCCTTTTCAGGCTCCTCCTCCTTAGGTTCAGGCATTGCAGTAACAGCTTTCACTTTGATTTTCTTCCGTTCGAGGGCAGCTGCCTCTTCGGCCTCCCTCTTTCTCTTGTTCCTCTTCTTTGAGGAGTGCTTCCGGTGTTTGCTTTTCTTGTGTGCGTGGAATGGCAAGAGGTGAACACAAGAATTAGTTAATAGAGGGAGAAGTCAGGAGAGGCATGTGAAGGACACTTTGTCGGAAGAGGTGAGAATTGATAAGGGATTTATGCCAGGAAGGAGAGAGGTAGTGACTTTAGGTAAGAGTAAATGAGTAGAGGAGGGAGCTCCAGTAGGGTTCGTCAACTCACCTTTCCGCACGACATGTAAGGTGGATACTGCTTTAGAGCTGCCTTTGTCTTCACCATAAGGATTGGCCCATTCGCTGCCATCGGAACATCACTACTGGATGTTGGGAGATCCATGTCGGACAGTGATTCCTTAGGTTCCTTTGCTAGACTCTCCATCACCAAGTCGCGTGAGCGCGTGTTGTTTCTCCCTCGAGGGGCTGTGAACAACTGGCAGAGTAGGGAAGGCCACACCCTCAGACCTGAGCCATCATCAAGGTCTCGACCAATAGTAGGTGAGCTTGTGCTCTGACATCACAAAGCCTGGTTCTGACCCACAAGAATGCCTGGGGAAGGAAGGAACAAATAGTGGACTGTACCACTCCTGACACTTTGATGATAGGGGGAAGATATTGAGGAGGCAAAGAGAGTTTGGGTTTAGATGGAGACTATGTTTAATATCTCTAACGCAAATTTTCCACCTCAACCTTTTTTACATATCTACCTTTGTTGTGGTAGAACACATGACAGATCATTTGCTTCTCCAAATTCTTCAACAATACTATCCCTGTCAATGGTTTAGTCCAAAATGTCCGCCTCAATCTTTGGCTAGTATCTTGAATGTCTTCCCTAAAATCATTCCCAAATAACATTCCTACTCCATGGCTTAGCCTGTTGACCGTACACACACACACACACTCACACACACATACACACACACAAACAAACACACACACACACACAAACACATGAATACTTGCATCTCCACAATCCTCTGTACCTAATGAATATACGCAAAACAGTGTCCATATCTTGTCTGGCTGTGTAGCAACAAATCATGGCCTCCAGGCTTCCACCTTATCCCAAGTCAGGTGACCCAGCCTAGCCTCAATATCTCTTTTACTGTGGTGAGCATACAGCCTCCTTTAATATACTCACTCACCTAAGGAGGCTTTCTACAACCAACATAAGCCCAGTCCATAACCAGGGTTCTCCTATCTTCTGGTGTCTAGCCTATTGAGAATATCACACAGTATTAGACACTTGATTTTTAACATTCTGTTATGTATAACCTGGAAACCATAAGAAATGTTCAATCTTGGTCTGGACTCCTTGCCTTATAGTAGTGAATTTTAGGCTTCAACATGTTGCAGCCTATTTAGAACAGTTTTCCTATATTATTGAGAACATCTGGGCTACAGCCAGATATAATCCAATTTAGATAAACCAACAGGGGTCTTAGAGTTGCCCATACCTCTTCACACCATACCCAGACTTCCTATGTCCCCCTCCAGGATTTATCCAGGTGAAGATATCCATACTCTGTAATTGGTTTTCCATATTCAGTGGAATTTATCCTAGATTGAATAGTCCCTGTCCCATCAAAGAATGGACCCTTGCACTCTGCAGTAGTGATTTGTGGCATGTTTTAGGGACACAAATCTCAAAACACAGCATGATCCCACCAGCTACTACTATTCTGTAGCCAACACTGAGAGTTCCCCAACACTTATCATACCTGAACTGGCTAATGGAATAACCCCACTCCTTATGAAAAGTTATCGTGTCCTCCTAAAGTTCGAACCTAGTGAATATTTCCTGTTCCAAATACTGTTTTTCCACATCCCTCCAAACATAGCTCATATTGATGTGGAATTCCCTTTTGTATATCTATGCATCCTTATGATCCATTCCAGTAAGGCTCTCACTGGTAGCTGCTGGTTTTCTCCTTCAGCAGCTAGATGGCATCTCCCTGACTCTGCCTACTTTCTCTCTATATCTCTGTTCAGATTTCCTGCCTGGATATATTCTACTAATCGATTGCCCAAAGCATCTTCTTGAATAACCAATGGTAATAAAACATATTCATAGCATATAGGATTCCTAGTCCCATCAAATCCTCCTGTGCTGTAGACAACATATACATTCCCACTGAGACAACCCCAACCTCATCAAACCACAGGATCTCTGGCTGACTACATAATATCACAGCATGCCAAGACTGTCCAAATCCTTCTACAATGCCAAGAGAAGTAAGTGCACCTTTCGAGCAGATAATTCTTTTCCTACTCCAGTAGAGTCCAGACCTGATGAAACATCCAGTGAGAACTCTAAAAGAGCTGTTTTCTCACACTTACAGTGACTTTTAGCTGTTTGCTGAGTTCCAAACCCTAGGCTCCATCTTAGTCCTACCGTGCTTTGATAGATAGTTCTAAGCTTCTGCTGGCACTTTCCCTCCAACTGGCCTTGTCCTAGCACATTCTTTTGTGCTGTATCCAGCATCTACATTCCCAACAGTAACCATCCTACCTGAATCCATCTGCAGGATGATTCCGATGCCTAAACCACTTCATTATATAACCAGACATCCCACAACCACCAGGACCCAACTTTAGCCAATTGAGTAACCCACTACACACAAGTGAATATTTGATTTTCCACTTGCTGTCTGACTTACAGCTGCCTCATGTGCCTTGCATTTGCAAATTTTAGGCCTGTGAAGGTTTTCAAAGCCTTCAGCCAAGACTAGGTCCAGCAACTCCTTCTTTGGTATAGTCAACATTTAGGCTCCCCTGAATTTAACACACCTACACCCATGCATGAAATAGTTGCCCTGCTTTCACAACTCCATTTCCAATCCAGACTTTCCATATCTTCCCCAAAGACCAAGCCCAGAATATTTCCCTTACCAGATAGTGTTTCCCCATATGCCAACAAACAGATCATAAGTCACTACAAGTGTCCAAGTCTAGTTTTTGCCACTGATATTCTTGCATGTTGTAGTAATGCTCACAGGATTCAACAGATTTCTATGTGCGAGGGCCGAATCCCAGCATCTACTCCTGTCCTCCAACCAACATACATTGTCCTACAAGGACCTGCGCTGCTTGAATCTACATATAGTACTCATTTTGCTAACTATCTTACCTGAATCCAAATTCTGTATTCCTGAGTCCTCCACCATGCTATGGCCTGGTAAGTACTCATGCCTCACAACCAGATATTTCATATTCTATCTCTATCTGGATCTAGCCTCTTTCCCAAAGTCATTATACAAATTTAGTTTATCACCTAAGTAGCAATATCTAGGCTTCTATAATTTTGGAAATCCCATGTCTTGGCCTTCCACGTGTGCGATTGCCGACATACATGCAGCAGACAAGTTGCTACCTTCACCCACCCACAGTACCCTCTGTGTTACCTGCAGCACCCTACTCCACCACATTCCTAATGTTCTCCTCCAGGAACTGGCTTCTTATATATGCCACCAACCAATACTTGTTTTCCATATCCATCTGCATCTAGCTTGAGTTTAACAGCCAGCACCCCTGCATAATCTGGCTGTTTGCCTCTTGATTCAAGGGTCTTCTCGGGAGTATGGTCCCAAATAACTCAGCTCAGACTATTCTCAGGAATCCTCCTTTTCTGTCGTGAACATCTAGTCTTTGCTAGCACTTACCCTGCACTAGTACATCCACGGGACACTTTAGGTACAGTATAGAGCATTATTCCTTATTCAGATTTTCTATGTCTTCCCAGGTTTTAACTTGTTTAGTTTAGTTACCCACTCAGTACTTTGTACATAGAGGGCTTGATCTACCCAAGAAGCAACAACCAGTGTCCTTGTCTTCTCCAGCTGCCTCCATAGCAATCTCCGGCATTCTTAGACCCATCAACTTTTTCTGTGCGGTTGACAGCATCTAGATTCCCACAAAGACTATCAGTCTCTCATAGAACCAGAGGAGTTGTGGCTGCCCTACATGACCATTCTATCCCCAGACTATCAGAATACTCCTCCATCGTCTAGATTTCAGAGCACTGCTCTGCATCCTATCATTGTTTTTCTAATCCAGTGGAGTCCAGACTGGATGGAACATCCAGTGTCATCCCTAGATTTCAATAGTAGTGACTTCTAGCTGTTGGTAGGGTTCCAAATCCTTTGTTCCATCTTAGTCCCACCATGGTCTCTTAGGCTGAATGCAACATATAGTGTCCTGCATGAATCTCCTGTAACATCACTTACACACAGGACACTCTAGGCTACCTATACAACACAACTTAATACCCAGATTTCCCAGAATACCCATATACTCCCCAGAGTCAAGCCTGTAGACTAACACCAAATGTACTCATCATACATGATTTTCTACAACTTGCTGAATTGATCACAGTACTTTAGCCTACATAGACAACCTATAACACATAACAGGTGCCTCTAGGATTCAGTAGGGTGTAAAATCTCACACCCCAGCACAGCCCCTCCATCTATTCATGTGCTATAGTTAACATTTAGTTTTTCTACAATAGTTGTCCTATCTATGGCCACAGGACTAGATGTTCACTATACCATGGCACTCTATACACAAACTTCCCATCCACTCCCCAGAGTCTAGTTACTGAAACTCCAAACACAACCCAATATTTCTATTTTCATGTCATGCAAAACATAAATCCCATGCTGCACGCAGTTTGGCACAGATGTCTGGACTCCTAGCCTTGCTGTAATGACCCCTAGAATTCAACAAGGTCCCCATTCCTTGGCCCTAGCCTATGCCAAGCATTTTGTCCTTGGCTGTAGCCTACATCTATGCTCCCATAGGGATGTACCCTAGCCCTGTCTACCCACATCTACTTTCAGAAAGCCTTGTGACACATAAAATACACCAATAAATACACAGACTTCCTGTGGTCTCCTCCTGGGTGAGCCTGGTGTTTACATCCCTATCTGACATTTTATTTTCTGGCGTAACTAGAATGGTCGAACATCCAGTGACCATGACTAGTGTGGCTATGAGTTCCTTGTACTTGATGGCTCTAGGCTTCTGCAGACTCTGGTTCCTCCAACTGACCTTGTCCTAGCCTATTCCTTTGTGCTATATCCAACTTCCATACTCTCAACTTGAACCATTCTACCTTCATTCAATCACAAGTGACATTTAAATGATTAAGCCACCTATCTTTGTCCCTAGACATCCCACATGCTCGGCCTCCAGGGTTTAGCCTAGTGAGTAATAACCAACACAAACATGAATACTTGTTTTTCCACATGCAGCCTGACCTACTAGAACCACATTTGCCTTCCATTTGCGAGCTTTAGGCATCTACAGGTTTGAATGTGTGCAGACAAGCTTAGGCCCTGCAACTTCTACTATGCTTTAGTGAAGAGCTAGACTCCCTCTGCACTCAACGTTCTTGCACACATGCCCAGACTGTCCATATCCTCGTACAAAGACTATAGAGGTATGCACCCTTCTGCAGAGATAATTGTTTTCCCAAACTAGTGGAGTCCAGACAATCTAGTGGCATCCCTAGAATAGTGCTTGTTCTCCCTCGCAATGACTTACTTATATCTACCTATCTGTCTATCTATCTATCTATTTTTAATTCGAGAGAAGGCTTCTCTACGTAACTTTGAAGTCTATTTTTGCACTAGCTCTGTAGACCAGGTTGGCTTCACACTCACAGAGATCCTCCTGCCTCTGCCTCCCAAGTGCTATGATTAAAGTCATGCACCACCACCACCCATCCTTGTAGTGACTTCTAACTTTTGTCAATGTCCGAAATCCTTTGCTTCATGTTCTTCTTTGCTATAGGTAAGATCTTGGTTCCTGCATGAAATTCCTGTTACAACACTTAGCCACAGAACACTGTGTGCTGCCTATACAACCCAACTCTGTACTCAGATTCCCCATGACCTCTCCAGAGTCAGGCCTGTTAATTATCCCTAACATACTCATCATAAATGTTTTTGCACATCCTGCTGAATCTATACCAGTACCCCAGCCTAGACAAACAACTTATACTTCAGAGCAGAGGCCTTCAGGCTTCATCATGGTCCCAAATCTCATACACCCCCAATTTCAGTGCTATAAGGAACAATTAGAGTGCCACTAGTACTTGCCCTATCCACAGGCACAGGACTAGATGTTGACTATACTACCCCTCTCTATACACAAACTTTCTGTGTTCTCTTCCAGGGCCTAGTCTATTGGATATTCCACATACATCCCAATATTTCTGTTTTCATATCCTGTAGCGTGTAAATCATGAGCCTTAGGCAGTGCCACCATAGTAGCCTGAAATCTTTGCCTTGCAGTAATGATCTCTAACTTCAACAAAGTCCTAAATCCTAGTTCCCAGTTTAGTCCCAGTATTTCATCCTTTGCTCTAGCCTACATGGTGTGCTCCTGGGAGGATCATCAGTCGTCGTACCAAACTAAGAATATTGCATACTATATTAATGAACAACCTAGAAAGATATGTCCATGAATGCAATAGTGGTACAAACTTTCTGGGAATAATCAGCTCCTTAAGAGTGAATTTAAGGTCTACTCTATAGAAAGCAACACATGCCTGCTGCTGTAAGCTTTGTCGAGAACATATGGTTATGGAGATCCAAGGCCCCAGTATTGAACCTCATACTATTATTTTGTTAAATGAATGAAGTATCAAGCTTCACTCTACATTCATATCTCGATAACTACAGATTAGTGCAGTTCTCAGACCTCCTCAGAGACCTTGGTGCAGTAGATTATGTTTAAAAAAGACATTCACAACTGGTCATCCTGGAAAAAAAATGAGAGTATGTGCAATGGGATATTTGTAGCCCTCTCTTCAAGACTCAGGTACCATTGCAGGGAGCATTTAAAAAGATTTTATGAGTCTGAGGCTGCAGATGTCAAGAGTGAAATTGTGATCTCAAGACATGACAGAGTCATTGCTCTCACAAATACAGAGCCATCGTGATTGCATGCAAAGGCCTGTGTAAGATGAGGCCAGGTCATATTCCAGTATGCTTGGTGACTAAGCACTCAAATATATGCCAGTATGGTTTCCATCCACATTAACTCTCACACTTCTCTAGAAGCCACCAACTGTCAGGAGTTTGCCAGTTAGACTCTGGAGCCCTTCTACAGTGCATCTTTGACTATGGGGGATGGCTCAGAAGTCTGTACCTCTAACTGACAAACTACTGACAGTTGCTGGCTTCTAGAGAAATGTGACAGTTAATGAAAGGGAATGAAAAACAGGCTCTCATGTACTTGAATACTTACTTAGTTACCAAGAAGTGCAACTGTTTGGGAAATTAGGAGGTGTGACCATGCTGGAATGCATATAGCCTTTGTGGATAATATATGTCACTGAGGGTGGGTTTTGAGGTTTACATTCCCACATCAGGCCTCGTCTCTCTCTCTCTCTACCTACTACTGATGAATCAGTTGGTATGGACTCAACAACAGGCCCAGTGCCGTGTTTGCCTGAATCCTAACATGATGATCATGAATTAATTTCCTAAAATTATAGGCAAGCATCCAATTAACTAGTGATAAAGAGATCCAGAGACCCTTTCAAGTCTCTTGCATCTTGAAGTCCTGAACTGAGATTAGAGTTTAGCTAGAGGGACAGGGTATTGACATATAAGCAGTTGTGGTCAGGAGGTGGCATCTACCCTCCCTTAGCTCACCCATCATTGTCTAATTGTTAGTCTTATATGGCAAGGTGGTTTGATAGTAGGAATTGTGTGAAATCTCTTTAAGAAGACAAGGTTTTCCTTTGGGTAGAGAACATTGCTTTACATGGCATGAGATTTCTGTAGAAATACTCATTACGTTGACGTCAATGATTTGACTGTTCTGATAGATCAAGCTACACAATTGTCTCATTAGTATATCCTCATTTCTGCTAGGCCTGTTATGTAAGCAGCCCATTCTAAAAGCCCTATTAAAACACAAATTTTTTATAAAGGATAACCAAGGGTAAACCTGTCACTTCAAATTACCATTCCTTTCACTGAGATGTGATCAGTAGATTTGAGTTTGCTGGGTGATTATTGCTCCTGGGGAGATTTCCTTACTTACATTGGATGGTGAGGTATAAAACCAACATTCAAAAAAAAGTTGCCAAACAGGAAACATAACAGCTATTTGTGGGGATAACTGTCACTCACACACTTCACCTCAGATAGGTTGAGACATTCATACTGTGAAGTTTTGCCCGGATCTTGCAAAATACATGGATGGTGGAGCACAGTCTACTTCATCCGTATCTATGAGATTAGATAAATGTAGCAATTTGGATTCAATGCTCCATAATTACCTCTATGAGTCTTACAGTGCATGTGTGGTATGACCCTCAAATCTGTGGGAACCAAAGTCCCTACTTTGTCATATGCTAACCCAAATTTTCTTCTTTTTATATATCAAACCATATTCCTTTTCTGGCCTCTATCCCTATAGTATACAAAATGTCAGATTTTCCATCTTCAACACCAAAGAGTCTTCTGTGTCATATACCCACCTAAATCAATTTTCTAGGCCTCAACTTGAAATTTGAGTTCAAGGTGTGGTTCATACAATACACGCAATCAAATCCATCTTTATCGTAAATTCATGAAAATTGTTTATCTGCCATCAAACTTTGAAACACCATAATCTCTCCCATATCATATACCAACCCAATCTCTCTCTCTCTCTCTCTCTCTCTCTCTCTCTCTCTCTCTCTCTCCCCACTGTTGCTGCCTTCATCCTTATGAGACCACATCCCTCCTTTGTCATCTGCCTATCCACACTACCTCTCTTGCCATATACCCACTATTTCTTCCCTAAACTTATCAGACACAAATCTCTCCCTTTCATTCAACCAAGTGAACTCCCTCTCTCGCCATGTACCCACTATTTCTGGACCCATCCTTCCAAGACACTCATTCCTCCTTAGCCATACACCAAACCTAATACTCTCTCTTATAATGTTTCCACCATTTCTTCCCACAAACTTTGTGATGGCCCAATCTGCCCCATGTCATGTACTCACCCAAACTCCCTCGCTAGCCATATATCCACCATGTCTGCCCCCATCCTGCTGTGACCCAAATCCTTCTCTTGCCATATGCCCACTGAAAATTCTTCTATTTTCATGTAACCACACAATTTCCTGTCTTGTGATGTAACCACCATTTCTTCCGCCAAACATGTCAGACCCAAATATATCCATGTTTATAAGCCCAACAAAACCCCCTCTCTTGACATATACCCACCCAAACTCTGTTTCATGAAATATACCAATTTTTTCTGCCCCAAACCTTAAGAGACCCAAACACCCCCTGGTCATATAGCTACCCAAACTCCTCTCTGGGCATATACCCATCATTTTGCCACCAGCTTTGTGAGACCCTAATCTCTCCATTGTCGTATGCCCATCCAAAGTATTTCTTTTGCTACATACTCACCATTGCTGCACCTAAAGTGTATAGACCCAAATCCCTCCCTTGTCATTTACCCAGCATACTCCCTCTGTTGCTATATATCCACCATTTCTGACCCAATCTTTCTGAGACCCTAATCCCACCCTTCATATAATAACCCAAACTCCTCTCTTAACAGATACTCATGATTTCTGCCACCTGAGTATTTGAGAATCAAATCCTTCCCTTGTCATGTACCCACCCAAATATCTCTTATCATTTACCCATCATTACACTCTCCAAAGTATATGAGATCCAACTCCCTTCCCTGGCATTACCCACCCATATTCCCACTCTTTCCAAGCTCTCACCATTACTACCCCAAAATTTTGGAGACACAAACCCCTCCATTGTCTTCTACCCACACAAAATCCCCCTCTTCAAGGCACCCACCATTGATGCCCAAACTTTTGGAGACACAAATCCCTCCCTTTTTTCCTACCCACCCAAACTCCCTCTCTTCCATGCACCCACATTGATGCCCAAACCTTTGGAGACCCAAATCCCTCCCTTGTCTTCTACCCACCCAAACTCCCTCTCTTTCCATGCACTCACCATTACTGCTCCAAACATATGGAAACCCAAATCCCTCCCTTGTCTTCTTCCCACCCAAACTCCCCCTCTTCCATGCACCCACCATGGTTTCCCAAACCTTTGGAGACCCAAATCCCAACCTTGTCTTCTTCCCACCAGAACTCCCCCTCTTCCATGCACCCACCATTGTTGCCCAAACCTTTGGAGACCCAAATCCCACCCTTATCTTCTTCCAACCCAAACATCCCCATTTTCATGCACCCACCATTGATGCCCAAACCTTTGGAGACCCAAATCCCTCCCTTGTCTTCTACCCACCCATGCTCCCTTTCTTTTCATGCACTCACCATTACTGCCCCAAAATCTCCCTCATCCAGGCACCCACCAATGATGCCCAAACATTTGGAGACAAGAATCCCTCCCTTGTCTTCTTCCCACCCAAACTCCCCCTCTTCCATGCACCCATCATTGATGCCCAAAACTTTGAAAACACAAATCCCTCCCTTGTCTCCTACACACCCAAACTCCCTTTCTTCCATGCACCCACAAGTGATGCCCAAACCTTTGGAGACACAAATCCCTCCCTTGTCTTCTACCAACCCAAGTTCCCTTTCTTTTCATGCACTCACCATTACTGCCCAAATCCTTTGGAGACACAAATCCCTTCCTTGTCTTCTATCCACCCTAACTCCCCCTCTTCCATGCACCCATCATTGATGACCAATTCTTTGGAGACCCAAATCCCTCCCTTGTCATCTTCCCACCCAAACTCCCTTTCTTTTCATGCCCTCACCATTACTGCCCCAAAACTTTGGAGACCCAAATCCCTCCCTTGTCTTCTTCCCACCCAAACTCCCCATCTTCCATGCACCCACCATTGATGCCCAAACCTTTGGAGACACAAATCCCTCCCTTGTCTCCTACCCACCAAAACTCCCTCTCTTTCCATGCTCTCACCGTTAAAGCCACAAAATTTTGGAGACCCTAATCCCTCCCTTGTCTTCTTCCCACACAAACTCGCCTCTTTTATGCACCCACAATTAATGCCCAAACCTTTGTAGACCCAAATCCCTCCCTTGTCTTCTACCAACCCAAACTCCCCCTCTTTCCATGAACCCACTATGACTGTCCCAAACCTAGTGAAGAACAAATCTCTCCATTGCCATTCACCCACCCATCTTCCCTCTCTTCTCCTATAACCATCATTTTTCCTTCCCTTTCCTGGTTTCGCCTTTAGTCACTGTAAAAGACACATAGCTTTTCAACTAAATTGAATTTATTTTCAATTTAAGAAATTTATACCAATGCAATTTTCTTTGTCATACTTGGGCATTCCCCGTCTTCATGATAGCCATCTTATTGGCTCTCCCCCTCATCGGCTGCGACCACGCTTGCTTCTCCAGTAGTGTGCACCTCGGCTTCCTTTTCAGGCTCCTCCTCCTTAGGTTCAGGCATTGCAGTAATAGCTTTCACTTTGATTATCTTCCGTTCGAGGGCAGCTGCCTCTTCGGCCTCCCTCTTTCTCTTGTTCCTCTTCTTTGAGGAGTGCTTCCGGTGTTTGCTTTTCTTGTGTGCCTGGAATGGCAAGAGGTGAACACAAGAATTAGTTAATAGAGGGAGAAGTCAGGAGAGGCATGTGAAGGACACTTTGTCGGAAGAGGTGAGAATTGATAAGGGATTTATGCCAGGAAGGAGAGAGGTAGTGACTTTAGGTAAGAGTAAATGAGTAGAGGAGGGAGCTCCAGTAGGGTTCGTCAACTCACCTTTCCGCAAGACATGTAAGGTGGATACTGCTTTAGAGCTGCCTTTGTCTTCACCATAAGGACTGGCCCGTTCGCTGCATTGGGAACATCACTACTGGATGTTGGGAGGTCCATGTCGGACAGTGATTCCTTAGGTTCCTTTGCTAGACTCTCCATCACCAAGTCACGTGAGCGGGTGTTGTATCTCCCTCGAGGGGCTGTGAACAACTGGCAGAGTAGGGAAGGCCACACCCTCAGACCTGAGTCATCATCAAGGTCTCAACCAATAGTAGGTGAGCTTGTGCTCTGACATCACAAAGCCTGGTTCTGACCCACAAGAATGCCTGGGGAAGGAAGGAACAAATAGTGGACTGTACCACTCCTGACACTTTGATGATAGGGGGAAGATATTGAGAAGGCAAAGAGAGTTTGGGTTTAGATGGAGACTTTGTTTAATAACTCTAAGGAAAATTTTCCACCTCAACCTTTTTTACATATCTACCTTTGTTGTGGTAGAACACATGACAGATCATTTGCTTCTCCAAATTCTTCAACAATACTATCCCTGTCAATGGTTTAGTCCAAAATGTCCGCCTCAATCTTTGGCTAGTATCTTGAATGTCTTCCCTAAAATCATTCCCAAATAACATTCCTACTCCATGGCTTAGCCTGTTGATCGTACACACACACACACACACACACACACACACACACACACACACGAATACTTGCATCTCCACATTCCTCTGTACCTAATGAATATATGCAAACCAGTTTCCATATCTTGTCTGGCTGTGTAGCAACAAATCATGGCCTCTAGGCTTCCACCTTATCCCAAGGCAGGTGACCCAGCCTAGCCTCAATATCTCTTTTACTGTGGTGAGCATACAGCCTCCTTTAATATACTCACTCACCTAAGGAGGCTTTCTACAACCAACATAAGCCCAGTCCATAACCAGGGTTCTCCTATCTTCTGGTGTCTAGCCTATTGAGAATATCACACAGTATTAGACACTTGATTTTTAACATTCTGTTATGTATAACCTGGAAACCATAAGAAATGTTCAATCTTGGTCTGGACTCCTTGCCTTATAGTAGTGAATTTTAGGCTTCAACATGTTGCAGCCTATTTAGAACATTTTTCCTATATTATAGAGAACATCTGGGCTACAGCCAGATATAATCCTATTTAGATAAACCAACAGGGGTCTTAGAGTTGCCCATACCTCTTCACACCATAGCCAGACTTCCTATGTCCCCCTCCAGGATTTATCCAGGTGAAGATATCCATACTCTGTAATTGGTTTTCCATATTCAGTGGAATTTATCCTAGATTGAATAGTCCCTGTCCCATCAAAGAATGGACCCTTGCACTCTGCAGTAGTGATTTTTGGCATGTTTTAGGGACACAAATCTCAAAACACAGCATGATCCCACCAGCTACTACTATTCTGTAGCCAACACTGGGAGTTCCCCAACACTTATCATACCTGTACTGGCTAATGGAATAACCCCACTCCTTATGAAAAGTTATCGTGTCCTCCTAAAGTTCGAACCTAGTGAATATTTCCTGTTCCAAATACTGTTTTTCCACATCCCTCCAAACATAGCTCATATTGATGTGGGATTCCCTTTTGTATATCTATGTATCATTATGATCCATACCAGTAAGGCTCTCACTGGTAGCTGCTGGTTTTCTCCTTCAGCAGCTACATGGCATCTCCCTGACTCTGCCTACTTTCTCTCTATATCTCTGTTCAGATTTCCTGCCTGGCTATATTCTACTAATCGATTGCCCAAAGCATCTTCTTGAATAACCAATGGTAATAAAACATATTCATAGCATATAGGATTCCTAGTCCCATCAAATCCTCCTGTGCTGTAGACAACATATACATTCCCACTGAGACAACCCCAACCTCATTAAACCACAGGATCTCTGGCTGACTACATAATATCACAGCATGCCAAGACTGTCCAAATCCTTCTACAATGCCAAGAGAAGTAAGTGCACCTTTCGAGCAGATAATTCTTTTCCTACTCCAGTAGAGTCCAGACCTGATGAAACATCCAGTGAGAACTCTAAAAGAGCTGTTTTCTCACACTTATAGTGACTTTTAGCTGTTTGCTGAGTTCCAAACCCTAGGCTCCATCTTAGTCCTACCGTGCTTTGATAGATAGTTCTAAGCTTCTGCTGGCACTTTCCCTCCAACTGGCCTGGTCCTAGCACATTCTTTTGTGCTGTATCCAGCATCTACATTCCCAACAGTAACCATCCTACCTGAATCCATCTGCAGGATGATTCCGATGCCTAAACCACTTCATTATATAACCAGACATCCCACAACCACCAGGACCCAACTTTAGCCAATTGAGTAACCCACTACACACAAATGAATATTTGATTTTCCACTTGCTGTCTGACTTACAGCTGCCTCATGTGCCTTGCATTTGCAAATTTTAGGCCTGTGAAGGTTTTCAAAGCCTTCAGCCAAGACTAGGTCCAGCAACTCCTTCTTTGGTATAGTCAACAGTTAGGCTCCCCTGAATTTAACACACCTACACCCATGCATGAAATAGTTGCCCTGCTTTCACAACTCCATTTCCAATCCAGACTTTCAATATCTTCCCCAAAGACCAAGCCCAGAATATTTCCCCTACCAGATAGCGTTTCCCCATATGCCAACAAACAGATCATAAGTCACTACAAGTGTCCAAGTCTAGTTTTTGCCACTGATATTCTTGCATGTTGTAGTAATGCTCACAGGATTCAACAGAGTTCCAAATGCGAGGGCCGAATCCCAGCATCTACTCCTGTCCTCCAACCAACATACATTGTCCTACAAGGACCTGCGCTGCTTGAATCTACATATAGTACTCATTTTGGTAACTATCTTACCCGAATCCAAATTCTGTATTCCTGAGTCCTCCACCATGGTATGGCCTGGTAAGTACTCACTCCCTCACAACCAGATATTTCATATTCTATCTCTACCTGGATCTAGCCTCTTTCCCAAAGTCATTATACAAATTTAGTTTGATCACCTAAGTAGCAATATCTAGGCTTCTATAATTTCGGAAATCCCATATCTTGGCCTTCCACGTGTGCGATTGCCGACATACATGCAGCAGACAAGTTGCTACCTTCACCCACCCACAGTACCCTCTGTGTTACCTGCAGCACCCTACTCCACCACATTCCTAATGTTCTCCTCCAGGAACTGGCTTCTTATATATGCCACCAACCAATACTTGTTTTCCATATCCATCTGCATCTAGCTTGAGTTTAACAGCCAGCACCCCTGCATAATCTGGCTGTTTGCCTCTTGATTCAAGGGTCTTCTCGGGAGTATGGTCCCAAATAACTCAGATCAGACTATTCTCAGGAATCCTCCTTTTCTGTCGTGAACATCTAGGCTTTGCTAGCACTTACCCTGCACTAGTACATCCACGGGACACTTTAGGTACAATATAGAACATTATTCCTTATTCAGATTTTCTATGTCTTCCCAGGTTTTAACTTGTTTAGTTTAGTTACCCACTCAGTACTTTGTACATAGAGGGCTTGATCTACCCAAGAAGCAACAACCAGTGTCCTTGTCTTCTCCAGCTGCCTCCATAGCAATCTCCGGCATTCTTAGACCCATCAACTTTTTCTGTGCGGTTGACAGCATCTAGATTCCCACAAAGACTATCAGTCTCTCATAGAACCAGAGGAGTTGTGGCTGCCCTACATGACCATTCTATCCCCAGACTATCAGAATACTCCTCCATCGTCTAGATTTCAGAGCACTGCTCTGCATCCTATCATTGTTTTTCTAATCCAGTGGAGTCCAGACTGGATGGAACATCCAGTGTCATCCCTAGATTTCAATAGTAGTGACTTCTAGCTGTTGGTAGGGTTCCAAATCCTTTGTTCCATCTTAGTCCCACCATGGTCTCTTAGGCTGAATGCAACATATAGTGTCCTGCATGAATCTCCTGTAACAACACTTACACACAGGACACTCTAGGCTACCTATACAACACAACTTAAAACCCAGATTTCCCAGAATACCCATGTACTCCCCAGAGTCAAGCCTGTAGACTAACACCAAATGTACTCATCATACATGATTTTCTACAACTTGCTGAATTGATCACAGTACTTTAGCCTACATAGACAACCTATAACACATAACAGTTGCCTCTAGGATTCAGTAGGGTGTAAAATCTCACACCCCAGCACAGCCCCTCCATCTATTCATGTGCTATAGTTAACATTTAGTTTTTCTACAATAGTTGTCCTATCTATGGCCACAGGACTAGATGTTCACTATACCATGGCACTCTATACACAAACTTCCCATTCACTCCCCAGAGTCTAGTTACTGAAACTCCAAACACAACCCAATATTTCTATTTTCATGTCATGCAAAACATAAATCCCATGCTGCACGCAGTTTGGCACAGATGTCTGGACTCCTAGCCTTGCTGTAATGACCCCTAGAATTCAACAAGGTCCCCATTCCTTGGCCCTAGCCTATGCCAAGCATTTTGTCCTTGGCTGTAGCCTACATCTATGCTCCCATAGGGATGTACCCTAGCCCTGTCTACCCACATCTACTTTCAGAAAGCCTTGTGACACATAAAATACACCAATAAATACACAGACTTCCTGTGGTCTCCTCCTGGGTGAGCCTGGTGTTTACATCCCTATCTGACATTTTATTTTCTCCATAACTAGAATGGTCGAACATCCAGTGACCATGACTAGTGTGGCTATGAGTTCCTTGTACTTGATGGCTCTAGGCTTCTGCAGACTCTGGTTCCTCCAACTGACCTTGTCCTAGCCTATTCCTTTGTGCTATATCCAACTTCCATACTCTCAACTTGAACCATTCTACCTTCATTCAATCACAAGTGACATTTAAATGATTAAGCCACCTATCTTTGTCCCTAGACATCCCACATGCTCGGCCTCCAGGGTTTAGCCTAGTGAGTAATAACCAACACAAACATGAATACTTGTTTTTCCACATGCAGCCTGACCTACTAGAACCACATTTGCCTTCCATTTGCGAGCTTTAGGCATCTACAGGTTTGAATGTGTGCAGACAAGCTTAGGCCCAGCAACTTCTACTATGCTTTAGTGAACAGCTAGGCTCCCTCTGCACTAAACGTTCTTGCACACATGCCCAGTCTGTCCATATCCTCCTACAAAGACTATAGAGGTATGCACCCTTCTGCAGAGATAATTGTTTTCCCAAACTAGTGGAGTCCAGGTAATCTAGAGGCATCCCTAGAATAGTGATTGTTCTCCCTCGCAATGACTTACTTATATCTACTTATCTGTCTATCTATCTATCTATTTTTAATTCGAGAGAAGGCTTCTCAACGTAACTTTGAAGTCTATTTTTGCACTAGCTCTGTAGACCAGGTTGGCTTCACACTCACAGAGATCCTCCTGCCTCTGCCTCCCAAGTGCTATGATTAAAGTCATGCACCACCACCACCCATCCTTGTAGTGACTTCTAACTTTTGTCAATGTCCGAAATCCTTTGCTTCATGTTCTTCTTTGCTATAGGTAAGATCTTGGTTCCTGCATGAAGTTCCTGTTACAACACTTAGCCACAGAACACTGTGTGCTGCCTATACAACCCAACTCTGTACTCAGATTCCCCATGACCTCTCCAGAGTCAGGCCTGTTAATTATCCCTAACATACTCATCATAAATGTTTTTGCACATCCTGCTTAATCTATACCAGTACCCCAGCTTAGACAAACAACTTATACTTCAGAGCAGAGGCCTTCAGGCTTCATCATGGTCCCAAATCTCATACACCCCCAATTTCAGTGCTATAAGGAACAATTAGAGTGCCACTAGTACTTGCCCTATCCACAGGCACAGGACTAGATGTTGACTATACTACCCCTCTCTATACACAAACTTTCTGTGTTCTCTTCCAGGGCCTAGTCTATTGGATATTCCACATACATCCCAATATTTCTGTTTTCATATCCTGTAGCGTGTAAATCATGAGCCTTAGGCAGTGCCACCATAGTAGCCTGAAATCTTTGCCTTGCAGTAATGATCTCTAACTTCAACAACGTCCTAAATCCTAGTTCCCAGTTTAGTCCCAGTATTTCATCCTTTGCTCTAGCCTACATGGTGTGCTCCTGGGAGGATCATCAGTCGTCGTACCAAACTAAGAATATTGCATACTATATTAATGAACAACCTAGAAAGATATGTCCATGAATGCAATAGTGGTACAAACTTTCTGGGAATAATCAGCTCCTTAAGAGTGAATTTAAGGTCTACTCTATAGAAAGCAACACATGCCTGCTGCTGTAAGCTTTGTCGAGAACATATGGTTATGGAGATCCAAGGCCCCAGTATTGAACCTCATACTATTATTTTGTTAAATGAATGAAGTATCAAGCTTCACTCTACATTCATACCTCGATAACTACAGATTAGTGCAGTTCTCAGACCTCCTCAGAGACCTTGGTGCAGTAGATTATGTTTAAAAAAGACATTCACAACTGGTCATCCTGGAAAAAAAATGAGAGTATGTGCAATGGGATATTTGTAGCCCTCTCTTCAAGACTCAGGTACCATTGCAGGGAGCATTTAAAAAGATTTTATGAGTCTGAGGCTGCAGATGTCAAGAGTGAAATTGTGATCTCAAGACATGACAGAGTCATTGCTCTCACAAATACAGAGCCATCGTGATTGCATGCAAAGGCCTGTGTAAGATGAGGCCAGGTCATATTCCAGTATGCTTGGTGACTAAGCACTCAAATATATGCCAGTATGGTTTCCATCCACATTAACTCTCACACTTCTCTAGAAGCCACCAACTGTCAGGAGTTTGCCAGTTAGACTCTGGAGCCCTCCTACAGTGCATCTTTGACTATGGGGGATGGCTCAGAAGTCTGTACCTCTAACTGACAAACTACTGACAGTTGGTGGCTTCTAGAGAAATGTGACAGTTAATGAAAGGGAATGAAAAACAGGCTCTCATGTACTTGAATACTTACTTAGTTACCAAGAAGTGCAACTGTTTGGGAAATTAGGAGGTGTGACCATGCTGGAATGCATATAGCCTTTGTGGATAATATATGTCACTGAGGGTGGGTTTTGAGGTTTACATTCCCACATCAGGCCTCGTCTCTCTCTCTCTCTACCTACTACTGATGAATCAGTTGGTATGGACTCAACAACAGGCCCAGTGCCGTGTTTGCCTGAATCCTGACATGATGATCATGAATTAATTTCCTAAAATTATAGGCAAGCATCCAATTAACTAGTGATAAAGAGATCCAGAGACCCTTTCAAGTCTCTTGCATCTTGAAGTCCTGAACTGAGATTAGAGTTTAGCTAGAGGGACAGGGTATTGACATATAAGCAGTTGTGGTCAGGAGGTGGCATCTACCCTCCCTTAGCTCACCCATCATTGTCTAATTGTTAGTCTTATATGGCAAGGTGGTTTGATAGTAGGAATTGTGTGAAATCTCTTTAAGAAGACAAGGTTTTCCTTTGGGTAGAGAACATTGCTTTACATGGCATGAGATTTCTGTAGAAATACTCATTACGTTGACGTCAATGATTTGACTGTTCTGATAGATCAAGCTACACAATTGTCTCATTAGTATATCCTCATTTCTGCTAGGCCTGTTATGTAAGCAGCCCATTCTAAAAGCCCTATTAAAACACAAATTTTTTATAAAGGATAACCAAGGGTAAACCTGTCACTTCAAATTACCATTCCTTTCACTGAGATGTGATCAGTAGATTTGAGTTTGCTGGGTGATTATTGCTCCTGGGGAGATTTCCTTACTTACATTGGATGGTGAGGTATAAAACCAACATTCAAAAAAAAGTTGCCAAACAGAAACATAACAGCTATTTGTGGGGATAACTGTCACTCACACACTTCACCTCAGATAGGTTGAGACATTCATACTGTGAAGTTTTGCCCGGATCTTGCAAAATACATGGATGGTGGAGCACAGTCTTCTTCATCCGTATCTATGAGATTAGATAAATGTAGCAATTTGGATTCAATGCTCCATAATAACCTCTATGAGTCTTACAGTGCATGTGTGGTATGACCCTCAAATCTGTGGGAACCAAAGTCCCTACTTTGTCATATGTTAACCCAAATTTTCTTCTTTTTTTATATCAAACCATATTCCTTTTCTGGCCTCTATCCCTATAGTATACAAAATGTCAGATTTTCCATCTTCAACAATAAAGAGTCTTCTGTGTCATATACCCACCTAAATCAATTTTCTAGGCCTCAACTTGAAATTTGAGTTCAAGGTGTGGTTCATACAATACACGCAATCAAATCCATCTTTATCGTAAATTCATGAAAATTGTTTATCTGCCATCAAACTTTGAAACACCATAATCTCTCCCATATCATATACCAACCCAATCTCTCTCTCTCTCTCTCTCTCTCTCTCTCTCTCTCTCTCTCCCCACTGTTGCTGCCTTCATCCTTATGAGACCACATCCCTCCTTTGTCATCTGCCTATCCACACTACCTCTCTTGCCATATAGCCAATATTTCTTCCCTAAAACCTTTTCAGACACAAATCTCTCCCTTTCATTCAACCAAGTGAACTCCCTCTCTCGCCATGTACCCACTATTTCTGGACCCATCCTTCCAAGACACTCATTCCTCCTTAGCCATACACCAAACCTAATACTCTCTCTTATAATGTTTCCACCATTTCTTCCCACAAACTTTGTGATGGCCCAATCTGCCCCATGTCATGTACTCACCCAAACTCCCTCGCTAGCCATATATCCACCATGTCTGCCCCCATCCTGCTGTGACCCAAATCCTTCTCTTGCCATATGCCCACTGAAAATTCTTCTATTTTCATGTAACCACACAATTTCCTGTCTTGTGATGTAACCACCATTTCTTCCCCCAAACATGTCAGACCCAAATATATCCATGTTTATAAGCCCAACAAAACCCCCTCTCTTGACATATACCCACCCAAACTCTGTTTCATGAAATATACCAATTATTTCTGCCCCAAACCTTAAGAGACCCAAACACCCCCTGGTCATACAGCTACCCAAACTCCTCTCTGGGCATATACCCATCATTTTGCCACCAGCTTTGTGAGACCCTAATCTCTCCATTGTCGTATGCCCATCCAAAGTATTTCTTTTGCTACATACTCACCATTGCTGCCCCTAAAGTGTATAGAACCAAATCCCTCCCTTGTCATTTACCCAGCATACTCCCTCTGTTGCTATATATCCACCATTTCTGACCCAATCTTTCTGAGACCCTAATCCCACCCTTCATATAATAACCCAAACTCCTCTCTTAACAGATACTCATGATTTCTGCCACCTGAGTATTTGAGAATCAAATCCTTCCCTTGTCATGTACCCACCCAAATGTCTCTTATCATTTACCCATCATTACACTCTCCAAAGTATATGAGATCCAACTCCCTTCCCTGGCATTACCCACCCATATTCCCACTCTTTCCAAGCTCTCACCATTACTACCCCAAAATTTTGGAGACACAAACCCCTCCCTTGTCTTCTACCCACACAAAATCCCCCTCTTCAAGGCACCCACCATTGATGCCCAAACTTTTGGAGACACAAATCCCTCCCTTTTTTCCTACCCACCCAAACTCCCTCTCTTCCATGCACCCACAATTGATGCCCAAACCTTTGGAGACCCAAATCCCTCCCTTGTCTTCTACCCACCCAAACTCCCTCTCTTTCCATGCACTCACCATTACTGTTCCAAACATATGGAAACCCAAATCCCTCCCTTGTCTTCTTCCCACCCAAACTCCCCCTCTTCCATGCACCCACCATTTTTTCCCAAACCTTTGGAGACCCAAATCCCAAACTTGTCTTCTTCCCACCCGAACTCCCCCTCTTCCATGTACCCACCATTGTTGCCCAAACATTTGGAGACCCAAATCCCACCCCTATCTTCTTCCAACCCAAACATCCCCATTTTCATGCACCCACCATTGATGCCCAAACCTTTGGAGACCCAAATCCCTCCCTTGTCTTCTACCCACCCATGCTCCCTTTCTTTTCATGCACTCACCATTACTGCCCCAAAATCCCCCTCATCCAGGCACCCACCAATGATGCCCAAACGTTTGGAGACAAAAATCCCTCCCTTGTCTTCTTCCCACCCAAACTCCCCCTCTTCCATTCACCCATCATTGATGCCCAAACCTTTAAAAACACAAATCCCTCCCTTGTCTCCTACACACCCAAACTCCCTTTCTTCCATGCACCCACAAGTGATGCCCAAACCTTTGGAGACACAAATCCCTCCCTTGTCTTCTACCAACCCAAGTTCCCTTTCTTTTCATGCACTCACCATTACTGCCCAAATCCTTTGGAGACACAAATCCCTTCCTTGTCTTCTATCCACCCTAACTCCCCCTCTTCCATGCACCCACCATTGATGACCAATTCTTTGGAGACCCAAATCCCTCCCTTGTCATCTTCCCACCCAAACTCCCTTTCTTTTCATGCCCTCACCATTACTGCCCCAAAACTTTGGAGACCCAAATCCCTCCCTTGTCTTCTTCCCACCCAAACTCCCCGTCTTCCATGCACCCACCATTGATGCCCAAACCTTTGGAGACACAAATCCCTCCCTTGTCTCCTACCCACCAAAACTCCCTCTCTTTCCATGCTCTCACCGTTAAAGCCACAAAATTTTGGAGACCCTAATCCCTCCCTTGTCTTCTTCCCACACAAACTCGCCTCTTTTATGCACCCACAATTAATGCCCAAACCTTTGTAGACCCAAATCCCTCCCTTGTCTTCTACCAACCCAAACTCCCCCTCTTTCCATGAACCCACTATGTCTGTCCCAAACCTAGTGAAGAACAAATCTCTCCATTGCCATTCACCCACCCATCTTCCCTCTCTTCTCCTATAACCATCATTTTTCCTTCCCTTTCCTGGTTTCGCCTTTAGTCACTGTAAAAGACACATAGCTTTTCAACTAAATTGAATTTATTTTCAATTTAAGAAATTTATACCAATGCAATTTTCTTTGTCATATTTGGGCATTCCCCGTCTTCATGATAGCCATCTTATTGGCTCTCCCCCTCATGGGCTGCTGCGACCACGCTTGCTTCTCCAGTAGTGTGCACCTAGGCTTCCTTTTCAGGCTCCTCCTCCTTAGGTTCAGGCATTGCAGTAACAGCTTTCACTTTGATTTTCTTCCGTTCGAGGGCAGCTGCCTCTTCGGCCTCCCTCTTTCTCTTGTTCCTCTTCTTTGAGGAGTGCTTCCGGTGTTTGCTTTTCTTGTGTGCCTGGAATGGCAAGAGGTGAACACAAGAATTAGTTAATAGAGGGAGAAGTCAGGAGAGGCATGTGAAGGACACTTTGTCGGAAGAGGTGAGAATTGATAAGGGATTTATGCCAGGAAGGAGAGAGGTAGTGACTTTAGGTAAGAGTAAATGAGTAGAGGAGGGAGCTCCAGTAGGGTTCGTCAACTCACCTTTCCGCACGACATGTAAGGTGGATACTGCTTTAGAGCTGCCTTTGTCTTCACCATAATGACTGGCCCATTCGCTGCCATTGGAACATCACTACTGGATGTTGGGAGGTCCATGTCGGACAGTGATTCCTTAGGTTCCTTTGCTAGACTCTCCATCACCAAGTCGCGTGAGCGCGTGTTGTTTCTCCCTCGAAGGGCTGTGAACAACTGGCAGAGTAGGGAAGGCCACACCCTCAGACCTGAGTCATCATCAAGGTGTCGACCAGTAGTAGGTGAGCTTGTGCTCTGACATCACAAAGCCTGGTTCTGACCCACAAGAATGCCTGGGGAAGGAAGGAACAAATAGTGGACTGTACCACTCCTGACACTTTGATGATAGGGGGAAGATATTGAGAAGGCAAAGAGAGTTTGGGTTTAGATGGAGACTTTGTTGAATAACTCCAAGGCAAATTTTCCACCTCAACCTTTTTTACATATCTACCTTTGTTGTGGTAGAACACATGACAGATCATTTGCTTCTCCAAATTCTTCAACAATACTATCCCTGTCAATGGATTAATCCAAAATGTCCGCCTCAATCTTTGGCTAGTATCTTGAATGTCTTTCCTAAAATCATTCCCAAATAACATTCCTACTCCATGGCTTAGCCTGTTGACCGTACACACACACACTCACACACACATACACACACACACACACACACACACACACACACACGCGTGCGAATACTTGCATCTCCACATTCCTCTGTACCTAATGAATATACGCAAACCAGTGTCCATATCTTATCTTGCTGTGTAGCAACAAATCATGGCCTCCAGGCTTCCACCTTATCCCAAGTCAGGTGACCCAGCCTAGCCTCAATATCTCTTTTACTGTGGTGAGCATACAGCCTCCTTTAATATACTCACTCACCTAAGGAGGCTTTCTACAACCAACATAAGCCCAGTCCATAACCAGGGTTCTCCTATCTTCTGGTGTCTAGCCTATTGAGAATATCACACAGTATTAGACACTTGATTTTTAACATTCTGTTATGTATAACCTGGAAACCATAAGAAATGTTCAATCTTGGTCTGGACTCCTTGCCTTATAGTAGTGAATTTTAGGCTTCAACATGTTGCAGCCTATTTAGAACATTTTTCCTATATTATAGAGAACATCTGGGCTACAGCCAGATATAATCCTATTTAGATAAACCAACAGGGGTCTTAGAGTTGCCCATACCTCTTCACACCATAGCCAGACTTCCTATGTCCACTCCAGGATTTATCCAGGTGAAGATATCCATACTCTGTAATTGGTTTTCCATATTCAGTGGAATTTATCCTAGATTGAATAGTCCCTGTCCCATCAAAGAATGGACCCTTGCACTCTGCAGTAGTGATTTTTGGCATGTTTTAGGGACACAAATCTCAAAACACAGCATGATCCCACCAGCTACTACTATTCTGTAGCCAACACTGGGAGTTCCCCAACACTTATCATACCTGTACTGGCTAATGGAATAACCCCACTCCTTATGAAACGTTATCGTGTCCTCCTAAAGTTCGAACCTAGTGAATATTTCCTGTTCCAAATACTGTTTTTCCACATCCCTCCAAACATAGCTCATATTGATGTGGGATTCCCTTTTGTATATCTATGTATCATTATGATCCATACCAGTAAGGCTCTCACTGGTAGCTGCTGGTTTTCTCCTTCAGCAGCTACATGGCATCTCCCTGACTCTGCCTACTTTCTCTCTATATCTCTGTTCAGATTTCCTGCCTGGCTATATTCTACTAATCGATTGCCCAAAGCATCTTCTTGAATAACCAATGGTAATAAAACATATTCATAGCATATAGGATTCCTAGTCCCATCAAATCCTCCTGTGCTGTAGACAACATATACATTCCCACTGAGACAACCCCAACCTCATCAAACCACAGGATCCCTGGCTGACTACATAATATCACAGCATGCCAAGACTGTCCAAATCCTTCTACAATGCCAAGAGAAGTAAGTGCACCTTTCGAGCAGATAATTCTTTTCCTACTCCAGTAGAGTCCAGACCTGATGAAACATCCAGTGAGAACTCTAAAAGAGCTGTTTTCTCACACTTATAGTGACTTTTAGCTGTTTGCTGAGTTCCAAACCCTAGGCTCCATCTTAGTCCTACCGTGCTTTGATAGATAGTTCTAAGCTTCTGCTGGCACTTTCCCTCCAACTGGCCTTGTCCTAGCACATTCTTTTGTGCTGTATCCAGCATCTACATTCCCAACAGTAACCATCCTACCTGAATCCATCTGCAGGATGATTCCGATGCCTAAACCACTTCATTATATAACCAGACATCCCACAACCACCAGGACCCAACTTTAGCCAATTGAGTAACCCACTACACACAAATGAATATTTGATTTTCCACTTGCTGTCTGACTTACAGCTGCCTCATGTGCCTTGCATTTGCAAATTTTAGGCCTGTGAAGGTTTTCAAAGCCTTCAGCCAAGACTAGGTCCAGCAACTCCTTCTTTGGTATAGTCAACAGTTAGGCTCCCCTGAATTTAACACACCTACACCCATGCATGAAATAGTTGCCCTGCTTTCACAACTCCATTTCCAATCCAGACTTTCAATATCTTCCCCAAAGACCAAGCCCAGAATATTTCCCCTACCAGATAGCGTTTCCCCATATGCCAACAAACAGATCATAAGTCACTACAAGTGTCCAAGTCTAGTTTTTGCCACTGATATTCTTGCATGTTGTAGTAATGCTCACAGGATTCAACAGAGTTCCAAATGCGAGGGCCGAATCCCAGCATCTACTCCTGTCCTCCAACCAACATACATTGTCCTACAAGGACCTGCGCTGCTTGAATCTACATATAGTACTCATTTTGCTATCTTACCCGAATCCAAATTCTGTATTCCTGAGTCCTCCACCATGGTATGGCCTGGTAAGTACTCACTCCCTCACAACCAGATATTTCATATTCTATCTCTACCTGGATCTAGCCTCCTTCCCAAAGTCATTATACAAATTTAGTTTGATCACCTAAGTAGCAATATCTAGGCTTCTATAATTTCGGAAATCCCATATCTTGGCCTTCCACGTGTGCGATTGCCGACATACATGCAGCAGACAAGTTGCTACCTTCACCCACCCACAGTACCCTCTGTGTTACCTGCAGCACCCTACTCCACCACATTCCTAATGTTCTCCTCCAGGAACTGGCTTCTTATATATGCCACCAACCAATACTTGTTTTCCATATCCATCTGCATCTAGCTTGAGTTTAACAGCCAGCACCCCTGCATAATCTGGCTGTTTGCCTCTTGAGTCAAGGGTCTTCTAGGGAGTATGGTCCCAAATAACTCAGCTCAGACTATTCTCAGGAATCCTCCTTTTCTGTCGTGAACATCTAGGCTTTGCTAGCACTTACCCTGCACCAATACATCCACGGGACACTTTAAGTACAGTATAGAGCGTTATTCCTTATTCAGATTTTCTATGTCTTCCCAGGTTTTAACTTGTTTAGTTTAGTTACCCACTCAGTACTTTGTACATAGAGGGCTTGATCTACCCAAGTTGCAACAACCAGTGTCCTTGTCTTCTCCAGCTGCCTCCATAGCAATCTCCGGCATTCTTAGACCCATCAACTTTTTCTGTGCTGTTGACAGCATCTACATTCCCACAAAGACTATCAGTCTCTCATAGAACCAGAGGAGTTGTGGCTGCCCTACATGACCATTCTATCCCCAGACTATCAGAATACTCCTCCATCGTCTAGATTTCAGAGCACTGCTCTGCATCCTATCATTGTTTTTCTAATCCAGTGGAGTCCAGACTGGATGGAACATCCAGTGTCATCCCTAGATTTCAATAGTAGTGCCTTCTAGCTGTTGGTAGGGTTCCAAATCCTTTGTTCCATCTTAGTCCCACCATGGTCTCTTAGGCTGAATGCAACATATAGTGTCCTGCATGAATCTCCTGTAACAACACTTACACACAGGACACTCTAGGCTACCTATACAACACAACTTAATACCCAGATTTCCCAGAATACCCATGTACTCCCTAGAGTCAAGCCTGTAGACTAACACCAAATGTACTCATCATCCATGATTTTCTACAACTTGAAGAATTGATCACAGTACTTTAGCCTACATAGACAACCTATAACACATAACAGGTGCCTCTAGGATTCAGTAGGGTGTAAAATCTCACACCCCAGCACAGCCCCTCCATCTATTCATGTGCTATAGTTAACATTTAGTTTTTCTACAATAGTTGTCCTATCTATGGCCACAGGACTAGATGTTCACTATACCATGGCACTCTATACACAAACTTCCCATCCACTCCCCAGAGTCTAGTTACTGAAACTCCAAACACAACCCAATATTTCTGTTTTCATGTCATGCAAAACATAAATCCCATGCTGCATGCAGTTTGGCACAGATGTCTGGACTCCTAGCCTTGCTGTAATGACCCCTAGAATTCAACAAGGTCCCCATTCCTTGCCCCTAGCCTATGCCAAGCATTTTGTCCTTGGCTGTAGCCTACATCTATGCTCCCATAGGGATGTACCCTAGCCCTGTCTACCTACATCTACTTTCAGAAAGCCTTGTGACACATAAAATACACCAATAAATACACAGACTTCCTGTGGTCTCCTCCTGGGTGAGCCTGGTGTTTACATCCCTATCTGACTTTTTATTTTCTGGCGTAACTAGAATGGTCGAACATCCAGTGACCATGACTAGTGTGGCTATGAGTTCCTTGTACTTGATGGCTCTAGGCTTCTGCAGACTCTGGTTCCTCCAACTGACCTTGTCCTAGCCTATTCCTTTGTGCTATATCCAACTTCCATACTCTCAACTTGAACCATTCTACCTTCATTCAATCACAAGTGACATTTAAATGATTAAGCCACCTATCTTTGTCCCTAGACATCCCACATGCTCGGCCTCCAGGGTTTAGCCTAGTGAGTAATAACCAACACAAACATGAATACTTGTTTTTCCACATGCAGCCTGACCTACTAGAACCACATTTGCCTTCCATTTGCGAGCTTTAGGCATCTACAGGTTTGAATGTGTGCAGACAAGCTTAGGCCCAGCAACTTCTACTATGCTTTAGTGAACAGCTAGGCTCCCTCTGCACTAAACGTTCTTGCACACATGCCCAGACTGTCCATATCCTCGTACAAAGACTATAGAGGTATGCACCCTTCTGCAGAGATAATTGTTTTCCCAAACTAGTGGAGTCCAGACAATCTAGTGGCATCCCTAGAATAGTGCTTGTTCTCCCTCTCAATGACTTACTTATATCTACCTATCTGTCTATCTATCTATCTATCTATTTTTAATTCGAGAGAAGGCTTCTCTACGTAACTTTGAAGTCTATTTTTGCACTAGCTCTGTAGACCAGGTTGGCTTCACACTCACAGAGATCCTCCTGCCTCTGCCTCCCAAGTGCTATGATTAAAGTCATGCACCACCACCACCCATCCTTGTAGTGACTTCTAACTTTTGTCAATGTCCGAAATCCTTTGCTTCATGTTCTTCTTTGCTATAGGTAAGATCTTGGTTCCTGCATGAAGTTCCTGTTACAACACTTAGCCACAGAACTCTCTGTGCTGCCTATACAACCCAACTCTGTACTCAGATTCCCCATGACCTCTCCAGAGTCAGGCCTGTTAATTATCCCTAACATACTCATCATAAATGTTTTTGCACATCCTGCTGAATCTATACCAGTACCCCAGCCTAGACAAACAACTTATACTTCAGAGCAGAGGCCTTCAGGCTTCATCATGGTCCCAAATCTCATACACCCCCAATTTCAGTGCTATAAGGAACAATTAGAGTGCCACTAGTACTTGCCCTATCCACAGGCACAGGACTAGATGTTGACTATACTACCCCTCTCTATACACAAACTTCCTGTGTTCTCTTCCAGGGCCTAGTCTATTGGATATTCCACATACATCCCAATATTTCTGTTTTCATATCCTGTAGCGTGTAAATCATGAGCCTTAGGCAGTGCCACCATAGTAGCCTGAAATCTTTGCCTTGCAGTAATGATCTCTAACTTCAACAAAGTCCTAAATCCTAGTTCCCAGTTTAGTCCCAGTATTTCATCCTTTGCTCTAGCCTACATGGTGTGCTCCTGGGAGGATCATCAGTCGTCGTACCAAACTAAGAATATTGCATACTATATTAATGAACAACCTAGAAAGATATGTCCATGAATGCAATAGTGGTACAAACTTTCTGGGAATAATCCGCTCCTTAAGAGTGAATTTAAGGTCTACTCTATAGAAAGCAACACATGCCTGCTGCTGTAAGCTTTGTCGAGAACATATGGTTATGGAGATCCAAGGCCCCAGTATTGAACCTCATACTATTATTTTGTTAAATGAATGAAGTATCAAGCTTCACTCTACATTCATACCTCGATAACTACAGATTAGTGCAGTTCTCAGACCTCCTCAGAGACCTTGGTGCAGTAGATTATGTTTAAAAAAGACATTCACAACTGGTCATCCTGGAAAAAAAATGAGAGTATGTGCAATGGGATATTTGTAGCCCTCTCTTCAAGACTCAGGTACCATTGCAGGGAGCATTTAAAAAGATTTTATGAGTCTGAGGCTGCAGATGCCAAGAGTGAAATTGTGATCTCAAGACATGACAGAGTTATTGCTCTCACAAATACAGAGCCGTCGTGATTGCATGCAAAGGCCTGTGTAAGATGAGGCCAGGTCATATTCCAGTATGCTTGGTGACTAAGCACTCAAATATATGCCAGTATGGTTTCCATCCACATTAACTCTCACACTTCTCTAGAAGCCACCAACTGTCAGGAGTTTGCCAGTTAGACTCTGGAGCCCTCCTACAGTGCATCTTTGACTGTGGGGGATGGCTCAGAAGTCTGTACCTCTAACTGACAAACTACTGACAGTTGCTGGCTTCTAGAGAAATGTGACAGTTAATGAAAGGGAATGAAAAACAGGCTCTCATGTACTTGAATACTTACTTAGTTACCAAGAAGTGCAACTGTTTGGGAAATTAGGAGGTGTGACCATGCTGGAATGCATATAGCCTTTGTGGATAATATATGTCACTGAGGGTGGGTTTTGAGGTTTACATTCCCACATCAGGCCTCGTCTCTCTCTCTCTCTACCTACTACTGATGGATCAGTTGGTATGGACTCAACAACAGGCCCAGTGCCGTGTTTGCCTGAATCCTGACATGATGATCATGAATTAATTTCCTAAAATTATAGGCAAGCATCCAATTAACTAGTGATAAAGAGATCCAGAGACGCTTTCAAGTCTCTTGCATCTTGAAGTCCTGAACTGAGATTAGAGTTTAGCTAGAGGGACAGGGTATTGACATATAAGCAGTTGTGGTCAGGAGGTGGCATCTACCCTCCCTTAGCTCACCCATCATTGTCTAATTGTTAGTCTTATCTGGCAAGGTGGTTTGATAGTAGGAATTGTGTGAAATCTCTTTAAGGAGACAAGGTTTTCCTTTGGGTAGAGAACATTGCTTTACCTGGCATGAGATTTCTGTAGAAATACTCATTACGTTGACGTCAATGATTTGACTGTTCTGATAGATCAAGCTACACAATTGTCTCATTAGTATATCCTCATTTCTGCTAGGCCTGTTATGTAAGCAGCCCATTCTAAAAGCCCTATTAAAACACAAATTTTTTATAAAGGATAACCAAGGGTAAACCTGTCATTTCAAATTACCATTCCTTTCACTGAGATGTGATCAGTAGATTTGAGTTTGCTGGGTGATTATTGCTCCTGGGGAGATTTCCTTACTTACATTGGATGGTGAGGTATAAAACCAACATTCAAAAAAAGTTGCCAAACAGGAAACATAACAGCTATTTGTGGGGATAACTGTCACTCACACACTTCACCTCAGATAGGTTGAGACATTCATACTGTGAAGTTTTGCCCGGATCTTGCAAAATACATGGATGGTGGAGCACAGTCTTCTTCATCCGTATCTATGAGATTAGATAAATGTAGCAATTTGGATTCAATGCTCCATAATTACCTCTATGAGTCTTACAGTGCATGTGTGGTATGACCCTCAAATCTGTGGGAACCAAAGTCCCTTCTTTGTCATATGCTAACCCAAATTTTCTTCTTTTTATATATCAAACCATATTCCTTTTCTGGCCTCTATCCCTATAGTATACAAAATGTCAGATTTTCCATCTTCAACACCAAAGAGTCTTCTGTGTCATATACCCACCTAAATCAATTTTCTAGGCCTCAACTTGAAATTTGAGTTCAAGGTGTGGTTCATACAATACACGCAATCAAATCCATCTTTATCGTAAATTCATGAAAATTGTTTATCTGCCATCAAACTTTGAAAAACCATAATCTCTCCCATATCATATACCAACCCAATCTCTCTCTCTCTCTCTCTCTCTCTCTCTCTCTCTCTCTGTCCCCACTTTTGCTGCCTTCATCCTTATGAGACCACATCCCTCCTTGTCATCTGCCTATCCACACTACCTCTCTTGCCATATAGCCAATATTTCTTCCCTAAAACCTTATCAGACACAAATCTCTCCCTTTCATTCAACCAAGTGAACTCTCTCTCTCGCCATGTACCCACTATTTCTGGACCCATCCTTCCAAGACACTCATTCCTCCTTAGCCATACACCAAACCTAATACTCTCTCTTATAATGTTTCCACCATTTCTTCCCCCAAACGTTGTGATGGCCCAATCTGCCCCATGTCATGTACTCACCCAAACACCCTCGCTAGCCATATATCCACCATGTCTGCCCCCTTCCTGCTGTGACCCAAATCCTTCTCTTGCCATATGCCCACTGAAAATTCTTCTATTTTCATGTAACCACACAATTTCCTGTCTTGTGATGTAACCACCATTTCTTCCCCTAAACATGTCAGACCCAAATATATCCATGTTTATAAGCCCAACAAAACCCCCTCTCTTGACATATACCCACCCAAACTCTGTTTCATGAAATATACCAATTATTTCTGCCCCAAACCTTAAGAGACCCAAACACCCCTTGGTCATACAGCTACCCAAACTCCTCTCTGGGGATATACCCATCATTTTGCCACCAGCTTTGTGAGACCCTAATCTCTCCATTGTCGTATGCCCATCCAAAGTATTTCTCTTGCTACATACTCACCATTGCTGCCCCTAAAGTGTATAAGACCCAAATCCCTCCCTTGTCATTTACCCAGCATACTCCCTCTGTTGCTATATATCCACCGTTTCTGACCCCATCTTTCTGAGACCCTAATCCCACCCTTCATATAATAACCCAAACTCCTCTCTTAACAGATACTCATGATTTCTGCCACCTGAGTATTTGAGAATCAAATCCTTCCCTTGTCATGTACCCACCCAAATGTCTCTTATCATTTACCCATCATTACACTCTCCAAAGTATATGAGATCCAACTCCCTTCCCTGGCATTACCCACCCATATTCCCACGCTTTCTAAGCTCTCACCATTACTGCCCCAAAATTTTGGAGACACAAACCCCTCCCTTGTCTTCTACAAACACAAAATCCCCCTCTTCAAGGCACCCACCATTGATGCCCAAACTTTTGGAGACACAAATCCCTCCCTTTTTTCCTACCCACCCAAACTCCCTCTCTTCCATGCACCCACAATTGATGCCCAAACCTTTGGAGACCCAAATCCCTCCCTTGTCTTCTACCCACCCAAACTCCCTCTCTTTCCATGCACTCACCATTACTGCTCCAAACATATGGAAACCCAAATCCCTCCCTTGTCTTCTTCCCACCCGAACTCCCCCTCTTCCATGCACCCACCATTGTTGCCCAAACCTTTGGAGACCCAAATCCCACCCTTATCTTCTTTCAACCCAAACATCCCCATTTTCATGCACCCACCATTGATGCCCAAACCTTTGGAGACCCAAATCCCTCCCTTGTCTTCTACCCACCCATGCTCCCTTTCTTTTCATGCACTCACCATTACTGCCCCAAAATCCCCCTCATCCAGGCACCCACCAATGATGCCCAAACATTTGGAGACAAGAATCCCTCCCTTGTCTCCTACACACCCAAACTCCCTTTCTTCCATGCACCCACAAGTGATGCCCAAACCTTTGGAGACACAAATCCCTCCCTTGTCTTCTACCAAGCCAAGTTCCCTTTCTTTTCATGCACTCACCATTACTGCCCAAATCCTTTGGAGACACAAATCCCTTCCTTGTCTTCTATCCACCCTAACTCCCCCTCTTCCATGCACCCACCATTGATGACCAATTCTTTGGAGACCCAAATCCCTCCCTTGTCATCTTCCCACCCAAACTCCCTTTCTTTTCATGCCCTCACCATTACTGCCCCAAAACTTTGGAGACCCAAATCCCTCCCTTGTCTTCTTCCCACCCAAACTCCCCGTCTTCCATGCACCCACCATTGATGCCCAAACCTTTGGAGACACAAATCCCTCCCTTGTCTCCTACCCACCAAAACTCCCTCTCTTTCCATGCTCTCACCGTTAAAGCCACAAAATTTTGGAGACCCTAATCCCTCCCTTGTCTTCTTCCCACACAAACTCGCCTCTTTTATGCACCCACAATTAATGCCCAAACCTTTGTAGACCCAAATCCCTCCCTTGTCTTCTACCAACCCAAACTCCCCCTCTTTCCATGAACCCACTATGACTGTCCCAAACCTAGTGAAGAACAAATCTCTCCATTGCCATTCACCCACCCATCTTCCCTCCCTTCTCCTATAACCATCATTTTTCCTTCCCTTTCCTGGTTTCGCCTTTAGTCACTGTAAAAGACACATAGCTTTTCAACTAAATTGAATTTATTTTCAATTTAAGAAATTTATACCAATGCAATTTTCTTTGTCATATTTGGGCATTCCCCGTCTTCATGATAGCCATCTTATTGGCTCTCCCCCTCATGGGCTGCTGCGACCACGCTTGCTTCTCCAGTAGTGTGCACCTCGGCTTCCTTTTCAGGCTCCTCCTCCTTAGGTTCAGGCATTGCAGTAACAGCTTTCACTTTGATTTTCTTCCGTTCGAGGGCAGCTGCCTCTTCGGCCTCCCTCTTTCTCTTGTTCCTCTTCTTTGAGGAGTGCTTCCGGTGTTTGCTTTTCTTGTGTGCCTGGAATGGCAAGAGGTGAACACAAGAATTAGTTAATAGAGGGAGAAGTCAGGAGAGGCATGTGAAGGACACTTTGTCGGAAGAGGTGAGAATTGATAAGGGATTTATGCCAGGAAGGAGAGAGGTAGTGACTTTAGGTAAGAGTAAATGAGTAGAGGAGGGAGCTCCAGTAGGGTTCGTCAACTCACCTTTCCACACGACATGTAAGGTGGATACTGCTTTAGAGCTGCCTTTGTCTTCACCATAAGGACTGGCCCGTTTGCTGCCATCGGAACATCACTACTGGATGTTGGGAGGTCCATGTCGGACAGTGATTCCTTAGGTTCCTTTGCTAGACTCTCCATCACCAAGTCGCGTGAGCGCGTGTTGTTTCTCCCTCGAGGGGCTGTGAACAACTGGCAGAGTAGGGAAGGCCACACCCTCAGACCTGAGTCATCATCAAGGTCTCGACCAATAGTAGGTGAGCTTGTGCTCTGACATCACAAAGCCTGGTTCTGACCCACAAGAATGCCTGGGGAAGGAAGGAACAAATAGTGGACTGTACCACTCCTGACACTTTGATGATAGGGGGAATATATTGAGAAGGCAAAGAGAGTTTGGGTTTAGATGGAGACTTTGTTTAATAACTCTAAGGCAAATTTTCCACCTCAACCTTTTTTACATATCTACCTTTGTTGTGGTAGAACACATGACAGATCATTTGCTTCTCCAAATTCTTCAACAATGCTATCCCTGTCAATGGTTTAGTCCAAAATGTCCGCCTCAATCTTTGGCTAGTATCTTGAATGTCTTCCCTAAAATCATTCCCAAATAACATTCCTACTCCATGGCTTAGCCTGTTGACAGTACACACACACACACTCACACACATACACCCACACACACACACACACACACACACACACGAATACTTGCATCTCCACATTCCTCTGTACCTAATGAATATACGCAAACCAGTGTCCATATCTTGTCTGGCTGTGTAGCAACAAATCATGGCCTCCAGGCTTCCACCTTATCCCAAGTCAGGTGACCCAGCCTAGCCTCAATATCTCTTTTACTGTGGTGAGCATACAGCCTCCTTTAATATACTCACTCACCTAAGGAGGCTTTCTACAACCAACATAAGCCCAGTCCATAACCAGGGTTCTCCTATCTTCTGGTGTCTAGCCTATTGAGAATATCACACAGTATTAGACACTTGATTTTTAACATTCTGTTATGTATAACCTGGAAACCATAAGAAATGTTCAATCTTGGTCTGGACTCCTTGCCTTATAGTAGTGAATTTTAGGCTTCAACATGTTGCAGCCTATTTAGAACATTTTTCCTATATTATAGAGAACATCTGGGCTACAGCCAGATATAATCCTATTTAGATAAACCAACAGGGGTCTTAGAGTTGCCCATACCTCTTCACACCATACCCAGACTTCCTATGTCCCCCTCCAGGATTTATCCAGGTGAAGATATCCATACTCTGTAATTGGTTTTCCATATTCAGTGGAATTTATCCTAGATTGAATAGTCCCTGTCCCATCAAAGAATGGACCCTTGCACTCTGCAGTAGTGATTTTTGGCATGTTTTAGGGACACAAATCTCAAAACACAGCATGATCCCACCAGCTACTACTATTCTGTAGCCAACACTGAGAGATCCCCATCACTTATCATACCTGTACTGGCTAATGGAATAACCCCACTCCTTATGAAAAGTTATCGTGTCCTCCTAAAGTTCGAACCTAGTGAATATTTCCTGTTCCAAATACTGTTTTTCCACATCCCTCCAAACATAGCTCATATTGATGTGGGATTCCCTTTTGTATATCTATGTATCATTATGATCCATACCAGTAAGGCTCTCACTGGTAGCTGCTGGTTTTCTCCTTCAGCAGCTACATGGCATCTCCCTGACTCTGCCTACTTTCTCTCTATATCTCTGTTCAGATTTCCTGCCTGGCTATATTCTACTAATCGATTGCCCAAAGCATCTTCTTGAATAACCAATGGTAATAAAACATATTCATAGCATATAGGATTCCTAGTCCCATCAAATCCTCCTGTGCTGTAGACAACATATACATTCCCACTGAGACAACCCCAACCTCATCAAACCACAGGATCTCTGGCTGACTACATAATATCACAGCATGCCAAGACTGTCCAAATCCTTCTACAATGCCAAGAGAAGTAAGTGCACCTTTCGAGCAGATAATTCTTTTCCTACTCCAGTAGAGTCCAGACCTGATGAAACATCCAGTGAGAACTCTAAAAGAGCTGTTTTCTCACACTTATAGTGACTTTTAGCTGTTTGCTGAGTTCCAAACCCTAGGCTCCATCTTAGTCCTACCGTGCTTTGATAGATAGTTCTAAGCTTCTGCTGGCACTTTCCCTCCAACTGGCCTTGTCCTAGCACATTCTTTTGTGCTGTATCCAGCATCTACATTCCCAACAGTAACCATCCTACCTGAATCCATCTGCAGGATGATTCCGATGCCTAAACCACTTCATTATATAACCAGACATCCCACAACCACCAGGACCCAACTTTAGCCAATTGAGTAACCCACTACACACAAATGAATATTTGATTTTCCACTTGCTGTCTGACTTACAGCTGCCTCATCTGCCTTGCATTTGCAAATTTTAGGCCTGTGAAGGTTTTCAAAGCCTTCAGCCAAGACTAGGTCCAGCAACTCCATCTTTGGTATAGTCAACAGTTAGGCTCCCCTAATTTAACACACCTACACCCATGCATGAAATAGTTGCCCTGCTTTCACAACTCCATTTCCAATCCAGACTTTCCATATCTTCCCCAAAGACCAAGCCCAGAATATTTCCCCTACCAGATAGCGTTTCCCCATATGCCAACAAACAGATCATAAGTCACTACAAGTGTCCAAGTCTAGATTTGCCAATGATATTCTTGCATGTTGTAGTATTGCTCACAGGATTCAACAGAGTTCCAAATGTGAGGGCCGAATCCCAGCATCTACTCCTGTCCTCCAACCAACATACATTGTCCTACAAGGACCTGCGCTGCTTGAATCTACATATAGTACTCATTTTGCTATCTTACCCGAATCCAAATTCTGTATTCCTGAGTCCTTCACCATGGTATGGCCTGGTAAGTACTCACTCCCTCACAACCAGATATTTCATATTCTATCTCTACCTGGATCTAGCCTCTGTCCCAAAGTCATTATACAAATTTAGTTTGATCACCTAAGTAGCAATATCTAGGCTTCTATAATTTCGGAAATCCCATATCTTGGCCTTCCACGTGTGCGATTGCCGACATACATGCAGCAGACAAGTTGCTACCTTCACCCACCCACAGTACCCTCTGTGTTACCTGCAGCACCCTACTCCACCACATTCCTAATGTTCTCCTCCAGGAACTGGCTTCTTATATATGCCACCAACCAATACTTGTTTTCCATATCCATCTGCATCTAGCTTGAGTTTAACAGCCAGCACCCCTGCATAATCTGGCTGTTTGCCTCTTGATTCAAGGGTCTTCTCGGGAGTATGGTCCCAAATAACTCAGCTCAGACTATTCTCAGGAATCCTCCTTTTCTGTCGTGAACATCTAGGCTTTGCTAGCACTTACCCTGCACTAGTACATCAAGGGACACTTTAGGTACAATATAGAGCATTATTCCTTATTCAGATTTTCTATGTCTTCCCAGGTTTTAACTTGTTTAGTTTAGTTACCCACTCAGTACTTTGTACATAGAGGGCTTGATCTACCCAAGTTGCAACATCCAGTGTCCTTGTCTTCTCCAGCTGCTTCCATAGCAATCTCCGGCATTCTTAGACCCATCAACTTTTTCTGTGCTGTTGACAGCATCTACATTCCCAAAAAGACTATCAGTCTCTCATAGAACCAGAGGAGTTGTGGCTGCCCTACATGACCATTCTATCCCCAGACTATCAGAATACTCCTCCATCGTCTAGATTTCAGAGCACTGCTCTGCATCCTATCATTGTTTTTCTAATCCAGTGGAGTCCAGACTGGATGGAACATCCAGTGTCATCCCTAGATTTCAATAGTAGTGACTTCTAGCTGTTGGTAGGGTTCCAAATCCTTTGTTCCATCTTAGTCCCACCATGGTCTCTTAGGCTGAATGCAACATATAGTGTCCTGCATGAATCTCCTGAAACAACACTTACACACAGGACACTCTAGGCTACCTATACAACACAACTTAATACCCAGATTACCCAGAATACCCATGTACTCCCCAGAGTCAAGCCTGTAGACTAACACCAAATGTACTCATCATACATGATTTTCTACAACTTGAAGAATTGATCACAGTACTTTAGCCTACATAGACAACCTATAACACATAACAGGTGCCTCTAGGATTCAGTAGGGTGTAAAATCTCACACCCCAGCACAGCCCTCCATCTATTCATGTGCTATAGTTAACATTTAGTATTTCTACAATAGTTGTCCTATCTATGGCCACAGGACTAGATGTTCACTATACCATGGCACTCTATACACAAACTTCCCATCCACTCCCCAGAGTCTAGTTACTGAAACTCCGAACACAACCCAATATTTCTGTTTTCATGTCATGCAAAACATAAATCCCATGCTGCATGCAGTTTGGCACAGATGTCTGGACTCCTAGCCTTGCTGTAATGACCCCTAGAATTCAACAAGGTCCCCATTCCTTGGCCCTAGCCTATGCCAAGCATTTTGTCCTTGGCTGTAGCCTACATCTATGCTCCCATAGGGATGTACCCTAGCCCTGTCTACCCACATCTACTTTCAGAAAGCCTTGTGACACATAAAATACACCAATAAATACACAGACTTCCTGTGGTCTCCTCCTGGGTGAGCCTGGTGTTTACATCCCTATCTGACATTTTATTTTCTGGCGTAACTAGAATGGTCGAACATCCAGTGACCATGACTAGTGTGGCTATGAGTTCCTTGTACTTGATGGCTCTAGGCTTCTGCAGACTCTGGTTCCTCCAACTGACCTTGTCCTAGCCTATTCCTTTGTGCTATATCCAACTTCCATACTCTCAACTTGAACCATTCTACCTTCATTCAATCACAAGTGACATTTAAATGATTAAGCCACCTATCTTTGTCCCTAGACATCCCACATACTCGGCCTCCAGGGTTTAGCCTAGTGAGTAATAACCAACACAAACATGAATACGTGTTTTTCCACATGCAGCCTGACCTACTAGAACCACATTTGCCTTCCATTTGCGAGCTTTAGGCATCTACAGGTTTGAATGTGTGCAGACAAGCTTAGGCCCAGCAACTTCTACTATGCTTTAGTGAACAGCTAGGCTCCCTCTGCACTAAACGTTCTTGCACACATGCCCAGACTGTCCATATCCTCCTACAAAGACTATAGAGGTATGCACCCTTCTGCAGAGATAATTGTTTTCCCAAACTAGTGGAGTCCAGACAATCTAGTGGCATCCCTAGAATAGTGCTTGTTCTCCCTCTCAATGACTTACTTATATCTACCTATCTGTCTATCTATCTATCTATCTATTTTTAATTCGAGAGAAGGCTTCTCTACGTAACTTTGAAGTCTATGTGTGCACTAGCTCTGTAGACCAGGTTGGCTTCACACTCACAGAGATCCTCCTGCCTCTGCCTCCCAAGTGCTATGATTAAAGTCATGCACCACCACCACCCATCCTTGTAGTGACTTCTAACTTTTGTCAATGTCCGAAATCCTTTGCTTCATGTTCTTCTTTGCTATAGGTAAGATCTTGGTTCCTGCATGAAGTTCCTGTTACAACACTTAGCCACAGAACACTGTGTGCTGCCTATACAACCCAACTCTGTACTCAGATTCCCCATGACCTCTCCAGAGTCAGGCCTGTTTATTATCCCTAATATACTCATCATAAATGTTTTTGCACTTCCTGCTGAATCTATACCAGTACCCCAGCCTAGACAAACAACTTATACTTCAGAGCAGAGGCCTTCAGGCTTCATCATGGTCCCAAATCTCATACACCCCCAATTTCAGTGCTATAAGGAACAATTAGAGTGCCACTAGTACTTGCCCTATCCACAGGCCCAGGACTAGATGTTGACTATACTACCCCTCTCTATACACAAACTTTCTGTGTTCTCTTCCAGGGCCTAGTCTATTGGATATTCCACATACATCCCAATATTTCTGTTTTCATATCCTGTAGCGTGTAAATCATGAGCCTTAGGCAGTGCCACCATAGTAGCCTGAAATCTTTGCCTTGCAGTAATGATCTCTAACTTCAACAAAGTCCTAAATCCTAGTTCCCAGTTTAGTCCCAGTATTTCATCCTTTGCTCTAGCCTATATGGTGTGCTCCTGGGAGGATCATCAGTCGTCGTACCAAACTAAGAATATTGCATACTATATTAATGAACAACCTAGAAAGATATGTCCATGAATGCAATAGTGGTACAAACTTTCTGGGAATAATCAGCTCCTTAAGAGTGAATTTAAGGTCTACTCTATAGAAAGCAACACATGCCTGCTGCTGTAAGCTTTGTCGAGAACATATGGTTATGGAGATCCAAGGCCCCAGTATTGAACCTCATACTATTATTTTGTTAAATGAATGAAGTATCAAGCTTCACTCTACATTCATACCTCGATAACTACAGATTAGTGCAGTTCTCAGACCTCCTCAGAGACCTTGGTGTAGTAGATTATGTTTAAAAAAGACATTCACAACTGGTCATCCTGGAAAAAAAATGAGAGTATGTGCAATGGGATATTTGTAGCCCTCTCTTCAAGACTCAGGTACCATTGCAGGGAGCATTTAAAAAGATTTTATGAGTCTGAGGCTGCAGATGCCAAGAGTGAAATTGTGATCTCAAGACATGACAGAGTCATTGCTCTCACAAATACAGAGCCATCGTGATTGCATGCAAAAGCCTGTGTAAGATGAGGCCAGGTCATATTCCAGTATGCTTGGTGACTAAGCACTCAAATATATGCCAGTATGGTTTCCATCCACATTAACTCTCACACTTCTCTAGAAGCCACCAACTGTCAGGAGTTTGCCAGTTAGACTCTCGAGCCCTCCTACAGTGAATCTTTGACTATGGGGGATGGCTCAGAAGTCTGTACCTCTAACTGACAAACTACTGACAGTTGGTGGCTTCTAGAGAAATGTGACAGTTAATGAAAGGGAATGAAAAACAGGCTCTCATGTACTTGAATACTTACTTAGTTACCAAGAAGTGCAACTGTTTGGGAAATTAGGATGAGTGACCATGCTGGAATGCATATAGCCTTTGTGGATAATATATGTCACTGAGGGTGGGTTTTGAGGTTTACATTCCCACATCAGGCCTCGTCTCTCTCTCTCTCTACCTACTACTGATGAATCAGTTGGTATGGACTCAACAACAGGCCCAGTGCCGTGTTTGCCTGAATCCTGACATGATGACCATGAATTAATTTCCTAAAATTAAAGGCAAGCATCCAATTAACTAGTGATCAAGAGATCCAGAGACCCTTTAAAGTCTCTTGCATCTTGAAGTCCTGAACTGAGATTAGAGTTTAGCTAGAGGGACAGGGTATTGACATATAAGCAGTTGTGGTCAGGAGGTGGCATCTACCCTCCCTTAGCTCACCCATCATTGTCTAATTGTTAGTCTTATCTGGCAAGGTGGTTTGATAGTAGGAATTGTGTGAAATCTCTTTAAGAAGACAAGGTTTTCCTTTGGGTAGAGAACATTGCTTTACCTGGCATGAGATTTCTGTAGAAATACTCATTACGTTGACGTCAATGATTTGACTGTTCTGATAGATCAAGCTACACAATTGTCTCATTAGTATATCCTCATTTCTGCTAGGCGTGTTATGTAAGCAGCCCATTCTAAAAGCCCTATTAAAACACAAATTTTTTATAAAGAATAAACAAGGGTAAACCTGTCACTTCAAATTACCATTCCTTTCACTGAGATGTGATCAGTAGATTTGAGTTTGCTGTTTGATTATTGCTCCTGGGGAGATTTCCTTACTTACATTGGATGGTGAGGTATAAAACCAACATTCAAAAAAAAGTTGCCAAACAGAAACATAACAGCTATTTGTGGGGATAACTGTCACTCACACACTTCACCTCAGATAGGTTGAGACATTCATACTGTGAAGTTTTGCCCGGATCTTGCAAAATACATGGATGGTGGAGCACAGTCTACTTCATCCGTATCTATGAGATTAGATAAATGTAGCAATTTGGATTCAATGCTCCATAATTACCTCTATGAGTCTTACAGTGCATGTGTGGTATGACCCTCAAATCTGTGGGAACCAAAGTCCCTTCTTTGTCATATGCTAACCCAAATTTTCTTCTTTTTATATATCAAACCATATTCCTTTTCTGGCCTCTATCCCTATAGTATACAAAATGTCAGATTTTCCATCTTCAACACCAAAGAGTCTTCTGTGTCATATACCCACCTAAATCAATTTTCTAGGCCTCAACTTGAAATTTGAGTTCAAGGTGTGGTTCATACAATACACGCAATCAAATCCATCTTTATCGTAAATTCATGAAAATTGTTTATCTGCCATCAAACTTTGAAAAACCATAATCTCTCCCATATCATATACCAACCCAATCTCTCTCTCTCTCTCTCTCTCTCTCTCTCTCTCTCTCTCTCCCCACTGTTGCTGCCTTCATCCTTATGAGACCACATCCCTCCTTTGTCATCTGCCTATCCACACTACCTCTCTTGCCATATAGCCAATATTTCTTCCCTAAAACCTTATCAGACACAAATCTCTCCCTTTCATTCAACCAAGTGAACTCCCTCTCTCGCCATGTACCCACTATTTCTGGACCCATCCTTCCAAGACACTCATTCCTCCTTAGCCATACACCAAACCTAATACTCTCCCTTACAATGTTTCCACCATTTCTTCCCCCAAAAGTTGTGAGGGCCCAATCTTCCCCATGTCATGTACTCACCCAAACTCCCTCGCTAGCCATATATCCACCATGTCTGCCCCCATCCTGCTGTGACCCAAATCCTTCTCTTGCCATATGCCCACTGAAAATTCTTCTATTTTCATGTAACCACACAATTTCCTGTTGTGATGTAACCACCATTTTTTCCCCCAAACATGTCAGACCCAAATATATCCATGTTTATAAGCCCAACAAAACCCCCTCTCTTGACATATACCCACCCAAACTCTGTTTCATGAAATATACCAATTATTTCTGCCTCAAACCTTAAGAGAACCAAACACCCCCTGGTCATACAGCTACCCAAACTCCTCTCTGGGCATATACCCATCATTTTGCCACCGGCATTGTGAGACCCTAATCTCTCCATAGTCGTATGCCCATCCAAAGTATTTCTCTTGCTACATACTCACCATTGCTGCCCCTAAAGTGTATAAGACCCAAATCCCTCCCTTGTCATTTACCCAGCATACTCCCTCTGTTGCTATATATCCAAAATTTCTGACCCCATCTTTCTGAGACCCTAATCCCACCCTTCAAATAATAACCCAAACTCCTCTCTTAACAGATACTCATGATTTCTGCCACCTGAGTATTTGAGAATCAAATCCTTCCCTTGTCATGTACCCACCCAAATGTCTCTTATCATTTACCCATCATTACACTCTCCAAAGTATATGAGATCCAACTCCCTTCCCTGGCATTACCCACCCATATTCCCACGCTTTCCAAGCTCTCACCATTACTGCCCCAAAATTTTGGAGACACAAACCCCTCCCTTGTCTTCTACAAACACAAAATCCCCCTCTTCAAGGCACCCACCATTGATGCCCAAACTTTTGGAGACACAAATCCCTCCCTTTTTTCCTACCCACCCAAACTCCCTCTCTTCCATGCACCCACAATTGATGCCCAAACCTTTGGAGACCCAAATCCCTCCCTTGTCTTCTTCCCCCCAAACTCCCCCTCTTCCATGCACCCACCATTGTTTCCCAAACCTTTGGAGACCCAAATCCCAACCTTGTCTTCTTCCCACCCGAACTCCCCCTCTTCCATGCACCTACCATTGTTGCCCAAACCTTTGGAGACCCAAATCCCACCCTTGTCTTCTTGCAACCCAAACATCCCCACTTTCATGCACCAACCATTGATGCCCAAACCTTTGGAGACCCAAATCCCTCCCTTGTCTTCTACCCACCCATGCTCCCTTTCTTTTCATGCACTCACCATTACTGCCCCAAAATCCCCCTCATCCAGGCACCCACCAATGGTGCCCAAACGTTTGGAGACAAAAATCCCTCCCTTGTCTTCTTCCCACCCAAACTCCCCGTCTTCCATGCACCCACCATTGATGCCCAAACCTTTAAAAACACAAATCCCTCCCTTGTCTCCTACACACCCAAACTCCCTTTCTTCCATGCACCCACAAGTGATGCCCAAACCTTTGGAGACACAAATCCCTCCCTTGTCTTCTACCAACCCAAGTTCTCTTTCTATTCATGCACTCACCATTACTGCCCAAATCCTTTGGAGACACAAATCCCTTCCTTGTCTTCTATCCACCCTAACTCCCCCTCTTCCATGCACCCACCATTGATGACCAATTCTTTGGAGACCCAAATCCCTCCCTTGTCATCTTCCCACCCAAACTCCCTTTCTTTTCATGCCCTCACCATTACTGCCCCAAAACTTTGGAGACCGAAATCCCTCCCTTGTCTTCTTCCCACCCAAACTCCCCGTCTTCCATGCACCCACCATTGATGCCCAAACCTTTGGAGACACAAATCCCTCCCTTGTCTCCTACCCACCAAAACTCCCTCTCTTTCCATGCTCTCACCGTTAAAGCCACAAAATGTTGGAGACCCTAATCCCTCCCTTGTCTTCTTCCCACACAAACTCGCCTCTTTATGCACCCACAATTAATGCCCAAACCTTTGTAGACCCAAATCCCTCCCTTGTCTTCTACCAACCCAAACTCCCCCTCTTTCCATGAACCCACTATGACTGTCCCAAACCTAGTGAAGAACAAATCTCTCCATTGCCATTCACCCACCCATCTTCCCTCCCTTCTCCTATAACCATCATTTTTCCTTCCCTTTCCTGGTTTCGCCTTTAGTCACTGTAAAAGACACATAGCTTTTCAACTAAATTGAATTTATTTTCAATTTAAGAAATTTATACCAATGCAATTTTCTTTGTCATATTTGGGCATTCCCCGTCTTCATGATAGCCATCTTATTGGCTCTCCCCCTCATCGGCTGCTGCGACCACGCTTGCTTCTCCAGTAGTGTGCACCTCGGCTTCCTTTTCAGGCTCCTCCTCCTTAGGTTCAGGCATTGCAGTAACAGCTTTCAATTTGATTTTCTTCCGTTCGAGGGCAGCTGCCTCTTTGGCCTCCCTCTTTCTCTTGTTCCTCTTCTTTGAGGAGTGCTTCCGGTGTTTGCTTTTCTTGTGTGCCTGGAATGGCAAGAGGTGAACACAAGAATTAGTTAATAGAGGGAGAAGTCAGGAGAGGCATGTGAAGGACACTTTGTCGGAAGAGGTGAGAATTGATAAGGGATTTATGCCAGGAAGGAGAGAGGTAGTGACTTTAGGTAAGAGTAAATGAGTAGAGGAGGGAGCTCCAGTAGGGTTTGTCAACTCACCTTTCCGCACGACATGTAAGGTGGATACTGCTTTAGAGCTGCCTTTGTCTTCACCATAAGGACTGGCCCGTTCGCTGCCATCGGAACATCACTACTGGATGTTGGGAGGTCCATGTCGGACAGTGATTCCTTAGGTTCCTTTGCTAGACTCTCCATCACCAAGTCGCGTGAGCGCGTGTTGTTTCTCCCTCGAGGGGCTGTGAACAACTGGCAGAGTAGGGAAGGCCACACCCTCAGACCTGAGTCATCATCAAGGTCTCGACCAATAGTAGGTGAGCTTGTGCTCTGACATCACAAAGCCTGGTTCTGACCCACAAGAATGCCTGGGGAAGGAAGGAACAAATAGTGGACTGTACCACTCCTGACACTTTGATGATAGGGGGAAGATATTGAGAAGGCAAAGAGAGTTTGGGTTTAGATGGAGACTTTGTTTAATAACTCTAAGGCAAATTTTCCACCTCAACCTTTTTTACATATCTACCTTTGTTGTGGTAGAACACATGACAGATCATTTGCTTCTCCAAATTCTTCAACAATACTATCCCTGTCAATGGTTTAGTCCAAAATGTCCGCCTCAATCTTTGGCTAGTATCTTGAATGTCTTCCCTAAAATCATTCCCAAATAACATTCCTACTCCATGGCTTAGCCTGTTGACCATACACACACACTCACACACACATACACACACACACACACACACACACACGAATACTTGCATCTCCACATTCCTCTGTACCTAATGAATATACGCAAACCAGTGTCCCTATCTTGTCTGGCTGTGTAGCAACAAATCATGGCCTCCAGGCTTCCACCTTATCCCAAGTCAGGTGACCCATCCTAGCCTCAATATCTCTTTTACTGTGGTGAGCATACAGCCTCCTTTAATATACTCACTCACCTAAGGAGGCTTTCTACAACCAACATAAGCCCAGTCCATAACCAGGGTTCACCTATCTTCTGGTGTCTAGCCTATTGAGAATATCACACAGTATTAGACACTTGATTTTTAACATTCTGTTATGTATAACCTGGAAACCATAAGAAATGTTCAATCTTGGTCTGGACTCCTTGCCTTATAGTAGTGAATTTTAGGCTTCAACATGTTGCAGCCTATTTAGAACATTTTTCCTATATTATAGAGAACATCTGGGCTACAGCCAGATATAATCCTATTTAGATAAACCAACAGGGGTCTTAGAGTTGCCCATACCTCTTCACACCATACCCAGACTTCCTATGTCCCCCTCCAGGATTTATCCAGGTGAAGATATCCATACTCTGTAATTGGTTTTCCATATTCAGTGGAATTTATCCTAGATTGAATAGTCCCTGTCCCATCAAAGAATGGACCCTTGCACTCTGCAGTAGTGATTTTTGGCATGTTTTAGGGACACAAATCTCAAAACACAGCATGATCCCACCAGCTACTACTATTCTGTAGCCAACACTGAGAGTTCCCCAACACTTATCATACCTGTACTGGCTAATGGAATAACCCCACTCCTTATGAAAAGTTATCGTGTCCTCCTAAAGTTCGAACCTAGTGAATATTTCCTGTTCCAAATACTGTTTTTCCACATCCCTCCAAACATAGCTCATATTGATGTGGGATTCCCTTTTGTATATCTATGTATCATTATGATCCATACCAGTAAGGCTCTCACTGGTAGCTGCTGGTTTTCTCCTTCAGCAGCTACATGGCATCTCCCTGACTCTGCCTACTTTCTCTCTATATCTCTGTTCAGATTTCCTGCCTGGCTATATTCTACTAATCGATTGCCCAAAGCATCTTCTTGAATAACCAATGGTAATAAAACATATTCATAGCATATAGGATTCCTAGTCCCATCAAATCCTCCTGTGCTGTAGACAACATATACATTCCCACTGAGACAACCCCAACCTCATCAAACCACAGGATCTCTGGCTGACTACATAATATCACAGCATGCCAAGACTGTCCAAATCCTTCTACAATGCCAAGAGAAGTAAGTGCACCTTTCGAGCAGATAATTCTTTTCCTACTCCAGTAGACTCCAGACCTGATGAAACATCCAGTGAGAACTCTAAAAGAGCTGTTTTCTCACACTTATAGTGACTTTTAGCTGTTTGCTGAGTTCCAAACCCTAGGCTCCATCTTAGTCCTACCGTGCTTTGATAGATAGTTCTAAGCTTCTGCTGGCACTTTCCCTCCAACTGGCCTTGTCCTAGCACATTCTTTTGTGCTGTATCCAGCATCTACATTCCCAACAGTAACCATCCTACCTGAATCCATCTGCAGGATGATTCCGATGCCTAAACCACTTCATTATATAACCAGACATCCCACAACCACCAGGACCCAACTTTAGCCAATTGAGTAACCCACTACACACAAGTGAATATTTGATTTTCCACATGCTGTCTGACTTACAGCTGCCTCATCTGCCTTGCATTTGCAAATTTTAGGCCTGTGAAGGTTTTCAAAGCCTTCAGCCAAGACTAGGTCCAGCAACTCCTTCTTTGGTATAGTCAAAAGTTAGGCTCCGCTGAATTTAACACACCTACACCCATGCATGAAATAGTTGCCCTGCTTTCACAACTCCATTTCCAATCCAGACTTTCCATATCTTCCCCAAGACCAAGCCCAGAATATTTCCCCTACCAGATTGCGTTTCCCCATATGCCAACAAACAGATCATAAGTCACTACAAGTGTCCAAGTCTAGTTTTTGCCACTGATATTCTTGCATGTTGTAGTAATGCTCACAGGATTCAACAGAGTTCCAAATGTGAGGGCCGAATCCCAGCATCTACTCCTGTCCTCCAACCAACATACATTGTCCTACAAGGACCTGCGCTGCTTGAATCTACATATAGTACTCATTTTGCTAACTATCTTACCCGAATCCAAATTCTGTATTCCTGAGTCCTCCACCATGGTATGGCCTGGTAAGTACTCACTCCCTCACAACCAGATATTTCATATTCTATCTCTATCTGTATCTAGCCTCTTTCCCAAAGTCATTATACAAATTTAGTTTGATCACCTAAGTAGCAATATCTAGGCTTCTATAATTTCGGAAATCCCATGTCTTGGCCTTCCACGTGTGCGATTGCCGACATACATGCAGCAGACAAGTTGCTACCTTCACCCACCCACAGTACCCTCTGTGTTACCTGCAGCACCCTACTCTACCACATTCCTAATGTTCTCCTCCAGGAACTGGCTTCTTATATAAGCCACCAACCAATACTTGTTTTACATATCCATCTGCATCTAGCTTGAGTTTAACAGCCAGCACCCCTGCATAATCTGGCTGTTTGCCTCTTGATTCAAGGGTCTTCTAGGGAGTATGGTCCCAAATAACTCAGCTCAGACTATTCTCAGGAATCCTCCTTTTCTGTCGTGAACATCTAGTCTTTGCTAGCACTTACCCTGCACTAATACATCCACGGGACACTTTAGGTACAGTATAGAGCATTATTCCTTATTCAGATTTTCTATGTCTTCCCAGGTTTTAACTTGTTTAGTTTAGTTACCCACTCAGTACTTTGTACATAGAGGGCTTGATCTACCCAAGTTGCAACAACCAGTGTCCTGGTCTTCTCCAGCTGCCTCTATAGCAAACTCCGGCATTCTTAGACCCATCAACTTTTTCTGTGCTGTTGACAGCATCTAGATTCCCACAAAGACTATCAGTCTCTCATAGAACCAGAGGAGTTGTGGCTGCCCTACATGACCATTCTATCCCCAGACTATCAGAATACTCCTCCATCGTCTAGATTTCAGAGCACTGCTCTGCATCCTATCATCGTTTTTCTAATCCAGTGGAGTCCAGACTGGATGGAACATCCAGTGTCATCCCTAGATTTCAATAGTAGTGACTTCTAGCTGTTGGTAGGGTTCCAAATCCTTTGTTCCATCTTAGTCCCACCATGGTCTCTTAGGCTGAATGCAACATATAGTGTCCTGCATGAATCTCCTGAAACAACACTTACACACAGGACACTCTAGGCTACCTATACAACACAACTTAATACCCAGATTACCCAGAATACCCATGTACTCCCCAGAGTCAAGCCTGTAGACTAACACCAAATGTTCTCATCCTACATGATTTTCTACAACTTGCTGAATTGATCACAGTACTCTAGCCTACATAGACAAACTATAACACATAACAGGTGCCTCTAGGATTCAGTAGGGTGTAAAATCTCACACCCCAGCACAGCCCTTCATCTATTCATGTGCTATAGTTAACATTTAGTATTTCTACAATAGTTGTCCTATCTATGGCCACAGGACTAGATGTTCACTATACCATGGCACACTATACACAAACTTCCCATCCACTACCCAGAGTCTAGTTACTGAAACTCCAAACACAACCCAATATTTCTGTTTTCATGTCATGCAACACATAAATCCCATGCTGCATGCAGTTTGGCACAGATGTCTGGACTCCAAGCCTTGCTGTAATGACCCCTAGAATTCAACAAGGTCCCCATTCCTTGGCCCTAGCCTATGCCAAGCATTTTGTCCTTGGCTGTAGCCTACATCTATGCTCCCATAGGGATGTACCCTAGCCCTGTCTACCCACATCTACTTTCAGAAAGCCTTGTGACACATAAAATACACCAATAAATACACAGACTTCCTGTGGTCTCCTCCTGGGTGAGCCTGGTGTTTACATCCCTATCTGACATTTTATTTTCTGGCGTAACTAGAATGGTCGAACATCCAGTGACCATGACTAGTGTTTCTATGAGTTCCTTGTACTTGATGGCTCTAGGCTTCTGCAGACTCTGGTTCCTCCAACTGACCTTGTCCTAGCCTATTCCTTTGTGCTATATCCAACTTCCATACTCTCAACTTGAACCATTCTACCTTCATTCAATCACAAGTGACATTTAAATGATTAAGCCACCTATCTTTGTCCCTAGACATCCCACATGCTCGGCCTCCAGGGTTTAGCCTAGTGAGTAATAACCAACACAAACATGAATACTTGTTTTTCCACATGCAGCCTGACCTACTAGAACCACATTTGCCTTCCATTTGCGAGCTTTAGGCATCTACAGGTTTGAATGTGTGCAGACAAGCTTAGGCCCAGCAACTTCTACTATGCTTTAGTGAACAGCTAGGCTCCCTCTGCACTCAACGTTCTTGCACACATGCCCAGACTGTCCATATCCTCCTACAAAGACTATAGAGGTATGCACCCTTCTGCAGAGATAATTGTTTTCCCAAACTAGTGGAGTCCAGACAATCTAGTGGCATCCCTAGAATAGTGCTAGTTCTCCCTCGCAATGACTTACTTATATCTACCTATCTGTCTATCTATCTATCTATTTTTAATTCGAGAGAAGGCTTCTCTACGTAACTTTGAAGTCTATTTTTGCACTAGCTCTGTAGACCAGGATGGCTTCACACTCACAGAGATCCTCCTGCCTCTGCCTCCCAAGTGCTATGATTAAAGTCATGCACCACCACCACCCATCCTTGTAGTGACTTCTAACTTTTGTCAATGTCCGAAATCCTTTGCTTCATGTTCTTCTTTGCTATAGGTAAGATCTTGGTTCCTGCATGAAGTTCCTGTTACAACACTTAGCCACAGAACACTGTGTGCTGCCTATACAACCCAACTCTGTACTCAGATTCCCCATGACCTCTCCAGAGTCAGGCCTGTTAATTATCCCTAACATACTCATCATAAGTGTTTTTGCACATCCTGCTGAATCTATACCAGTACCCCAGCCTAGACAAACAACTTATACTTCAGAGCAGAGGCCTTCAGGCTTCATCATGGTCCCAAATCTCATACACCCCCAATTTCAGTGCTATAAGGAACAATTAGAGTGCCACTAGTACTTGCCCTATCCACAGGCACAGGACTAGATGTTGACTATACTACCCCTCTCTATACACAAACTTTCTGTGTTCTCTTCCAGGGCCTAGTCTATTGGATATTCCACATACATCCCAATATTTCTGTTTTCATATCCTGTAGCGTGTAAATCATGAGCCTTAGGCAGTGCCACCATAGTAGCCTGAAATCTTTGCCTTGCGGTAATGATCTCTAACTTCAACAAAGTCCTAAATCCTAGTTCCCACTTTAGTCCCAGTATTTCATCTTTGCTCTAGCCTACATGGTGTGCTCCTGGGAGGATCATCAGTCGTCGTACCAAACTAAGAATATTGCATACTATATTAATGAACAACCTAGAAAGATATGTCCATGAATGCAATAGTGGTACAAACTTTCTGGGAATAATCAGCTCCTTAAGAGTGAATTTAAGGTCTACTCTATAGAAAGCAACACATGCCTGCTGCTGTAAGCTTTGTCGAGAACATATGGTTATGGAGATCCAAGGCCCCAGTATTGAACCTCATACTATTATTTTGTTAAATGAATGAAGTATCAAGCTTCACTCTACATTCATATCTCGATAACTACAGATTAGTGCAGTTCTCAGACCTCCTCAGAGAACTTGGTGCAGTAGATTATGTTTAAAAAAGACATTCACAACTGGTCATCCTGGAAAAATAATGAGAGTATGTGCAATGGGATATTTGTAGCCCTCTCTTCAAGACTCAGGTACCATTGCAGGGAGCATTTAAAAAGATTTTATGAGTCTGAGGCTGCAGATGCCAAGAGTGAAATTGTGATCTCAAGACATGACAGAGTCATTGCTCTCACAAATACAGAGCCATCGTGATTGCATGCAAAGGCCTGTGTAAGATGAGGCCAGGTCACTCATTACGTTGAAGTCAATGATTTGACAGTTCTGATAGATCAAGCTACACAATTGTCTCATTAGTATATCCTCATTTCTGCTAGGCCTGTTATGTAAGCATCCAATTCTAAAAGCCCTATTAAAACACAAATTTTTTATAAAGCATAACCAAGGGTAAACCTGTCACTTCAAATTACCATTCCTTTCACTGAGATGTGATCAGTAGATTTGAGTTTCCTATGTGATTATTGCTCCTGGGGAGATTTCCTTACTTACATTGGATGGTGAGGTATAAAACCAACATTCAAAAAAAGTTGCCAAACAGGAAACATAACAGCTATTTGTGGGGATAACTGTCACTCACACACTTCACCTCAGATAGGTTGAGACATTCATACTGTGAAGTTTTGCCCGGATCTTGCAAAATACATGGATGGTGGAGCACAGTCTTCTTCATCGGTATCTATGAGATTAGATAAATGTAGCAATTTGGATTCAATGCTCCATAATTACCTCTATGAGTCTTACAGTGCATGTGTGGTATGACCCTCAAATCTGTGGGAACCAAAGTCCCTTCTTTGTCATATGGTAACCCAAATTTTCTTCTTTTTATATATCAAACCATATTCCTTTTCTGGCCTCTATCCCTATAGTATACAAAATGTCAGATTTTCCATCTTCAACACCAAAGAGTCTTCTGTGTCATATACCCACCTAAATCAATTTTCTAGGCCTCAACTTGAAATTTGAGTTCAAGGTGTGGTTCACACAATACACGCAATCAAATCCATCTTTATCGTAAATTCATGAAAATTGTTTATCTGCCATCAAACTTTGAAAAACCATAATCTCTCCCATATCATATACCAACCCAATCTCTCTCTCTCTCTCTCTCTCTCTCTCTCTCTCTCTCCCCACTGTTGCTGCCTTCATCCTTATGAGACCACATCCCTCCTTTGTCATCTGCCTATCCACACTACCTCTCTTGCCATATAGCCAATATTTCTTCCCTAAAACCTTATCAGACACAAATCTCTCCCTTTCATTCAACCAAGTGAACTCCCTCTCTCGCCATGTACCCACTATTTCTGGACCCATCCTTCCAAGACACTCATTCCTCCTTAGCCATACACCAAACCTAATACTCTCCCTTATAATGTTTCCACCATTTCTTCCCCCAAACGTTGTGATGGCCCAATCTGCCCCATGTCATGTACTCACCCAAACTCCCTCGCTAGCCATATATCCACCATGTCTGCCCCCATCCTGCTGTGACCCAAATCCTTCTCTTGCCATATGCCCACTGAAAATTCTTCTATTTTCATGTAACCACACAATTTCCTGTCTTGTGATGTAACCACCATTTCTTCCCCCAAACATGTCAGACCCAAATATATCCATGTTTATAAGCCCAACAAAACCCCCTCTCTTGACATATACCCACCCAAACTCTGTTTCATGAAATATACCAATTATTTCTGCCCCAAACCTTAAGAGACCCAAACACCCCCTGGTCATACAGCTACCCAAACTCCTCTCTGGGCATATACCCATCATTTTGCCACCAGCTTTGTGAGACCCTAATCTCTCCATTGTCGTATGCCCATCCAAAGTATTTCTCTTGCTACATACTCACCATTGCTGCCCCTAAAGTGTATAAGACCCAAATCCCTCCCTTGTCATTTACCCAGCATACTCCCTCTGTTGCTATATATCCACCATTTCTGACCCCATCTTTCTGAGACCCTAATCCCACCCTTCATATAATAACCCAAACTCCTCTCTTAACAGATACTCATGATTTCTGCCACCTGAGTATTTGAGAATCAAATCCTTCCCTTGTCATGTACCCACCCAAATATCTCTTATCATTTACCCATCATTACACTCTCCAAAGTATATGAGATCCAACTCCCTTCCCTGGCATTACCCACCCATATTCCCACTCTTTCCAAGCTCTCACCATTACTGCCCAAAATTTTGGAGACACAAACCCCTCCCTTGTCTTCTACCCACACAAAATCCCCCTCTTCAAGGCACCCACCATTGATGCCCAAACTTTTGGAGACACAAATCCCTCCCTTTTTTCCTACCCACCAAAACTCCCTCTCTTCTATGCACCCACAATTGATGCCCAAACCTTTGGAGACCCAAATCCCTCCCTTGTCTTCTACCCACCCAAACTCCCTCCCTTTCCATGCACTCACCATTACTGCTCCAAACATATGGAAACCCAAATCCCTCACTTGTCTTCTTCCCACCCGAACTCCCCCTCTTCCATGCACCCACCATTGTTGCCCAAACCTTTGGAGTCCCAAATCCCACCCCTGTCTTCTTCCAACCCAAACATCCCCACTTTCATGCACCCACCATTGATGCCCAAACCTTTGGAGACCCAAATCCCTCCCTTGTCTTCTACCCACCCATGCTCCCTTTCTTTTCATGCACTCACCATTACTGCCCCAAAATCCCCCTCATCCAGGAACCCACCAATGATGCCCAAATGTTTGGAGACAAAAATCCCTCCCTTGTCTTCTTCCCACCCAAACTCCCCCTATTCCATGCACCCATCATTGATGCCCAAACCTTTAAAAACACAAATCCCTCCCTTGTCTCCTACACACCCAAATTCCCTTTCTTCCATGCACCCACAAGTGATGCCCAAACCTTTGGAGACACAAATCCCTCCCTTGTTTTCTACCAACCCAAGTTCCCTTTCTTTTCATGCACTCACCATTACTGCCCAAATCCTTTGGAGACACAAATCCCATCCTTGTCTTCTATCCACCCTAACTCCCCGTCTTCCATGCACCCACCATTGATGACCAATTCTTTGGAGACCCAAATCCCTCCCTTGTCATCTTCCCACCCAAACTCCCTTTCTTTTCATGCCCTCACCATTACTGCCCCAAAACTTTGGAGACCCAAATCCCTCCCTTGTCTTCTTCCCACCCAAACTCCCCGTCTTCCATGCACCCACCATTGATGCCCAAACCTTTGGAGACACAAATCCCTCCCTTGTCTCCTACCCACCAACACTCCCTCTCTTTCCATGCTCTCACCGTTAAAGCCACAAAATTTTGGAGACCCTAATACCTCCCTTGTCTTCTTCCCACACAAACTCGCCTCTTTTATGCACCCACAATTAATGCCCAAACCTTTGTAGACCCAAATCCCTCCCTTGTCTTCTACCAACCCAAACTCCCCCTCTTTCCATGAACCCACTATGACTGTCCCAAACCTAGTGAAGAACAAATCTCTCCATTGCCATTCTCCCACCCATCTTCCCTCTCTTCTCCTATAACCATCATTTTTCCTTCCCTTTCCTGGTTTCGCCTTTAGTCGCTGTAAAAGACACATAGCTTTTCAACTAAATTGAATTTATTTTCAATTTAAGAAATTTATACCAATGCAATTTTCTTTGTCATATTTGGGCATTCCCCGTCTTCATGATGGCCATCTTATTGGCTCTCCCCTTCATCGCCTGCTCCGACCACGCTTGCTTCTCCAGTAGTGTGCACCTCGGCTTCCTTTTCAGGCTCCTCCTCCTTAGGTTCAGGCATTGCAGTAACAGCTTTCACTTTGATTTTCTTCCTTTCGAGGGCAGCTGCCTCTTTGGCCTCCCTCTTTCTCTTGTTCCTCTTCTTTGAGGAGTGCTTCCGGTGTTTGCTTTTCTTGTGTGCCTGGAATGGCAAGAGGTGAACACAAGAATTAGTTAATACAGGGAGAAGTCAGGAGAGGCATGTGAAGGACACTTTGTCGGAAGATGTGAGAATTGATAAGGGATTTATGCCAGGAAGGAGAGAGGTAGTGACTTTAGGTAAGAGTAAATGGGTAGAGGAGGGAGCTCCAGTAGGGTTCGTCAACTCACCTTTCCGCACGACATGTAAGGTGGATACTGCTTTAGAGCTGCCTTTGTCTTCACCATAAGGACTGGCCCATTCGCTGCCATCGGAACATCACTACTGGATGTTGGGAGGTCCATGTCGGACAGTGATACCTTAGGTTCCTTTGCTAGACTCTCCATCACCAAGTCGCGTGAGCGCCTGTTGTTTCTCCCTCGAGGGGCTGTGAACAACTGGCAGAGTAGGGAAGGCCACACCCTCAGACCTGAGTCATCATCAAGGTCTCGACCAATAGTAGGTGAGCTTGTGCTCTGACATCACAAAGCCTGGTTCTGACCCACAAGAATGCCTGGGGAAGGAAGGAACAAATAGTGGACTGTACTACTCCTGACACTTTGATGATAGGGGGAAGATATTGAGAAGGCAAAGAGAGTTTGGGTTTAGATGGAGACTTTGTTTAATATCTCTAAGGCAAATTTTCCACCTCAACCTTTTTTACATATCTACCTTTGTTGTGGTAGAACACATGACAGATCATTTGCTTCTCCAAATTCTTCAACAATACTATCCCTGTCAATGGTTTAGTCCAAAATGTCCGCCTCAATCTTTGGCTAGTATCTTGAATGTCTTCCCTAAAATCATTCCCAAACAACATTCCTACACCATGGCTTAGCCTGTTGACTGTACACACACACACTCACTGACACATACACACACACACACACACACACATGAATACTTGCATCTCAACATTCCTCTGTACCTAATGAATATACGCAAACCAGTGTCCATATCTTGTCTGGCTGTGTAGCAACAAATCATGGCCTCCAGGCTTCCACCTTATCCCAAGTCAGGTGACCCAGCCTAGCCTCAATATCTCTTTTACTGTGGTGAGCATACAGCCTCCTTTAATATACTCACTCACCTAAGGAGGCTTTCTACAACCAACATAAGCCCAGTCCATAACCAGGGTTCTCCTATCTTCTGGTGTCTAGCCTATTGAGAATATCACACAGTATTAGACACTTGATTTTTAACATTCTGTTATGTATAACCTGGAAACCATAAGAAATGTTCAATCTTGGTCTGGACTCCTTGCCTTATAGTAGTGAATTTTAGGCTTCAACATGTTGCAGCCTATTTAGAACATTTTTCCTATATTATAGAGAACATCTGGGCTACAGCCAGATATAATCCTATTTAGATAAACCAACAGGGGTCTTAGAGTTGCCCATACCTCTTCACACCATACCCAGACTTCCTATGTCCCCCTCCAGGATTTATCCAGGTGAAGATATCCATACTCTGTAATTGGTTTTCCATATTCAGTGGAATTTATCCTAGATTGAATAGTCCCTGTCCCATCAAAGAATGGACCCTTGCACTCTGCAGTAGTGATTTTTGGCATGTTTTAGGGACACAAATCTCAAAACACAGCATGATCCCACCAGCTACTACTATTCTGTAGCCAACACTGAGAGTTCCCCAACACTTATCATACCTGTACTGGCTAATGGAATAACCCCACTCCTTATGAAAAGTTATCGTGTCCTCCTAAAGTTCGAACCTAGTGAATATTTCCTGTTCCAAATACTGTTTTTCCACATCCCTCCACACATAGCTCATATTGATGTGGGTTTCCCTTTTGTATATCTATGTATCATTATGATCCATACCAGTAAGGCTCTCACTGGTAGCTGCTGGTTTTCTCCTTCAGCAGCTACATGGCATCTCCCTGACTCTGCCTACTTTCTCTCTATATCTCTGTTCAGATTTCCTGCCTGGCTATATTCTACTAATCGATTGCCCAAAGCATCTTCTTGAATAACCAATGGTAATAAAACCTATTCATAGCATATAGGATTCCTAGTCCCATCAAATCCTCCTGTGCTGTAGACAACATATACATTCCCACTGAGACAACCCCAACCTCATCAAACCACAGGATCTCTGGCTGACTACATAATATCACAGCATGCCAAGACTGTCCAAATCCTTCTACAATGCCAAGAGAAGTAAGTGCACCTTTCGAGCAGATAATTCTTTTCCTACTCCAGTAGACTCCAGACCTGATGAAACATCCAGTGAGAACTCTAAAAGAGCTGTTTTCTCACACTTATAGTGACTTTTAGCTGTTTGCTGAGTTCCAAACCCTAGGCTCCATCTTAGTCCTACCGTGCTTTGATAGATAGTTCTAAGCTTCTGCTGGCACTTTCCCTCCAACTGGCCTTGTCCTAGCACATTCTTTTGTGCTGTATCCAGCATCTACATTCCCAACAGTAACCATCCTACCTGAATCCATCTGCAGGATGATTCCGATGCCTAAACCACTTCATTATATAACCAGACATCCCACAACCACCAGGACCCAACTTTAGCCAATTGAGTAACCCACTACACACAAGTGAATATTTGATTTTCCACATGCTGTCTGACTTACAGCTGCCTCATCTGCCTTGCATTTGCAAATTTTAGGCCTGTGAAGGTTTTCAAAGCCTTCAGCCAAGACTAGGTCCAGCAACTCCTTCTTTGGTATAGTCAACAGTTAGGCTCCGCTGAATTTAACACACCTACACCCATGCATGAAATAGTTGCCCTGCTTTCACAACTCCATTTCCAATCCAGACTTTCCATATCTTCCCCAAGACCAAGCCCAGAATATTTCCCCTACCAGATTGCGTTTCCCCATATGCCAACAAACAGATCATAAGTCACTACAAGTGTCCAAGTCTAGTTTTTGCCACTGATATTCTTGCATGTTGTAGTAATGCTCACAGGATTCAACAGAGTTCCAAATGTGAGGGCCGAATCCCAGCATCTACTCCTGTCCTCCAACCAACATATATTGTCCTACAAGGACCTGCGCTGCTTGAATCTACATATAGTACTCATTTTGCTAACTATCTTACCCGAATCCAAATTCTGTATTCCTGAGTCCTCCACCATGGTATGGCCTGGTAAGTACTCACTCCCTCACAACCAGATATTTCATATTCTATCTCTATCTGGATCTAGCCTCTTTCCCAAAGTCATTATACAAATTTAGTTTGATCACCTAAGTAGCAATATCTAGGCTTCTATAATTTCGGAAATCCCATGTCTTGGCCTTCCACGTGTGCGATTGCCGACATACATGCAGCAGACAAGTTGCTACCTTCACCCACCCACAGTACCCTCTGTGTTACCTGCAGCACCCTACTCTACCACATTCCTAATGTTCTCCTCCAGGAACTGGCTTCTTATATAAGCCACCAACCAATACTTGTTTTACATATCCATCTGCATCTAGCTTGAGTTTAACAGCCAGCACCCCTGCATAATCTGGCTGTTTGCCTCTTGATTCAAGGGTCTTCTAGGGAGTATGGTCCCAAATAACTCAGCTCAGACTATTCTCAGGAATCCTCCTTTTCTGTCGTGAACATCTAGTCTTTGCTAGCACTTACCCTGCACTAATACATCCACGGGACACTTTAGGTACAGTATAGAGCATTATTCCTTATTCAGATTTTCTATGTCTTCCCAGGTTTTAACTTGTTTAGTTTAGTTACCCACTCAGTACTTTGTACATAGAGGGCTTGATCTACCCAAGAAGCAACAACCAGTGTCCTTGTCTTCTCCAGCTGCCTCCATAGCAATCTCCGGCATTCTTAGACCCATCAACTTTTTCTGTGCGGTTGACAGCATCTAGATTCCCACAAAGACTATCAGTCTCTCATAGAACCAGAGGAGTTGTGGCTGCCCTACATGACCATTCTATCCCCAGACTATCAGAATACTCCTCCATCGTCTAGATTTCAGAGCACTGCTCTGCATCCTATCATCGTTTTTCTAATCCAGTGGAGTCCAGACTGGATGGGACATCCAGTGTCATCCCTAGATTTCAATAGTAGTGACTTCTAGCTGTTGGTAGGGTTCCAAATCCTTTGTTCCATCTTAGTCCCACCATGGTCTCTTAGGCTGAATGCAACATATAGTGTCCTGCATGAATCTCCTGAAACAACACTTACACACAGGACACTCTAGGCTACCTATACAACACAACTTAATACCCAGATTACCCAGAATACCCATGTACTCCCCAGAGTCAAGCCTGTAGACTAACACCAAATGTTCTCATCCTACATGATTTTCTACAACTTGCTGAATTGATCACAGTACTCTAGCCTACATAGACAAACTATAACACATAACAGGTGCCTCTAGGATTCAGTAGGGTGTAAAATCTCACACCCCAGCACAGCCCTTCATCTATTCATGTGCTATAGTTAACATTTAGTATTTCTACAATAGTTGTCCTATCTATGGCCACAGGACTAGATGTTCACTATACCATGGCACTCTATACACAAACTTCCCATCCACTACCCAGAGTCTAGTTACTGAAACTCCAAACACAACCCAATATTTCTGTTTTCATGTCATGCAACACATAAATCCCATGCTGCATGCAGTTTGGCACAGATGTCTGGACTCCTAGCCTTGCTGTAATGACCCCTAGAATTCAACAAGGTCCCCATTCCTTGGCCCTAGCCTATGCCAAGCATTTTGTCCTTGGCTGTAGCCTACATCTATGCTCCCATAGGGATGTACCCTAGCCCTGTCTACCCACATCTACTTTCAGAAAGCCTTGTGACACATAAAATACACCAATAAATACACAGACTTCCTGTGGTCTCCTCCTGGGTGAGCCTGGTGTTTACATCCCTATCTGACATTTTATTTTCTGGCGTAACTAGAATGGTCGAACATCCAGTGACCATGACTAGTGTTTCTATGAGTTCCTTGTACTTGATGGCTCTAGGCTTCTGCAGACTCTGGTTCCTCCAACTGACCTTGTCCTAGCCTATTCCTTTGTGCTATATCCAACTTCCATACTCTCAACTTGAACCATTCTACCTTCATTCAATCACAAGTGACATTTAAATGATTAAGCCACCTATCTTTGTCCCTAGACATCCCACATGCTCGGCCTCCAGGGTTTAGCCTAGTGAGTAATAACCAACACAAACATGAATACTTGTTTTTCCACATGCAGCCTGACCTACTAGAACCACATTTGCCTTCCATTTGCGAGCTTTAGGCATCTACAGGTTTGAATGTGTGCAGACAAGCTTAGGCCCAGCAACTTCTACTATGCTTTAGTGAACAGCTAGGCTCCCTCTGCACTCAACGTTCTTGCACACATGCCCAGACTGTCCATATCCTCCTACAAAGACTATAGAGGTATGCACCCTTCTGCAGAGATAATTGTTTTCCCAAACTAGTGGAGTCCAGACAATCTAGTGGCATCCCTAGAATAGTGCTAGTTCTCCCTCGCAATGACTTACTTATATCTACCTATCTGTCTATCTATCTATCTATTTTTAATTCGAGAGAAGACTTCTCTACGTAACTTTGAAGTCTATTTTTGCACTAGCGCTGTAGACCAGGTTGGCTTCACACTCACAGAGATCCTCCTGCCTCTGCCTCCCAAGTGCTATGATTAAAGTCATGCACCACCACCACCCATCCTTGTAGTGACTTCTAACTTTTGTCAATGTCCGAAATCCTTTGCTTCATGTTCTTCTTTGCTATAGGTAAGATCTTGGTTCCTGCATGAAGTTCCTGTTACAACACTTAGCCACAGAACACTGTGTGCTGCCTATACAACCCAACTCTGTACTCAGATTCCCCATGACCTCTCCAGAGTCAGGCCTGTTAATTATCCCTAACATACTCATCATAAATGTTTTTGCACATCCTGCTGAATCTATACCAGTACCCCAGCCTAGACAAACAACTTATACTTCAGAGCAGAGGCCTTCAGGCTTCATCATGGTCCCAAATCTCATACACCCCCAATTTCAGTGCTATAAGGAACAATTAGAGTGCCACTAGTACTTGCCCTATCCACAGGCACAGGACTAGATGTTGACTATACTACCCCTCTCTATACACAAACTTTCTGTGTTCTCTTCCAGGGCCTAGTCTATTGGATATTCCACATACATCCCAATATTTCTGTTTTCGTATCCTGTAGCGTGTAAATCATGAGCCTTAGGCAGTGCCACCATAGTAGCCTGAAATCTTTGCCTTGCGGTAATGATCTCTAACTTCAACAAAGTCCTAAATCCTAGTTCCCAGTTTAGTCCCAGTATTTCATCCTTTGCTCTAGCCTACATGGTGTGCTCCTGGGAGGATCATCAGTCGTCGTACCAAACTAAGAATATTGCATACTATATTAATGAACAACCTAGAAAGATATGTCCATGAATGCAATAGTGGTACAAACTTTCTGGGAATGATCAGCTCCTTAAGAGTGAATTTAAGGTCTATTCTATAGAATGCAACACATGCCTGCTGCTGTAAGCTTTGTCGAGAACATATGGTTATGGAGATCCAAGGCCCCAGTATTGAACCTCATACTATTATTTTGTTAAATGAATGAAGTATCAAGCTTCACTCTACATTCATATCTCGATAACTACAGATTAGTGCAGTTCTCAGACCTCCTCAGAGACCTTGGTGCAGTAGATTATGTTTAAAAAAGACATTCACAACTGGTCATCCTGGAAAAAAAATGAGAGTATGTGCAATGGGATATTTGTAGCCCTCTCTTCAAGACTCAGGTACCATTGCAGGGAGCATTTAAAAAGATTTTATGAGTCTGAGGCTGCAGATGCCAAGAGTGAAATTGTGATCTCAAGACATGACAGAGTCATTGCTCTCACAAATACAGAGCCATCGTGATTGCATGCAAAGGCCTGTGTAAGATGAGGCCAGGTCATATTCCAGTATGCTTGGTGACTAAGCACTCAAATATATGCCAGTATGGTTTCCATCCACATTAACTCTCACACTTCTCTAGAAGCCACCAACTGTCAGGAGTTTGCCAGTTAGACTCTCGAGCCCTCCTACAGTGCATCTTTGACTATGGGGGATGGCTCAGAAGTCTGTACCTCTAACTGACAAACTACTGACAGTTGCTGGCTTCTAGAGAAATGTGACAGTTAATGAAAGGGAATGAAAAACAGGCTCTCATGTACTTGAATACTTACTTAGTTACCAAGAAGTGCAACTGTTTGGGAAATTAGGAGGTGTGACCATGCTGGAATGCATATAGCCTTTGTGGATAATATATGTCACTGAGGGTGGGTTTTGAGGTTTACATTCCCACATCAGGCCTCGTCTCTCTCTCTCTCTACCTACTACTGATGAATCAGTTGGTATGGACTCAACAACAGGCCCAGTGCCGTGTTTGCCTGAATCCTGACATGATGATCATGAATTAATTTCCTAAAATTATAGGCAAGCATCCAATTAACTAGTGATCAAGAGATCCAGATACCCTTTCAAGTCTCTTGCATCTTGAAGTCCTGAACTGAGATTAGAGTTTAGCTAGAGGGACAGGGTATTGACATATAAACAGTTGTGGTCAGGAGGTGGCATCTACCCCCCCTTAGCTCACCCATCATTGTCTAATTGTTAGTCTTATCTGGCAAGGTGGTTTGATGGTAGGAATTGTGTGAAATCTCTTTAAGGAGACAAGGTTTTCCTTTGGGTAGAGAACATTGCTTTACATGGCATGAGATTTCTGTAGAAATACTCATTACGTTGACGTCAATGATTTGACTGTTCTGATAGATCAAGCTACACAATTGTCTCATTAGTATATCCTCATTTCTGCTAGGCCTGTTATGTAAGCAGCCCATTCTAAAAGCCCTATTAAAACACAAATTTTTTATAAAGGATAACCAAGGGTAAACCTGTCACTTCAAATTACCATTCCTTTCACTGAGATGTGATCAGTAGATTTGAGTTTGCTGGGTGATTATTGCTCCTGGGGAGATTTCCTTACTTACATTGGATGGTGAGGTATAAAACCAACATTCAAAAAAAGTTGCCAAACAGAAAACATAACAGCTATTTGTGGGGATAACTGTCACTCACACACTTCACCTCAGATAGGTTGAGACATTCATACTGTGAAGTTTTGCCCGGATCTTGCAAAATACATGGATGGTGGAGCACAGTCTTCTTCATCGGTATCTATGAGATTAGATAAATGTAGCAATTTGGATTCAATGCTCCATAATTACCTCTATGAGTCTTACAGTGCATGTGTGGTATGACCCTCAAATCTGTGGGAACCAAAGTCCCTTCTTTGTCATATGGTAACCCAAATTTTCTTCTTTTTATATATCAAACCATATTCCTTTTCTGGCCTCTATCCCTATAGTATACAAAATGTCAGATTTTCCATCTTCAACACCAAAGAGTCTTCTGTGTCATATACCCACCTAAATCAATTTTCTAGGCCTCAACTTGAAATTTGAGTTCAAGGTGTGGTTCATACAATACATGCAATCAAATCCATCTTTATCGTAAATTCATGAAAATTGTTTATCTGCCATCAAACTTTGAAAAACCATAATCTCTCCCATATCATATACCAACCCAATCTCTCTCTCTCTCTCTCTCTCTCTCTCTCTCTCTCTCTCTCTCTCACCACTGTTGCTGCCTTCATCCTTATGAGTCCACATCCCTCCTTTTCATCTGCCTATCCACACTACCTCTCTTGCCCTATAGCCAATATTTCTTCCCTAAAACCTTATCAGACACAAATCTCTCCCTTTCATTCAACCAAGTGAACTCCCTCTCTCGCCATGTACCCACTATTTCTGGACCCATCCTTCCAAGACACTCATTCCTCCTTAGCCATACACCAAACCTAATACTCTCTCTTATAATGTTTCCACCATTTCTTCCCCCAAACGTTGTGATGGCCCAATCTGCCCCATGTCATGTACTCACCCAAACTCCCTCGCTAGCCATATATCCACCATGTCTGCCCCCATCCTTCTGTGATCCAAATCCTTCTCTTGCCATATGCCCACTGAAAATTCTTCTATTTGCATGTAACCACACAATTTCCTGTCTTGTGATGTAACCACCATTTCTTCCCCCAAACATGTCAGACCCAAATATATCCATGTTTATAAGCCCAACAAAACCCCCTCTCTTGACATATACCCACCCAAACTCTGTTTCATGAAATATACCAATTATTTCTGCCCCAAACCTTAAGAGACCAAACACCCCCTGGTCATACCGCTACCCAAACTCCTCTCTGGGCATATACCCATCATTTTGCCACCGGCTTTGTGAGACCCTAATCTCTCCATTGTCGTAAGCCCATCCAAAGTATTTCTCTTGCTACATACTCACCATTGCTGCCCCTAAAGTGTATAAGACCCAAATCCCTCCCTTGTCATTTACCCAGCATACTCCCTCTGTTGCTATATATCCACCATTTCTGACCCCATCTTTCTGAGAACCTAATCCCACCCTTCATATAATAACCCAAACTCCTCTCTTAACAGATACTCATGATTTCTGCCACCTGAGTATTTGAGAATCAAATCCTTCCCTTGTCATGTACCCACCCAAATGTCTCTTATCATTTACCCATCATTACACTCTCCAAAGTATATGAGATCCAACTCCCTTCCCTGGCATTACCCACCCATATTCCCACTCTTTCCAAGCTCTCACCATTACTGTCCCAAAATTTTGGAGACACAAATCCCTCCCTTGTCTTCTACCCACACAAAATCCCCCTCTTCAAGGCACCCACCATTGATGCCCAAATTTTGGAGACACAAATCCCTCCCTTTTTTCCTACCCACCCAAACTCCCTCTCTTCCATGCACCCACAATTGATGCCCAAACCTTTGGAGACCCAAATCCCTCCCGTGTCTTCTACCCACCCAAACTCCCTCTCTTTCCATGCACTCACCATTACTGCTCCAAACATATGGAAACCCAAATCCCTCCCTTGTCTTCTTCCCACCCAAAATCCCCCTCTTCCATGCACCCAACATTGTTGCCCAAACCTTTGGAGACCCAAATCCCAACCTTGTCTTCTTCCCACCCGAACTCCCCTCTTCCATGCACCCACCATTGTTGCCCAAACCTTTGGAGACCGAAATCCCTCCCTTGTCTTCTACCCACCCATGCTCCCTTACTTTTCATGCACTCACCATTACTGCCCAAAAATCCCCCTCGTCCAGGCACCCACCAATGATGCCCAAACTTTTGGAGACAAAAATCCCTCCCTTGTCTCCTACACACCCAAACTCCCTTTCTTCCATGCACCCACAAGTGATGCCCAAACCTTTGGAGACACAAATCCCTCCCTTGTCTTCTACCAACCCAAGTTCCCTTTCTTTTCATGCACTCACCATTACTGCCCAAATCCTTTGGAGACACAAATCCCTTCCTTGTCTTCTATCCACCCTAACTCCCCCTCTTCCATGCACCCACCATTGATGACCAATTCTTTGGAGACCCAAATCCCTCCCTTGTCTTCTTCCCACCCAAACTCCCCGTCTTCCATGCACCCACCATTGATGCCCAAACCTTTGGAGACACAAATCCCTCCCTTGTCTCCTACCCACCAAAACTCCCTCTCTTTCCATGCTCTCACCGTTAAAGCCACAAAATTTTGGAGACCCTAATCCCTCCCTTGTCTTCTTCCCACACAAACTCGCCTCTTTTATGCACCCATAATTAATGCCCAAACCTTTGTAGACCCAAATCCCTCCCTTGTCTTCTACCAACCCAAACTCCCCCTCTTTCCATGAACCCACTATGACTGTCCCAAACCTAGTGAAGAACAAATCTCTCCATTGCCATTCACCCACCCATCTTCCCTCTCTTCTCCTATAACCATCATGTTTCCTTCCCTTTCCTGGTTTCGCCTTTAGTCACTGTAAAAGACACATAGCTTTTCAACTAAATTGAATTTATTTTCAATTTAAGAAATTTATACCAATGCAATTTTCTTTGTCATATTTGGGCATTCCCCGTCTTCATGATAGCCATCTTATTGGCTCTCCCCCTCATTGGCTGCTGCGACCACGCTTGCTTCTCCAGTAGTGTGCACCTCGGCTTCCTTTTCAGGCTCCTCCTCCTTAGGTTCAGGCATTGCAGTAACAGCTTTCACTTTGATTTTCTTCCGTTCGAGGGCAGCTGCCTCTTCGGCCTCCCTCTTTCTCTTGTTCCTCTTCTTTGAGGAGTGCTTCCGGTGTTTGCTTTTCTTGTGTGCCTGGAATGGCAAGAGGTGAACACAAGAATTAGTTAATAGAGGGAGAAGTCAGGAGAGGCATGTGAAGGACACTTTGTCGGAAGAGGTGAGAATTGATAAGGGATTTATGCCAGGAAGGAGAGAGGTAGTGACTTTAGGTAAGAGTAAATGAGTAGAGGAGGGAGCTCCAGTAGGGTTCGTCAACTCACCTTTCCGCACGACATGTAAGGTGGATACTGCTTTAGAGCTGCCTTTGTATTCACCATAAGGATTGGCCCATTCGCTGCCATCAGAACATCACTACTGGATGTTGGGAGGTCCATGTCGGACAGTGATTCCTTAGGTTCCTTTGCTAGACTCTCCATCACCAAGTCGCGTGAGCGCCTGTTGTTTCTCCCTCGAGGGGCTGTGAACAACTGGCAGAGTAGGGAAGGCCACACCCTCAGACCTGAGTCATCATCAAGGTCTCGACCAATAGTAGGTGAGCTTGTGCTCTGACATCACAAAGCCTGGTTCTGACCCACAAGAATGCCTGGGGAAGGAAGGAACAAATAGTGGACTGTACCACTCCTGACACTTTGATGATAGGGGGAAGATATTGAGAAGGCAAAGAGAGTTTGGGTTTAGATGGAGACTTTGTTTAATAACTCTAAGGCAAATTTTCCACCTCAACCTTTTTTACATATCTACCTTTGTTGTGGTAGAACACATGACAGATCATTTGCTTCTCCAAATTCTTCAACAATACTATCCCTGTCAATGGTTTAGTCCAAAATATCCGCCTCAATCTTTGGCTAGTATCTTGAATGTCTTCCCTAAAATCATTCCCAAATAACATTCCTACTCCATGGCTTAGCCTGTTGACCGTACACACACACACACACACTCACACACACATTCACACACACACACACACACACACACACACGAATACTTGCATCTCCACATTCCTCTGTACCTAATGAATATACGCAAACCAGTGTCCCTATCTTGTCTGGCTGTGTAGCAACAAATCATGGCCTCCAGGCTTCCACCTTATCCCAAGTCAGGTGACCCAGCCTAGCCTCAATATCTCTTTTACTGTGGTGAGCATACAGCCTCCTTTAATATACTCACTCACCTAAGTAGGCTTTCTACAACCAACATAAACCCAGTCCATAACCAGGGTTCTCCTATCTTCTGGTGTCTAGCCTATTGAGAATATCACACAGTATTAGACACTTGATTTTTAACATTCTGTTATGTATAACCTGGAAACCATAAGAAATGTTCAATCTTGGTCTGGACTCCTTGCCTTATAGTAGTGAATTTTAGGCTTCAACATGTTGCAGCCTATTTAGAACATTTTTCCTATATTATAGAGAACATCTGGGCTACAGCCAGATATAATCCTATTTAGATAAACCAACAGGGGTCTTAGAGTTGCCCATACCTCTTCACACCATACCCAGACTTCCTATGTCCCCCTCCAGGATTTATCCAGGTGAAGATATCCATACTCTGTAATTGGTTTTCCATATTCAGTGGAATTTATCCTAGATTGAATAGTCCCTGTCCCATCAAAGAATGGACCCTTGCACTCTGCAGTAGTGATTTGTGGCATGTTTTAGGGACACAAATCTCAAAACACAGCATGATCCCACCAGCTACTACTATTCTGTAGCCAACACTGGGAGTTCCCCAACACTTATCATACCTGTACTGGCTAATGGAATAACCCCACTCCTTATGAAAAATTATCGTGTCCTCCTAAAGTTCGAACCTAGTGAATATTTCCTGTTCCAAATACTGTTTTTCCACATCCCTCCAAACATAGCTCATATTGATGTGGGATTCCCTTTTGTATATCTATGTATCATTATGATCCATACCAGTAAGGCTCACACTGGTAGCTGCTGGTTTTCTCCTTCAGCAGCTACATGGCATCTCCCTGACTCTGCCTACTTTCTCTCTATATCTCTGTTCAGATTTCCTGCCTGGCTATATTCTACTAATCGATTGCCCAAAGCATCTTCTTGAATAACCAATGGTAATAAAACATATTCATAGCATATAGGATTCCTAGTCCCATCAAATCCTCCTGTGCTGTAGACAACATATACATTCCCACTGAGACAACCCCAACCTCATCAAACCACAGGATCTCTGGCTGACTACATAATATCACAGCATGCCAAGACTGTCCAAATCCTTCTACAATGCCAAGAGAAGTAAGTGCACCTTTCGAGCAGATAATTCTTTTCCTACTCCAGTAGAGTCCAGACCTGATGAAACATCCAGTGAGAACTCTAAAAGAGCTGTTTTCTCACACTTACAGTGACTTTTGGCTGTTTGCTGAGTTCCAAACCCTAGGCTCCATCTTAGTCCTACCGTGCTTTGATAGATAGTTCTAAGCTTCTGCTGGCACTTTCCCTCCAACTGGCCTTGTCCTAGCACATTCTTTTGTGCTGTATCCAGCATCTACATTCCCAACAGTAACCATCCTACCTGAATCCATCTGCAGGATGATACCGATGCCTAAACCACTTCATTATACAACCAGACATCCCACAACCACCAGGACCCAACTTTAGCCAATTGAGTAACCCACTACACACAAATGAATATTTGATTTTCCACTTGCTGTCTGACTTACAGCTGCCTCATGTGCCTTGCATTTGCAAATTTTAGGCCTGTGAAGGTTTTCAAAGCCTTCAGCCAAGACTAGGTCCAGCAACTCCTTCTTTGGTATAGTCAACAGTTAGGCTCCCCTGAATTTAACACACCTACACCCATGCATGAAATAGTTGCCCTGCTTTCACAACTCCATTTCCAATCCAGACTTTCCATATCTTCCCCAAAGACCAAGCCCAGAATATTTCCCCTACCAGATTGCGTTTCCCCATATGCCAACAAACAGATCATAAGTCACTACAAGTGTCCAAGTCTAGTTTTTGCCACTGATATTCTTGCATGTTGTAGTAATGCTCACAGGATTCAACAGAGTTCCAAATGTGAGGGCCGAATCCCAGCATCTACTCCTGTCCTCCAACCAACATACATTGTCCTACAAGGACCTGCGCTGCTTGAATCTACATATAGTACTCATTTTGCTAACTATCTTACCCGAATCCAAATTCTGTATTCCTGAGTCCTCCACCATGGTATGGCCTGGTAAGTACTCACTCCCTCACAACCAGATATTTCATATTCTATCTCTATCTGGATCTAGCCTCTTTCCCAAAGTCATTATACAAATTTAGTTTGATCACCTAAGTAGCAATATCTAGGCTTCTATAATTTCGGAAATCCCATGTCTTGGCCTTCCACGTGTGCGATTGCCGACATACATGCAGCAGACAAGTTGCTACCTTCACCCACCCACAGTACCCTCTGTGTTACCTGCAGCACCCTACTCTACCACATTCCTAATGTTCTCCTCCAGGAACTGGCTTCTTATATAAGCCACCAACCAATACTTGTTTTACATATCCATCTGCATCTAGCTTGAGTTTAACAGCCAGCACCCCTGCATAATCTGGCTGTTTGCCTCTTGATTCAAGGGTCTTCTAGGGAGTATGGTCCCAAATAACTCAGCTCAGACTATTCTCAGGAATCCTCCTTTTCTGTCGTGAACATCTAGTCTTTGCTAGCACTTACCCTGCACTAATACATCCACGGGACACTTTAGGTACAGTATAGAGCATTATTCCTTATTCAGATTTTCTATGTCTTCCCAGGTTTTAACTTGTTTAGTTTAGTTACCCACTCAGTACTTTGTACATAGAGGGCTTGATCTACCCAAGAAGCAACAACCAGTGTCCTTGTCTTCTCCAGCTGCCTCCATAGCAATCTCCGGCATTCTTAGACCCATCAACTTTTTCTGTGCGGTTGACAGCATCTAGATTCCCACAAAGACTATCAGTCTCTCATAGAACCAGAGGAGTTGTGGCTGCCCTACATGACCATTCTATCCCCAGACTATCAGAATACTCCTCCATCGTCTAGATTTCAGAGCACTGCTCTGCATCCTATCATCGTTTTTCTAATCCAGTGGAGTCCAGACTGGATGGGACATCCAGTGTCATCCCTAGATTTCAATAGTAGTGACTTCTAGCTGTTGGTAGGGTTCCAAATCCTTTGTTCCATCTTAGTCCCACCATGGTCTCTTAGGCTGAATGCAACATATAGTGTCCTGCATGAATCTCCTGAAACAACACTTACACACAGGACACTCTAGGCTACCTATACAACACAACTTAATACCCAGATTACCCAGAATACCCATGTACTCCCCAGAGTCAAGCCTGTAGACTAACACCAAATGTTCTCATCCTACATGATTTTCTACAACTTGCTGAATTGATCACAGTACTCTAGCCTACATAGACAAACTATAACACATAACAGGTGCCTCTAGGATTCAGTAGGGTGTAAAATCTCACACCCCAGCACAGCCCTTCATCTATTCATGTGCTATAGTTAACATTTAGTATTTCTACAATAGTTGTCCTATCTATGGCCACAGGACTAGATGTTCACTATACCATGGCACTCTATACACAAACTTCCCATCCACTACCCAGAGTCTAGTTACTGAAACTCCAAACACAACCCAATATTTCTGTTTTCATGTCATGCAACACATAAATCCCATGCTGCATGCAGTTTGGCACAGATGTCTGGACTCCTAGCCTTGCTGTAATGACCCCTAGAATTCAACAAGGTCCCCATTCCTTGGCCCTAGCCTATGCCAAGCATTTTGTCCTTGGCTGTAGCCTACATCTATGCTCCCATAGGGATGTACCCTAGCCCTGTCTACCCACATCTACTTTCAGAAAGCCTTGTGACACATAAAATACACCAATAAATACACAGACTTCCTGTGGTCTCCTCCTGGGTGAGCCTGGTGTTTACATCCCTATCTGACATTTTATTTTCTGGCGTAACTAGAATGGTCGAACATCCAGTGACCATGACTAGTGTTTCTATGAGTTCCTTGTACTTGATGGCTCTAGGCTTCTGCAGACTCTGGTTCCTCCAACTGACCTTGTCCTAGCCTATTCCTTTGTGCTATATCCAACTTCCATACTCTCAACTTGAACCATTCTACCTTCATTCAATCACAAGTGACATTTAAATGATTAAGCCACCTATCTTTGTCCCTAGACATCCCACATGCTCGGCCTCCAGGGTTTAGCCTAGTGAGTAATAACCAACACAAACATGAATACTTGTTTTTCCACATGCAGCCTGACCTACTAGAACCACATTTGCCTTCCATTTGCGAGCTTTAGGCATCTACAGGTTTGAATGTGTGCAGACAAGCTTAGGCCCAGCAACTTCTACTATGCTTTAGTGAACAGCTAGGCTCCCTCTGCACTCAACGTTCTTGCACACATGCCCAGACTGTCCATATCCTCCTACAAAGACTATAGAGGTATGCACCCTTCTGCAGAGATAATTGTTTTCCCAAACTAGTGGAGTCCAGACAATCTAGTGGCATCCCTAGAATAGTGCTAGTTCTCCCTCGCAATGACTTACTTATATCTACCTATCTGTCTATCTATCTATCTATTTTTAATTCGAGAGAAGACTTCTCTACGTAACTTTGAAGTCTATTTTTGCACTAGCGCTGTAGACCAGGTTGGCTTCACACTCACAGAGATCCTCCTGCCTCTGCCTCCCAAGTGCTATGATTAAAGTCATGCACCACCACCACCCATCCTTGTAGTGACTTCTAACTTTTGTCAATGTCCGAAATCCTTTGCTTCATGTTCTTCTTTGCTATAGGTAAGATCTTGGTTCCTGCATGAAGTTCCTGTTACAACACTTAGCCACAGAACACTGTGTGCTGCCTATACAACCCAACTCTGTACTCAGATTCCCCATGACCTCTCCAGAGTCAGGCCTGTTAATTATCCCTAACATACTCATCATAAATGTTTTTGCACATCCTGCTGAATCTATACCAGTACCCCAGCCTAGACAAACAACTTATACTTCAGAGCAGAGGCCTTCAGGCTTCATCATGGTCCCAAATCTCATACACCCCCAATTTCAGTGCTATAAGGAACAATTAGAGTGCCACTAGTACTTGCCCTATCCACAGGCACAGGACTAGATGTTGACTATACTACCCCTCTCTATACACAAACTTTCTGTGTTCTCTTCCAGGGCCTAGTCTATTGGATATTCCACATACATCCCAATATTTCTGTTTTCGTATCCTGTAGCGTGTAAATCATGAGCCTTAGGCAGTGCCACCATAGTAGCCTGAAATCTTTGCCTTGCGGTAATGATCTCTAACTTCAACAAAGTCCTAAATCCTAGTTCCCAGTTTAGTCCCAGTATTTCATCCTTTGCTCTAGCCTACATGGTGTGCTCCTGGGAGGATCATCAGTCGTCGTACCAAACTAAGAATATTGCATACTATATTAATGAACAACCTAGAAAGATATGTCCATGAATGCAATAGTGGTACAAACTTTCTGGGAATGATCAGCTCCTTAAGAGTGAATTTAAGGTCTATTCTATAGAATGCAACACATGCCTGCTGCTGTAAGCTTTGTCGAGAACATATGGTTATGGAGATCCAAGGCCCCAGTATTGAACCTCATACTATTATTTTGTTAAATGAATGAAGTATCAAGCTTCACTCTACATTCATATCTCGATAACTACAGATTAGTGCAGTTCTCAGACCTCCTCAGAGACCTTGGTGCAGTAGATTATGTTTAAAAAAGACATTCACAACTGGTCATCCTGGAAAAAAAATGAGAGTATGTGCAATGGGATATTTGTAGCCCTCTCTTCAAGACTCAGGTACCATTGCAGGGAGCATTTAAAAAGATTTTATGAGTCTGAGGCTGCAGATGCCAAGAGTGAAATTGTGATCTCAAGACATGACAGAGTCATTGCTCTCACAAATACAGAGCCATCGTGATTGCATGCAAAGGCCTGTGTAAGATGAGGCCAGGTCATATTCCAGTATGCTTGGTGACTAAGCACTCAAATATATGCCAGTATGGTTTCCATCCACATTAACTCTCACACTTCTCTAGAAGCCACCAACTGTCAGGAGTTTGCCAGTTAGACTCTCGAGCCCTCCTACAGTGCATCTTTGACTATGGGGGATGGCTCAGAAGTCTGTACCTCTAACTGACAAACTACTGACAGTTGCTGGCTTCTAGAGAAATGTGACAGTTAATGAAAGGGAATGAAAAACAGGCTCTCATGTACTTGAATACTTACTTAGTTACCAAGAAGTGCAACTGTTTGGGAAATTAGGAGGTGTGACCATGCTGGAATGCATATAGCCTTTGTGGATAATATATGTCACTGAGGGTGGGTTTTGAGGTTTACATTCCCACATCAGGCCTCGTCTCTCTCTCTCTCTACCTACTACTGATGAATCAGTTGGTATGGACTCAACAACAGGCCCAGTGCCGTGTTTGCCTGAATCCTGACATGATGATCATGAATTAATTTCCTAAAATTATAGGCAAGCATCCAATTAACTAGTGATCAAGAGATCCAGATACCCTTTCAAGTCTCTTGCATCTTGAAGTCCTGAACTGAGATTAGAGTTTAGCTAGAGGGACAGGGTATTGACATATAAACAGTTGTGGTCAGGAGGTGGCATCTACCCCCCCTTAGCTCACCCATCATTGTCTAATTGTTAGTCTTATCTGGCAAGGTGGTTTGATGGTAGGAATTGTGTGAAATCTCTTTAAGGAGACAAGGTTTTCCTTTGGGTAGAGAACATTGCTTTACATGGCATGAGATTTCTGTAGAAATACTCATTACGTTGACGTCAATGATTTGACTGTTCTGATAGATCAAGCTACACAATTGTCTCATTAGTATATCCTCATTTCTGCTAGGCCTGTTATGTAAGCAGCCCATTCTAAAAGCCCTATTAAAACACAAATTTTTTATAAAGGATAACCAAGGGTAAACCTGTCACTTCAAATTACCATTCCTTTCACTGAGATGTGATCAGTAGATTTGAGTTTGCTGGGTGATTATTGCTCCTGGGGAGATTTCCTTACTTACATTGGATGGTGAGGTATAAAACCAACATTCAAAAAAAGTTGCCAAACAGAAAACATAACAGCTATTTGTGGGGATAACTGTCACTCACACACTTCACCTCAGATAGGTTGAGACATTCATACTGTGAAGTTTTGCCCGGATCTTGCAAAATACATGGATGGTGGAGCACAGTCTTCTTCATCGGTATCTATGAGATTAGATAAATGTAGCAATTTGGATTCAATGCTCCATAATTACCTCTATGAGTCTTACAGTGCATGTGTGGTATGACCCTCAAATCTGTGGGAACCAAAGTCCCTTCTTTGTCATATGGTAACCCAAATTTTCTTCTTTTTATATATCAAACCATATTCCTTTTCTGGCCTCTATCCCTATAGTATACAAAATGTCAGATTTTCCATCTTCAACACCAAAGAGTCTTCTGTGTCATATACCCACCTAAATCAATTTTCTAGGCCTCAACTTGAAATTTGAGTTCAAGGTGTGGTTCATACAATACATGCAATCAAATCCATCTTTATCGTAAATTCATGAAAATTGTTTATCTGCCATCAAACTTTGAAAAACCATAATCTCTCCCATATCATATACCAACCCAATCTCTCTCTCTCTCTCTCTCTCTCTCTCTCTCTCTCTCTCTCTCTCACCACTGTTGCTGCCTTCATCCTTATGAGTCCACATCCCTCCTTTTCATCTGCCTATCCACACTACCTCTCTTGCCCTATAGCCAATATTTCTTCCCTAAAACCTTATCAGACACAAATCTCTCCCTTTCATTCAACCAAGTGAACTCCCTCTCTCGCCATGTACCCACTATTTCTGGACCCATCCTTCCAAGACACTCATTCCTCCTTAGCCATACACCAAACCTAATACTCTCTCTTATAATGTTTCCACCATTTCTTCCCCCAAACGTTGTGATGGCCCAATCTGCCCCATGTCATGTACTCACCCAAACTCCCTCGCTAGCCATATATCCACCATGTCTGCCCCCATCCTTCTGTGATCCAAATCCTTCTCTTGCCATATGCCCACTGAAAATTCTTCTATTTGCATGTAACCACACAATTTCCTGTCTTGTGATGTAACCACCATTTCTTCCCCCAAACATGTCAGACCCAAATATATCCATGTTTATAAGCCCAACAAAACCCCCTCTCTTGACATATACCCACCCAAACTCTGTTTCATGAAATATACCAATTATTTCTGCCCCAAACCTTAAGAGACCCAAACACCCCCTGGTCATACCGCTACCCAAACTCCTCTCTGGGCATATACCCATCATTTTGCCACCGGCTTTGTGAGACCCTAATCTCTCCATTGTCGTAAGCCCATCCAAAGTATTTCTCTTGCTACATACTCACCATTGCTGCCCCTAAAGTGTATAAGACCCAAATCCCTCCCTTGTCATTTACCCAGCATACTCCCTCTGTTGCTATATATCCACCATTTCTGACCCCATCTTTCTGAGAACCTAATCCCACCCTTCATATAATAACCCAAACTCCTCTCTTAACAGATACTCATGATTTCTGCCACCTGAGTATTTGAGAATCAAATCCTTCCCTTGTCATGTACCCACCCAAATGTCTCTTATCATTTACCCATCATTACACTCTCCAAAGTATATGAGATCCAACTCCCTTCCCTGGCATTACCCACCCATATTCCCACTCTTTCCAAGCTCTCACCATTACTGTCCCAAAATTTTGGAGACACAAATCCCTCCCTTGTCTTCTACCCACACAAAATCCCCCTCTTCAAGGCACCCACCATTGATGCCCAAATTTTGGAGACACAAATCCCTCCCTTTTTTCCTACCCACCCAAACTCCCTCTCTTCCATGCACCCACAATTGATGCCCAAACCTTTGGAGACCCAAATCCCTCCCGTGTCTTCTACCCACCCAAACTCCCTCTCTTTCCATGCACTCACCATTACTGCTCCAAACATATGGAAACCCAAATCCCTCCCTTGTCTTCTTCCCACCCAAAATCCCCCTCTTCCATGCACCCAACATTGTTGCCCAAACCTTTGGAGACCCAAATCCCAACCTTGTCTTCTTCCCACCCGAACTCCCCTCTTCCATGCACCCACCATTGTTGCCCAAACCTTTGGAGACCGAAATCCCTCCCTTGTCTTCTACCCACCCATGCTCCCTTACTTTTCATGCACTCACCATTACTGCCCAAAAATCCCCCTCGTCCAGGCACCCACCAATGATGCCCAAACTTTTGGAGACAAAAATCCCTCCCTTGTCTCCTACACACCCAAACTCCCTTTCTTCCATGCACCCACAAGTGATGCCCAAACCTTTGGAGACACAAATCCCTCCCTTGTCTTCTACCAACCCAAGTTCCCTTTCTTTTCATGCACTCACCATTACTGCCCAAATCCTTTGGAGACACAAATCCCTTCCTTGTCTTCTATCCACCCTAACTCCCCCTCTTCCATGCACCCACCATTGATGACCAATTCTTTGGAGACCCAAATCCCTCCCTTGTCTTCTTCCCACCCAAACTCCCCGTCTTCCATGCACCCACCATTGATGCCCAAACCTTTGGAGACACAAATCCCTCCCTTGTCTCCTACCCACCAAAACTCCCTCTCTTTCCATGCTCTCACCGTTAAAGCCACAAAATTTTGGAGACCCTAATCCCTCCCTTGTCTTCTTCCCACACAAACTCGCCTCTTTTATGCACCCATAATTAATGCCCAAACCTTTGTAGACCCAAATCCCTCCCTTGTCTTCTACCAACCCAAACTCCCCCTCTTTCCATGAACCCACTATGACTGTCCCAAACCTAGTGAAGAACAAATCTCTCCATTGCCATTCACCCACCCATCTTCCCTCTCTTCTCCTATAACCATCATGTTTCCTTCCCTTTCCTGGTTTCGCCTTTAGTCACTGTAAAAGACACATAGCTTTTCAACTAAATTGAATTTATTTTCAATTTAAGAAATTTATACCAATGCAATTTTCTTTGTCATATTTGGGCATTCCCCGTCTTCATGATAGCCATCTTATTGGCTCTCCCCCTCATTGGCTGCTGCGACCACGCTTGCTTCTCCAGTAGTGTGCACCTCGGCTTCCTTTTCAGGCTCCTCCTCCTTAGGTTCAGGCATTGCAGTAACAGCTTTCACTTTGATTTTCTTCCGTTCGAGGGCAGCTGCCTCTTCGGCCTCCCTCTTTCTCTTGTTCCTCTTCTTTGAGGAGTGCTTCCGGTGTTTGCTTTTCTTGTGTGCCTGGAATGGCAAGAGGTGAACACAAGAATTAGTTAATAGAGGGAGAAGTCAGGAGAGGCATGTGAAGGACACTTTGTCGGAAGAGGTGAGAATTGATAAGGGATTTATGCCAGGAAGGAGAGAGGTAGTGACTTTAGGTAAGAGTAAATGAGTAGAGGAGGGAGCTCCAGTAGGGTTCGTCAACTCACCTTTCCGCACGACATGTAAGGTGGATACTGCTTTAGAGCTGCCTTTGTATTCACCATAAGGATTGGCCCATTCGCTGCCATCAGAACATCACTACTGGATGTTGGGAGGTCCATGTCGGACAGTGATTCCTTAGGTTCCTTTGCTAGACTCTCCATCACCAAGTCGCGTGAGCGCCTGTTGTTTCTCCCTCGAGGGGCTGTGAACAACTGGCAGAGTAGGGAAGGCCACACCCTCAGACCTGAGTCATCATCAAGGTCTCGACCAATAGTAGGTGAGCTTGTGCTCTGACATCACAAAGCCTGGTTCTGACCCACAAGAATGCCTGGGGAAGGAAGGAACAAATAGTGGACTGTACCACTCCTGACACTTTGATGATAGGGGGAAGATATTGAGAAGGCAAAGAGAGTTTGGGTTTAGATGGAGACTTTGTTTAATAACTCTAAGGCAAATTTTCCACCTCAACCTTTTTTACATATCTACCTTTGTTGTGGTAGAACACATGACAGATCATTTGCTTCTCCAAATTCTTCAACAATACTATCCCTGTCAATGGTTTAGTCCAAAATATCCGCCTCAATCTTTGGCTAGTATCTTGAATGTCTTCCCTAAAATCATTCCCAAATAACATTCCTACTCCATGGCTTAGCCTGTTGACCGTACACACACACACACACACTCACACACACATTCACACACACACACACACACACACACACACGAATACTTGCATCTCCACATTCCTCTGTACCTAATGAATATACGCAAACCAGTGTCCCTATCTTGTCTGGCTGTGTAGCAACAAATCATGGCCTCCAGGCTTCCACCTTATCCCAAGTCAGGTGACCCAGCCTAGCCTCAATATCTCTTTTACTGTGGTGAGCATACAGCCTCCTTTAATATACTCACTCACCTAAGTAGGCTTTCTACAACCAACATAAACCCAGTCCATAACCAGGGTTCTCCTATCTTCTGGTGTCTAGCCTATTGAGAATATCACACAGTATTAGACACTTGATTTTTAACATTCTGTTATGTATAACCTGGAAACCATAAGAAATGTTCAATCTTGGTCTGGACTCCTTGCCTTATAGTAGTGAATTTTAGGCTTCAACATGTTGCAGCCTATTTAGAACATTTTTCCTATATTATAGAGAACATCTGGGCTACAGCCAGATATAATCCTATTTAGATAAACCAACAGGGGTCTTAGAGTTGCCCATACCTCTTCACACCATACCCAGACTTCCTATGTCCCCCTCCAGGATTTATCCAGGTGAAGATATCCATACTCTGTAATTGGTTTTCCATATTCAGTGGAATTTATCCTAGATTGAATAGTCCCTGTCCCATCAAAGAATGGACCCTTGCACTCTGCAGTAGTGATTTGTGGCATGTTTTAGGGACACAAATCTCAAAACACAGCATGATCCCACCAGCTACTACTATTCTGTAGCCAACACTGGGAGTTCCCCAACACTTATCATACCTGTACTGGCTAATGGAATAACCCCACTCCTTATGAAAAATTATCGTGTCCTCCTAAAGTTCGAACCTAGTGAATATTTCCTGTTCCAAATACTGTTTTTCCACATCCCTCCAAACATAGCTCATATTGATGTGGGATTCCCTTTTGTATATCTATGTATCATTATGATCCATACCAGTAAGGCTCACACTGGTAGCTGCTGGTTTTCTCCTTCAGCAGCTACATGGCATCTCCCTGACTCTGCCTACTTTCTCTCTATATCTCTGTTCAGATTTCCTGCCTGGCTATATTCTACTAATCGATTGCCCAAAGCATCTTCTTGAATAACCAATGGTAATAAAACATATTCATAGCATATAGGATTCCTAGTCCCATCAAATCCTCCTGTGCTGTAGACAACATATACATTCCCACTGAGACAACCCCAACCTCATCAAACCACAGGATCTCTGGCTGACTACATAATATCACAGCATGCCAAGACTGTCCAAATCCTTCTACAATGCCAAGAGAAGTAAGTGCACCTTTCGAGCAGATAATTCTTTTCCTACTCCAGTAGAGTCCAGACCTGATGAAACATCCAGTGAGAACTCTAAAAGAGCTGTTTTCTCACACTTACAGTGACTTTTGGCTGTTTGCTGAGTTCCAAACCCTAGGCTCCATCTTAGTCCTACCGTGCTTTGATAGATAGTTCTAAGCTTCTGCTGGCACTTTCCCTCCAACTGGCCTTGTCCTAGCACATTCTTTTGTGCTGTATCCAGCATCTACATTCCCAACAGTAACCATCCTACCTGAATCCATCTGCAGGATGATACCGATGCCTAAACCACTTCATTATACAACCAGACATCCCACAACCACCAGGACCCAACTTTAGCCAATTGAGTAACCCACTACACACAAATGAATATTTGATTTTCCACTTGCTGTCTGACTTACAGCTGCCTCATGTGCCTTGCATTTGCAAATTTTAGGCCTGTGAAGGTTTTCAAAGCCTTCAGCCAAGACTAGGTCCAGCAACTCCTTCTTTGGTATAGTCAACAGTTAGGCTCCCCTGAATTTAACACACCTACACCCATGCATGAAATAGTTGCCCTGCTTTCACAACTCCATTTCCAATCCAGACTTTCCATATCTTCCCCAAAGACCAAGCCCAGAATATTTCCCTTACCAGATAGCGTTTCCCCATATGCCAACAAACAGATCATAAGTCACTACAAGTGTCCAAGTCTAGTTTTTGCCACTGATATTCTTGCATGTTGTAGTAATGCTCACAGGATTCAACAGAGTTCCAAATGCGAGGGCTTAATCCCAGCATCTACTCCTGTCCTCCAACCAACATACATTGTCCTACAGGACCTGCGCTGCTTGAATCTACATATAGTACTCATTTTGCTATCTTACACGAATCCAAATTCTGTATTCCTGAGTCCTCCACCATGGTATGGCCTGGTAAGTACTCACTCCCTCACAACCAGATATTTCATATTCTATCTCTACCTGGATCTAGACTGTTTCCCAAAGTCATTATCCAAATTTAGTTTGATCACCTAAGTAGCAATATCTAGGCTTCTATAATTTCGGAAATCCCATGTCTTGGCCTTCCACGTGTGCGATTGCCGACATACATGCAGCAGACAAGTTGCTACCTTCACCCACCCACAGTACCCTCTGTGTTACCTGCAGCACCCTACTCTACCACATTCCTAATGTTCTCCTCCAGGAACTGGCTTCTTATATAAGCCACCAACCAATACTTGTTTTCCATATCCATCTGCATCTAGCTTGAGTTTAACATCTAGCACGCCTGCATAATCTGGCTGTTTGCCTCTTGAGTCAAGGGTCTTCTAGGGAGTATGGTCCCAAATAACTCAGCTCAGACTATTCTCAGGAATCCTCCTTTTCTGTCGTGAACATCTAGGCTTTGCTAGCACTTACCCTGCACCAATACATCCACGGGACACTTTAAGTACAGTATAGAGCGTTATTCATTATTCAGATTTTCTATGTCTTCCCAGGTTTTAACTTGTTTAGTTTAGTTACCCACTCAGTACTTTGTACATAGAGGGCTTGATCTACCCAAGTTGCAACAACCAGTGTCCTGGTCTTCTCCAGCTGCCTCTATAGCAATCTCCGGCATTCTTAGACCCATCAACTTTTTCTGTGCTGCTGACAGCATCTAGATTCCCACAAAGACTATCAGTCTCTCATAGAACCAGAGGAGTTGTGGCTGCCCTACATGACCATTCTATCCCCAGACTATCAGAATACTCCTCCATCGTCTAGATTTCAGAGCACTGCTCTGCATCCTATCATTGTTTTTCTAATCCAGTGGAGTCCAGACTGGATGGAACATCCAGTGTCATCCCTAGATTTCAATAGTAGTGACTTCTAGCTGTTGGTAGGGTTCCAAATCCTTTGTTCCATCTTAGTCCCACCATGGTCTCTTAGGCTGAATGCAACATATAGTGTCCTGCATGAATCTCCTGAAACAACACTTACACAAAGGACACTCTAGGCTACCTATACAACACAACTTAATACCCAGATTACCCAGAATACCCATGTACTCCCCAGAGTCAAGCCTGTAGACTAAGACCAAATGTACTCATCATACATGATTTTCTACAACTTGCTGAATTGATCACAGTACTCTAGCCTACATAGACAAACTATAACACATAACAGGTGCCTCTAGGATTCAGTAGGGTGTAAAATCTCACACCCCAGCACAGCCCTCCATCTATTCATGTTCTATAATTAACATTTAGTATTTCTACAATAGTTATCCTATCTATGGCCACAGGACTAGATTTTCACTATACCATGGCACTCTATACACAAACTTCCCATCTACTCCCCAGAATCTAGTTACTGAAACTCCAAACACAACCCAATATTTCTGTTTTCATGTCATGCATAACATAAATCCCATGCTGCACGCAGTTTGGCACAGATGTCTGGACTCCTAGCCTTGCTGTAATGACCCCTAGAATTCAACAAGGTCCCCATTCCTTGGCCCTAGCCTATGCGAAGCATTTTGTCCTTGGCTGTAGCCTAAAACTATGCTCCCATAGGGACGTACCCTAGCCCTGTCTACCCACATCTACTTTCAGAAAGCCTTGTGACACATAAAATACACCAATAAATACACAGACTTCCTGTGGTCTCCTCCTGGGTGAGCCTGGTGTTTACATCCATATCTGACATTTTATTTTCTGGCGTAACTAGAATGGTCGAACATCCAGTGACCATGACTAGTGTGGCTATGAGTTCCTTGTACTTGATGGCTCTAGGCTTCTGCAGACTCTGGTTCCTCCAACTGACCTTGTCCTAGCCTATTCCTTTGTGCTATATCCAACTTCCATACTCTCAACTTGAACCATTCTACCTTCATTCAATCACAAGTGACATTTAAATGATTAAGCCACCTATCTTTGTCCCTAGACATCCCACATGCTCGGCCTCCAGGGTTTAGCATAGTGAGTAATAACCAACACAAACATGAATACTTGTTTTTCCACATGCGGCCTGACCTACCTGAAACACATTTGCCTTCCATTTGTGAGCTTTAGGCATCTACAGGATTGAATATGTGCAGACAAGCTTAGTCCCTACAACTTCTACTATGCTTTAGTGAACAGCTAGGCTCCCTCTGCACTCAACGTTCTTGCACACATGCCCAGCCTGTCCATATCTCCTATAAAGTCGATAGAGGTATGCACCCTTCTGCAAAGATAATTGTTTTCCCAAACTAGTGGAGTCCAGACCATCTAGTGGCATCCCTAGAATAGTGCTTGTTCTCACTCGCAATGACTTACTTATATCTACCTATCTGTCTATCTATCTATCTATTTTTAATCTGAGGGAAGGCTTCTCTATGTAACTTTGAAGTCTATGTTTGCACTCGCTCTGTAGACCAGGTTGGCTTCACACTTACAGAGATCTTCCTGCCTCTGCCTCCCAAGTGCTATGATTAAAGTCATGCACCACCACCACCCATCCTTATAGTGACTTCTAACTTTTGTCAATGTACAAAATCCTTTGCTTCAGACTAGTACTACCATGTTCTTCTTTGCTATAGGTAAGATCTTGGTTCCTGCATGAAGTTCCTGTTACAACACTTAGCCACAGAACACTGTGTGCTGCCTATACAACCCAACTCTGTACTCAGATTCCCCATGACCTCTCCAGAGTCAGGCCTGTTAATTATCCCTAACATACTCATCATAAATGTTTTTGCACATCCTGCTGAATCTATACCAGTAGCCCATCCTAGACAAACAACTTATACTTCAGAGCAGAGGCCTTCAGGCTTCATCATGGTCCCAAATCTCATACACCCCCAATTTCAGTGCTATAAGGAACAATTAGAGTGCCACTAGTACTTGCCCTATCCACAGGCACAGGACTAGATGTTGACTATACTACCCCTCTCTATACACAAACTTTCTGTGTTCTCTTCCAGGGCCTAGTCTATTGGATATTCCACATACATCCCAATATTTCTGTTTTCATATCCTGTAGCGTGTAAATCATGAGCCTTAGGCAGTGCCACCATAGTAGCCTGAAATCTTTGCCTTGCAGTAATGATCTCTAACTTCAACAAAGTCCTAAATCCTAGTTCCCAGTTTAGTCCCAGTATTTCATCCTTTGCTCTAGCCTACATGGTGTGCTCCTGGGAGGATCATCAGTCATCGTACCAAACTAAGAATATTGCATACTATATTAATGAACAACCTAGAAAGATATGTCCATGAATGCAATAGTGGTACAAACTTTCTGGGAATAATCAGCTTCTTAAGAGTGAATTTAAGGTCTACTCTAAAGAAAGCCACACATGCCTGCTGCTTTGTCGAGAACATATGGTTATGGAGATCCAAGGCCCCAGTATTGAACCTCACACTATTATTTTGTTAAATGAATGAAGTATCAAGCTTCACTCTACATTCATACCTCGATAACTACAGATTAGTGCAGTTCTCAGACCTCCTCAGAGACCTTGGTGCAGTAGATTATGTTAAAAAAAGACATTCAAAACTGGTCATCCTGGAAAAAAAAATGAGAGTATGTGCAATGGGATATTTGTAGCCCTCTCTTCAAGACTCAGGTACCATTGCAGGGAGCATTTCAAAAGATATTATGAGTCTGAGGCTGCAGATGCCAAGAGTGAAATTGTGATCTCAAGACATGACAGAGTCATTGCTCTCACAAATACAGAGCCATCGTGATTGCATGCAAAGGCCTGTGTAAGATGAGGCTAGGTCATATTCCAGTATGCTTGGTGACTAAGCACTCAAATATATGCCAGTATGGTTTCCATCCACATTAACTCTCACACTTCTCTAGAAGCCACCAACTGTCAGGAGTTTGCCAGTTAGACTCTTGAGCCCTCCTACAGTGCATCTTTGACTATGGGGGATGGCTCAGAAGTCTGTACCTCTAACTGACAAACTACTGACAGTTGGTGGCTTCTAGAGAAATGTGACAGTTAATGAAAGGGAATGAAAAACAGGCTCTCATGTACTTGAATACTTACTTAGTTACCAAGAAGTGCAACTGTTTGTTAAATTAGGAGGTGTGACCATGCTGGAATGGATATAGCCTCTGTGGAAAATATATGTCACTGAGGGTGGGTTTTGAGGTTTACATTCCCACATCAGGCCTCGTCTCTCTCACTCTCTACCTACTACTGATGAATCAGTTGGTATGGACTCAACAACAGGACCAGTGCCATGTTTGCCTGAATCCTGACATGATGATCATGAATTAATTTCCTAAAATTATAGGCAAGCATCCAATTAACTAGTGATAAAGAGATCCAGAGACCCTTTCAAGTCTCTTGCATCTTGAAGTCCTGAACTGAGATTAGAGTTTAGCTAGAGGGACAGGGTATTGACATATAAACAGTTGTGGTCAGAGGGGGCATCTACCCTCCCTTAGCTCACCCATCATTGTCTAATTGTTAGTCTTATCTGGCAAGGTGGTTTGATAGTAGGAATTGTGTGAAATCTCTTTAAGGAGACAAGGTTTTCCTTTGGGTAGAGAACATTGCTTTACATGGCATGAGATTTCTGTAGAAATACTCATTACGTTGACGTCAATGATTTGACTGTTCTGATAGATCAAGCTACACAATTGTCTCATTAGTATATCCTCATTTCTGCTAGGCCTGTTATGTAAGCAGCCCATTCTAAAAGCCCTATTAAAACACAAATTTTTTATAAAGGATAACCAAGGGTAAACCTGTCACTTCAAATTACCATTCCTTTCACTGAGATGTGATCAGTAGATTTGAGTTTGCTGGGTGATTATTGCTCCTGGGGAGATTTCCTTACTTACATTGGATGGTGAGGTATAAAACCAACATTCAAAAAAAGTTGCCAAACAGGAAACATAACAGCTATTTGTGGGGATAACTGTCACTCACACACTTCACCTCAGATAGGTTGAGACATTCATACTGTGAAGTTTTGCCCGGATCTTGCAAAATACATGGATGGTGGAGCACAGTCTTCTTCATCCGTATCTATGAGATTAGATAAATGTAGCAATTTGGATTCAATGCTCCATAATTACCTCTATGAGTCTTACAGTGCATGTGTGGTATGACCCTCAAATCTGTGGGAACCAAAGTCCCTTCTTTGTCATATGCTAACCCAAATTTTCTTCTTTTTATATATCAAACCATATTCCTTTTCTGGCCTCTATCCCTATAGTATACAAAATGTCAGATTTTCCATCTTCAACACCAAAGAGTCTTCTGTGTCATATAACCACCTAAATCAATTTTCTAGGCCTCAACTTGAAATTTGAGTTCAAGGTGTGGTTCATACAATACACGCAATCAAATCCATCTTTATCGTAAATTCATGAAAATTGTTTATCTGCCATCAATCTTTGAAAAACCATAATCTCTCCCTATCATATACCAACCCAATCTCTCTCTCTCTCTCTCTCTCTCTCTCTCTCTCTCTCTCCCCACTGTAGCTGCCTTCATCCTTATGAGACCACATCCCTCCTTTGTCATCTGCCTATCCACACTACCTCTCTTGCCATATAGCCAATATTTCTTCCCTAAAACCTTATCAGACACAAATCTCTCCCTTTCATTCAACCAAGTGAACTCCCTCTCTCGCCATGTACCCACTATTTCTGGACCCATCCTTCCAAGACACTCATTCCTCCTTAGCCATACACCAAACCTAATACTCTCTCTTATAATGTTTCCACCATTTCTTCCCCCAAACGTTGTGATGGCCCAAACTGCCCCATGTCATGTACTCACCCAAACTCCCTCGCTAGCCATATATCCACCATGTCTGCCCCCATCCTGCTGTGACCCAAATCCTTCTCTTGCCATATGCCCACTGAAAATTCTTCTATTTTCATGTAACCACACAATTTCCTGTCTTGTGATGTAACCACCATTTCTTCCCCCAAACCTGTCAGACCCAAATATATCCATGTTTATAAGCCCAACAAAACCCCCTCTCTTGACATATACCCACCCAAACTCTGTTTCATGAAATATACCAATTATTTCTGCCCCAAAACTTAAGAGACCCAAACACCCACTGGTCATACAGCTACCCAAACTCCTCTCTGGGCATATACCCATCATTTTGCCACCAGCTTTGTGAGACCCTAATCTCTCCATTGTCGTATGCCCATCCAAAGTATTTCTCTTGCTACATACTCACCATTGCTGCCCCTAAAGTGTATAAGACCCAAATCCCTCCCTTGTCATTTACCCAGCATACTCCCTTTGTTGCTATATATCCACCATGTCTGACCCCATCTTTCTGAGACCCTAATCCCACCCTTCATATAATAACCCAAACTCCTCTCTTAACAGATACTCATGATTTCTGCCACCTGAGTATTTGAGAATCAAATCCTTCCCTTGTCATGTACCCACCCAAATATCTCTTATCATTTACCCATCATTACACTCTCCAAAGTATATGAGATCCAACTCCCTTCCCTGGCATTACCCACCCATATTCCCACTCTTTCCAAGCTCTCACCATTACTGCCCCAAAATTTTGGAGACACAAACCCCTCCATTGTCTTCTACCCACACAAAATCCCCCTCTTCAAGGCACCCACCATTGATGCCCAAACTTTTGGAGACACAAATCCCTCCCTTTTTTCCTACCCACCCAAACTCCCTCTCTTCCATGCACCCACAATTGATGCCCAAACCTTTGGAGACCCAAATCCCTCCCGTGTCTTCTACCCACCCAAACTCCCTCTCTTTGCATGCACTCACCATTACTGCTCCAAACATATGGAGACCCAAATCCCTCCCTTGTCTTCTTCCCACCCAACCTCCCCCTCTTCCATTCACGCACCATTGTTTCTCAACCCTTTGGAGACCCAAATCCCAAACTTGTCTTCTTTCCACCCGAACTCCCCCTCTTCCATGCACCCACCATTGTTGCCCAAACCTTTGGAGACCCAAATCCCACCCTTTTCTTCTTCCAACCCAAACATCCCCACTTTCATGCACCCACCATTGATGCCCAAACCTTTGGAGACCCAAATCCCTCCCTTGTCTTCTACCTACCCATGCTCCCTTTCTTTTCATGCACTCACCATTACTGCCCCAAAATCCCCCTCATCCAGGCACCCACCAATGATGCCCAAACCTTTGGAGACAAAAATCCCTCCCTTGTCTTCTTCCCACCCAAACTCCCCCTCTTCCATGCACCCATCATTGATGCCCAAACCTTTAAAAACACAATCCCTCCCTTGTCTCCTACACACCCAAACTCCCTTTCTTCCATGCACCCACAAGTGATGCCCAAACCTTTGGAGACACAAATCCCTCCCTTGTCTTCTACCAACCCAAGTTCCCTTTCTTTTCATGCACTCACCATTACTGCCCAAATCCTTTGGAGACACAAATCCCTTCCTTGTCTTCTATCCACCCTAACTCCCCCTCTTCCATGCACCCACCATTGATGACCAATTCTTTGGAGACCCAAATCCCTCCCTTGTCATCTTCCCACCCAAACTCCCTTTCTTTTCATGCCCTCACCATTACTGCCCCAAAACTTTGGAGACCCAAATCCCTCCCTTGTCTTCTTCCCACCCAAACTCCCCGTCTTCCATGAACCCACCATTGATGCCCAAACCTTTGGAGACACAAATCCCTCCCTTGTCTCCTACCCACCAAAACTCCCTCTCTTTCCATGCTCTCACCGTTAAAGCCACAAAATTTTGGAGACCCTAATCCCTCCCTTGTCTTCTTCCCACACAAACTCGCCTCTTTTATGCACCCACAATTAATGCCCAAACCTTTGTAGACCCAAATCCCTCCCTTGTCTTCTACCAACCCAAACTCCCCCTCTTTCCATGAACCCACTATGACTGTCCCAAACCTAGTGAAGAACAAATCTCTCCATTGCCATTCACCCACCCATCTTCCCTCTCTTCTCCTATAACCATCATTTTTCCTTCCCTTTCCTGGTTTCGCCTTTAGTCCCTGTAAAAGACACATAGCTTTTCAACTAAATTGAATTTATTTTCAATTTAAGAAATTTATACCAATGCAATTTTCTTTGTCATATTTGGGCATTCCCCGTCTTCATGATGGCCATCTTATTGGCTCTCCCCCTCATTGGCTGCTGCGACCACGCTTGCTTCTCCAGTAGTGTGCACCTCGGCTTCCTTTTCAGGCTCCTCCTCCTTAGGTTCAGGCATTGCAGTAACAGCTTTCACTTTGAATTTCTTCCGTTCGAGGACAGCTGCCTCTTCGGCCTCCCTCTTTCTCTTGTTCCTCTTCTTTGAGGAGTGCTTCCGGTGTTTGCTTTTCTTGTGTGCCTGGAATGGCAAGAGGTGAACACAAGAATTAGTTAATAGAGGGAGAAGTCAGGAGAGGCATGTGAAGGACACTTTGTCGGAAGAGGTGAGAATTGATAAGGGATTTATGCCAGGAAGGAGAGAGGTAGTGACTTTAGGTAAGAGTAAATGAGTAGAGGAGGGAGCTCCAGTAGGGTTCGTCAACTCACCTTTCCGCACGACATGTAAGGTTGATACTGCTTTAGAGCTGCCTTTGTCTTCACCATAAGGACTGGCCCGTTCGCTGCCATCGGAACATCACTACTGGATGTTGGGAGGTCCATGTCGGACAGTGATTCCTTAGGTTCCTTTGCTAGACTCTCCATCACCAAGTCGCGTGAGCACGTGTTGTTTCTCCCTCGAGGGGCTGTGAACAACTGGCAGAGTAGGGAAGGCCACACCCTCAGACCTGAGTCATCATCAAGGTCTCGACCAATAGTAGGTGAGCTTGTGCTCTGACATCACAAAGCCTGGTTCTGACCCACAAGAATGCCTGGGGAAGGAAGGAAAAAATAGTGGACTGTACCACTCCTGACACTTTGATGATAGGGGGAAGATATTGAGAAGGCAAAGAGAGTTTGGGTTTAGATGGAGACTTTGTTTAATATCTCTAAGGCAAATTTTCCACCTCAACCTTTTTTACATATCTACCTTTGTTGTGGTAGAACACATGACAGATCATTTGCTTCTCCAAATTCTTCAACAATGCTATCCCTGTCAATGGTTTAGTCCAAAATGTCCGCCTCAATCTTTGGCTAGTATCTTGAATGTCTTCCCTAAAATCATTCCCAAATAACATTCCTACTCCATGGCTTAGCCTGTTGACCGTACACACACACACTCACACACACATACACACACACACACACACACACACACACACACACACGAATACTTGCATCTCCACATTCCTCTGTACCTAATGAATATACGCAAACCAGTGTCCATATCTTGTCTGGCTGTGTAGCAACAAATCATGGCCTCCAGGCTTCCACCTTATCCCAAGTCAGGTGACCCAGCCTAGCCTCAATATCTCTTTTACTGTGGTGAGCATACAGCCTCCTTTAATATACTCACTCACCTAAGGAGGCTTTCTACAACCAACATAAGCCCAGTCCATAACCAGGGTTCTCCTATCTTCTGCTGTCTAGCCTATTGAGAATATCACACAGTATTAGACACTTGATTTTTAACATTCTGTTATGTATAACCTGGAAACCATAAGAAATGTTCAATCTTGGTCTGGACTCCTTGCCTTATAGTAGTGAATTTTAGGCTTCAACATGTTGCAGCCTATTTAGAACATTTTTCCTATATTATAGAGAACATCTGGGCTACAGCCAGATATAATCCTATTTAGATAAACCAACAGGGGTCTTAGAGTTGCCCATACCTCTTCACACCATACCCAGACTTCCTATGTCCCCCTCCAGGATTTATCCAGGTGAAGATATCCATACTCTGTAATTGGTTTTCCATATTCAGTGGAATTTATCCTAGATTGAATAGTCCCTGTCCCATCAAAGAATGGACCCTTGCACTCTGCAGTAGTGATTTTTGGCATGTTTTAGGGACACAAATCTCAAAACACAGCATGATCCCACCAGCTACTACTATTCTGTAGCCAACACTGGGAGTTCCCCAACACTTATCATACCTGTACTGGCTAATGGAATAACCCCACTCCTTATGAAAAATTATCGTGTCCTCCTAAAGTTCGAACCTAGTGAATATTTCCTGTTCCAAATACTGTTTTTCCACATCCCTCCAAACATAGCTCATATTGATGTGGGATTCCCTTTTGTATATCTATGTATCATTAGGATCCATACCAGTAAGGCTCTCACTGGTAGCTGCTGGTTTTCTCCTTCAGCAGCTACATGGCATCTCCCTGACTCTGCCTACTTTCTCTCTATATCTCTGTTCAGATTTCCTGCCTGGCTATATTCTACTAATCGATTGCCCAAAGCATCTTCTTGAATAACCAATGGTAATAAAACATATTCATAGCATATAGGATTCCTAGTCCCATCAAATCCTCCTGTGCTGTAGACAACATATACATTCCCACTGAGACAACCCCAACCTCATCAAACCACAGGATCTCTGGCTGACTACATAATATCACAGCATGCCAAGACTGTCCAAATCCTTCTACAATGCCAAGAGAAGTAAGTGCACCTTTCGAGCAGATAATTCTTTTCCTACTCCAGTAGAGTCCAGACCTGATGAAACATACAGTGAGAACTCTAAAAGAGCTGTTTTCTCACACTTATAGTGACTTTTAGCTGTTTGCTGAGTTCCAAACCCTAGGCTCCATCTTAGTCCTACCGTGCTTTGATAGATAGTTCTAAGCTTCTGCTGGCACTTTCCCTCCAACTGGCCTTGTCCTAGCACATTCTTTTGTGCTGTATCCAGCATCTACATTCCCAACAGTAACCATCCTACCTGAATCCATCTGCAGGATGATTCCGATGCCTAAACCACTTCATTATATAACCAGACATCCCACAACCACCAGGACCCAACTTTAGCCAATTGAGTAACCCACTACACACAAGTGAATATTTGATTTTCCACATGCTGTCTGACTTACAGCTGCCTCATGTGCCTTGCATTTGCAAATTTTAGGCCTGTGAAGGTTTTCAAAGCCTTCAGCCAAGACTAGGTCCAGCAACTCCTTCTTTGGTATAGTCAACAGTTAGGCTCCCCTGAATTTAACACACCTACACCCATGCATGAAATAGTTGCCCTGCTTTCACAACTCCATTTCCAATCCAGACTTTCCATATCTTCCCCAAAGACCAAGCCCAGAATATTTCCCCTACCAGATAGCGTTTCCCCATATGCCAACAAACAGATCATAAGTCACTACAAGTGTCCAAGTCTAGTTTTTGCCACTGATATTCTTGCATGTTGTAGTAATGCTCACAGGATTCAACAGAGTTCCAAATGCGAGGGCCGAATCCCAGCATCTACTCCTGTCCTCCAAACAAAATACATTGTCCTACAAGGACCTGCGCTGCTTGAATCTACATATAGTACTCATTTTGCTAACTATCTTACCCGAATCCAAATTCTGTATTCCTGAGTCCTCACCATGGTATGGCCTGGTAAGTACTCACTCCCTCACAACCAGATATTTCATATTCTATCTCTATCTGGATCTAGCCTCTTTCCCAAAGTCATTATACAAATTTAGTTTGATCACCTAAGTAGCAATATCTAGGCTTCTATAATTTCGGAAATCCCATGTCTTGGCCTTCCACGTGTGCGATTGCCGACATACATGCAGCAGACAAGTTGCTACCTTCACCCACCCACAGTACCCTCAGTGTTACCTGCAGCACCCTACTCTACCACATTCCTAATGTTCTCCTCCAGGAACTGGCTTCTTATATAAGCCACCAACCAATACTTGTTTTCCATATCCATCTGCATCTAGCTTGAGTTTAACAGCCAGCACCCCTGCATAATCTGGCTGTTTGCCTCTTGAGTCAAGGGTCTTCTAGGGAGTATGGTCCCAAATAACTCAGCTCAGACTATTCTCAGGAATCCTCCTTTTCTGTCGTGAACATCTAGTCTTTGCTAGCACTTACCCTGCACTAATACATCCACGGGACACTTTAGGTACAGTATAGAGCATTATTCCTTATTCAGATTTTCTATGTCTTCCCAGGTTTTAACTTGTTTAGTTTAGTTACCCACTCAGTACTTTGTACATAGAGGGCTTGATCTACCCAAGTTGCAACAGCCAGTGTCCTTGTCTTCTCCAGCTGCCTCTATAGCAATCTCCGTTATTCTTAGACCCATCAACTTTTTCTGTGCTGTTGACAGCATCTAGATTCCCACAAAGACTATCAGTCTCTCATAGAACCAGAGGAGTTGTGGCTGCCCTACATGACCATTCTATCCCCAGACTATCAGAATACTCCTCCATCGTCTAGATTTCAGAGCACTGCTCTGCATCCTATCATCATTTTTCTAATCCAGTGGAGTCCAGACTGCATGGAACATCCAGTGTCATCCCTAGATTTCAATAGTAGTGACTTCTAGCTGTTGGTAGGGTTCCAAATCCTTTGTTCCATCTTAGTCCCACCATGGTCTCTTAGGCTGAATGCAACATATAGTGTCCTGCATGAATCTCCTGAAACAACACTTACACACAGGACACTCTAGGCTACCTATACAACACAACTTAATACCCAGATTACCCAGAATACCCATGTACTCCCCAGAGTCGAGCCTGTAGACTAACACCAAATGTACTCATCATACATGATTTTCTACAACTTGCTGAATTGATCACAGTACTCTAGCCTACATAGACAAACTATAACACCTAACAGGTGCCTCTAGGATTCAGTAGGGTGTAAAATCTCACACCCCAGCACAGCCCTCCATCTATTCATGTGCTATAGTTAACATTTAGTATTTCTACAATAGTTGTCCTATCTATGGCCACAGGAGTAGATGTTCACTATACCATGGCACTCTATACACAAACTCCCCATCTACTCCCCAGAGTCTAGTTACTGAAACTCCAAACACAACCCAATATTTCTGTTTTCATGTCATGCAAAACATAAATCCCATGCTGCATTCAGTTTGGCACAGATGTCTGGACTCCTAGCCTTGCTGTAATGACCCCTAGAATTCAACAAGGTCCCCATTCCTTGGCCCTAGCCTATGCCAAGCATTTTGTCCTTGGCTGTAGCCTACATCTATGCTCCCATAGGGATGTACCCTAGCCCTGTCTACCCACATCTACTTTCAGAAAGCCTTGTGACACATAAAATACACCAATAAATACACAGACTTCCTGTGGTCTCCTCCTGGGTGAGCCTGGTGTTTACATCCCTATCTGACATTTTATTTTCTGGCGTAACTAGAATGGTCGAACATCCAGTGACCATGACTAGTGTGGCTATGAGTTCCTTGTACTTGATGGCTCTAGGCTTCTGCAGACTCTGGTTCCTCCAACTGACCTTGTCCTAGCCTATTCCTTTGTGCAATATCCAACTTCCATACTCTCAACTTGAAACATTCTACCTTCATTCAATCACAAGTGACATTTAAATGATTAAGCCACCTATCTTTGTCCCTAGACATCCCACATGCTCGGCCTCCAGGGTTTAGCCTAGTGAGTAATAACCAACACAAACATGAATACTTGTTTTTCCACATGCAGCCTGACCTACTAGAAACACACTTGCCTTCCATTTGTGAGCTTTAGGCATCTACAGGATTGAATGTGTGCAGACAAGCTTAGGCCCTACAACTTCTACTATGCTTTAGTGAACAGCTAGGCTCCCTCTGCACTAAACGTTCTTGCACACATGCCCAGCCTGTCCATATCCTCCTATAAAGTCGATAGAGGTATGCACCCTTCTGCAGAGATAATTGTTTTCCCAAACTAGTGGAGTCCAGACCATCTAGTGGCATCCCTAGAATACTGCTTGTTCTCCCTCGCAATGACTTACTTATATCTACCTATCTGTCTATCTATCTATCTATTTTTAATTCGAGAGAAGGCTTCTCTACGTAACTTTGAAGTCTATTTTTGCACTAGCTCTGTAGACCAGGTTGGCTTCACACTCACAGAGATCCTCCTGCCTCTGCCTCCCAAGTGCTATGATTAAAGTCATGCACCACCACCACCCATCCTTGTAGTGACTTCTAACTTTTGTCAATGTCCGAAATCCTTTGCTTCATTTTCTTCTTTGCTATAGGTAAGATCTTGGTTCCTGCATGAAGTTCCTGTTACAAGACTTAGCCACAGAACACTGTGTGCTGCCTATACAACCCAACTCTGTACTCAGATTCCCCATGACCTCTCCAGAGTCAGGCCTGTTAATTATCCCTAACATACTCATCATAAATGTTTTTGCACATCCTGCTGAATCTATACCAGTACCCCAGCCTAGACAAACAACTTATACTTCAGAGCAGAGGCCTTCAGGCTTCATCATGGTCCCAAATCTCATACACCCCCAATTTCAGTGCTATAAGGAACAATTAGAGTGCCACTAGTACTTGCCCTATCCACAGGCACAGGACTAGATGTTGACTATACTACCCCTCTCTATACACAAACTTTCTGTGTTCTCTTCCAGGGCCTAGTCTATTGGATATTCCACATACATCCCAATATTTCTGTTTTCATATCCTGTAGCGTGTAAATCATGAGCCTTAGGCAGTGCCACCATAGTAGCCTGAAATCTTTGCCTTGCAGTAATGATCTCTAACTTCAACAAAGTCCTAAATCCTAGTTCCCAGTTTAGTCCCAGTATTTCATCCTTTGCTCTAGCCTACATGGTGTGCTCCTGGGAGGATCATCAGTCATCGTACCAAACTAAGAATATTGCATACTATATTAATGAACAACCTAGAAAGATATGTCCATGAATGCAATAGTGGTACAAACTTTCTGGGAATAATCAGCTCCTTAAGAGTGAATTTAAGGTCTACTCTAAAGAAAGCCACACATGCCTGCTGCTTTGTCGAGAACATATGGTTATGGAGATCCAAGGCCCCAGTATTGAACCTCACACTATTATTTTGTTAAATGAATGAAGTATCAAGCTTCACTCTACATTCATACCTCGATAACTACAGATTAGTGCAGTTCTCAGACCTCCTCAGAGACCTTGGTGCAGTAGATTATGTTTAAAAAAGACATTCAAAACTGGTCATCCTGGAAAAAAAAATGAGAGTATGTGCAATGGGATATTTGTAGCCCTCTCTTCAAGACTCAGGTACCATTGCAGGGAGCATTTCAAAAGATATTATGAGTCTGAGGCTGCAGATGCCAAGAGTGAAATTGTGATCTCAAGACATGACAGAGTCATTGCTCTCACAAATACAGAGCCATCGTGATTGCATGCAAAGGCCTGTGTAAGATGAGGCTAGGTCATATTCCAGTATGCTTGGTGACTAAGCACTCAAATATATGCCAGTATGGTTTCCATCCACATTAACTCTCACACTTCTCTAGAAGCCACCAACTGTCAGGAGTTTGCCAGTTAGACTCTCGAGCCCTCCTACAGTGCATCTTTGACTATGGGGGATGGCTCAGAAGTCTGTACCTCTAACTGACAAACTACTGACAGTTGGTGGCTTCTAGAGAAATGTGACAGTTAATGAAAGGGAATGAAAAACAGGCTCTCATGTACTTGAATACTTACTTAGTTACCAAGAAGTGCAACTGTTTGTTAAATTAGGAGGTGTGACCATGCTGGAATGGATATAGCCTCTGTGGAAAATATATGTCACTGAGGGTGGGTTTTGAGGTTTACATTCCCACATCAGGCCTCGTCTCTCTCTCTCTCTACCTACTACTGATGAATCAGTTGGTATGGACTCAACAACAGGACCAGTGCCATGTTTGCCTGAATCCTGACATGATGATCATGAATTAATTTCCTAAAATTATAGGCAAGCATCCAATTAACTAGTGATAAAGAGATCCAGAGACCCTTTCAAGTCTCTTGCATCTTGAAGTCCTGAACTGAGATTAGAGTTTAGCTAGAGGGACAGGGTATTGACATATAAGCAGTTGTGGTCAGGAGGTGGCATCTACCCCCCCTTAGCTCACCCATCATTGTCTAATTGTTAGTCTTATCTGGCAAGGTGGTTTGATAGTAGGAATTGTGTGAAATCTCTTTAAGGAGACAAGGTTTTCCTTTGGGTAGAGAACATTGCTTTACATGGCATGAGATTTCTGTAGAAATACTCATTACGTTGACGTCAATGATTTGACTGTTCTGATAGATCAAGCTACACAATTGTCTCATTAGTATATCCTCATTTCTGCTAGGCCTGTTATGTAAGCAGCCCATTCTAAAAGCCCTATTAAAACACAAATTTTTTATAAAGGATAACCAAGGGTAAACCTGTCACTTCAAATTACCATTCCTTTCACTGAGATGTGATCAGTAGATTTGAGTTTGCTGGGTGATTATTGCTCCTGGGGAGATTTCCTTACTTACATTGGATGGTGAGGTATAAAACCAACATTCAAAAAAAGTTGCCAAACAGGAAACATAACAGCTATTTGTGGGGATAACTGTCACTCACACACTTCACCTCAGATAGGTTGAGACATTCATACTGTGAAGTTTTGCCCGGATCTTGCAAAATACATGGATGGTGGAGCACAGTCTTCTTCATCCGTATCTATGAGATTAGATAAATGTAGCAATTTGGATTCAATGCTCCATAATTACCTCTATGAGTCTTACAGTGCATGTGTGGTATGACCCTCAAATCTGTGGGAACCAAAGTCCCTTCTTTGTCATATGCTAACCCAAATTTTCTTCTTTTTATATATCAAACCATATTCCTTTTCTGGCCTCTATCCCTATAGTATACAAAATGTCAGATTTTCCATCTTCAACACCAAAGAGTCTTCTGTGTCATATAACCACCTAAATCAATTTTCTAGGCCTCAACTTGAAATTTGAGTTCAAGGTGTGGTTCATACAATACACGCAATCAAATCCATCTTTATCGTAAATTCATGAAAATTGTTTATCTGCCATCAATCTTTGAAAAACCATAATCTCTCCCATATCATATACCAACCCAATCTCTCTCTCTCTCTCTCTCTCTCTCTCTCTCTCTCTCTCTCTCCCCACTGTAGCTGCCTTCATCCTTATGAGACCACATCCCTCCTTTGTCATCTGCCTATCCACACTACCTCTCTTGCCATATAGCCAATATTTCTTCCCTAAAACCTTATCAGACACAAATCTCTCCCTTTCATTCAACCAAGTGAACTCCCTCTCTCGCCATGTACCCACTATTTCTGGACCCATCCTTCCAAGACACTCATTCCTCCTTAGCCATACACCAAACCTAATACTCTCTCTTATAATGTTTCCACCATTTCTTCCCCCAAACATTGTGATGGCCCAAACTGCCCCATGTCATGTACTCACCCAAACTCCCTCGCTAGCCATATATCCACCATGTCTGCCCCCATCCTGCTGTGACCCAAATCCTTCTCTTGCCATATGCCCACTGAAAATTCTTCTATTTTCATGTAACCACACAATTTCCTGTCTTGTGATGTAACCACCATTTCTTCCCCCAAACCTGTCAGACCCAAATATATCCATGTTTATAAGCCCAACAAAACCCCCTCTCTTGACATATACCCACCCAAACTCTGTTTCATGAAATATACCAATTATTTCTGCCCCAAAACTTAAGAGACCCAAACACCCACTGGTCATACAGCTACCCAAACTCCTCTCTGGGCATATACCCATCATTTTGCCACCAGCTTTGTGAGACCCTAATCTCTCCATTGTCGTATGCCCATCCAAAGTATTTCTCTTGCTACATACTCACCATTGCTGCCCCTAAAGTGTATAAGACCCAAATCCCTCCCTTGTCATTTACCCAGCATACTCCCTTTGTTGCTATATATCCACCATGTCTGACCCCATCTTTCTGAGACCCTAATCCCACCCTTCATATAATAACCCAAACTCCTCTCTTAACAGATACTCATGATTTCTGCCACCTGAGTATTTGAGAATCAAATCCTTCCCTTGTCATGTACCCACCCAAATATCTCTTATCATTTACCCATCATTACACTCTCCAAAGTATATGAGATCCAACTCCCTTCCCTGGCATTACCCACCCATATTCCCACTCTTTCCAAGCTCTCACCATTACTGCCCCAAAATTTTGGAGACACAAACCCCTCCATTGTCTTCTACCCACACAAAATCCCCCTCTTCAAGGCACCCACCATTGATGCCCAAACTTTTGGAGACACAAATCCCTCCCTTTTTTCCTACCCACCCAAACTCCCTCTCTTCCATGCACCCACAATTGATGCCCAAACCTTTGGAGACCCAAATCCCTCCCGTGTCTTCTACCCACCCAAACTCCCTCTCTTTGCATGCACTCACCATTACTGCTCCAAACATATGGAGACCCAAATCCCTCCCTTGTCTTCTTCCCACCCAACCTCCCCCTCTTCCATTCACGCACCATTGTTTCTCAACCCTTTGGAGACCCAAATCCCAAACTTGTCTTCTTTCCACCCGAACTCCCCCTCTTCCATGCACCCACCATTGTTGCCCAAACCTTTGGAGACCCAAATCCCACCCTTTTCTTCTTCCAACCCAAACATCCCCACTTTCATGCACCCACCATTGATGCCCAAACCTTTGGAGACCCAAATCCCTCCCTTGTCTTCTACCCACCCATGCTCCCTTTCTTTTCATGCACTCACCATTACTGCCCCAAAATCCCCCTCATCCAGGCACCCACCAATGATGCCCAAACCTTTGGAGACAAAAATCCCTCCCTTGTCTTCTTCCCACCCAAACTCCCCCTCTTCCATGCACCCATCATTGATGCCCAAACCTTTAAAAACACAATCCCTCCCTTGTCTCCTACACACCCAAACTCCCTTTCTTCCATGCACCCACAAGTGATGCCCAAACCTTTGGAGACACAAATCCCTCCCTTGTCTTCTACCAACCCAAGTTCCCTTTCTTTTCATGCACTCACCATTACTGCCCAAATCCTTTGGAGACACAAATCCCTTCCTTGTCTTCTATCCACCCTAACTCCCCCTCTTCCATGCACCCACCATTGATGACCAATTCTTTGGAGACCCAAATCCCTCCCTTGTCATCTTCCCACCCAAACTCCCTTTCTTTTCATGCCCTCACCATTACTGCCCCAAAACTTTGGAGACCCAAATCCCTCCCTTGTCTTCTTCCCACCCAAACTCCCCATCTTCCATGCACCCACCATTGATGCCCAAACCTTTGGAGACACAAATCCCTCCCTTGTCTCCTACCCACCAAAACTCCCTCTCTTTCCATGCTCTCACCGTTAAAGCCACAAAATTTTGGAGACCCTAATCCCTCCCTTGTCTTCTTCCCACACAAACTCGCCTCTTTTATGCACCCACAATTAATGCCCAAACCTTTGTAGACCCAAATCCCTCCCTTGTCTTCTACCAACCCAAACTCCCCCTCTTTCCATGAACCCACTAAGACTGTCCCAAACCTAGTGAAGAACAAATCTCTCCATTGCCATTCACCCACCCATCTTCCCTCTCTTCTCCTATAACCATCATTTTTCCTTCCCTTTCCTGGTTTCGCCTTTAGTCACTGTAAAAGACACATAGCTTTTCAACTAAATTGAATTTATTTTCAATTTAAGAAATTTAAACCAATGCAATTTTCTTTGTCATATTTGGGCATTCCCCGTCTTCATGATAGCCATCTTATTGGCTCTCCCCCTCATCGGCTGCTGCGACCACGCTTGCTTCTCCAGTAGTGTGCACCTCGGCTTCCTTTTCAGGCTCCTCCTCCTTAGGTTCAGGCATTGCAGTAACAGCTTTCACTTTGATTTTCTTCCGTTCGAGGGCAGCTGCCTCTTCGGCCTCCCTCTTTCTCTTGTTCCTCTTCTTTGAGGAGTGCTTCCGGTGTTTGCTTTTCTTGTGTGCCTGGAATGGCAAGAGGTGAACACAAGAATTAGTTAATAGAGGGAGAAGTCAGGAGAGGCATGTGAAGGACACTTTGTCGGAAGAGGTGAGAATTGATAAGGGATTTATGCCAGGAAGGAGAGAGGTAGTGACTTTAGGTAAGAGTAAATGAGTAGAGGAGGGAGCTCCAGTAGGGTTCGTCAACTCACCTTTCCGCACGACATGTAAGGTGGATACTGCTTTAGAGCTGCCTTTGTCTTCACCATAAGGACTGGCCCGTTCGCTGCCATCGGAACATCACTACTGGATGTTGGGAGGTCCATGTCGGACAGTGATTCCTTAGGTTCCTTTGCTAGACTCTCCATCACCAAGTCGCGTGAGCGCGTGTTGTTTCTCCCTCGAGGGGCTGTGAACAACTGGCAGAGTAGGGAAGGCCACACCCTCAGACCTGAGTCATCATCAAGGTCTCGACCAATAGTAGGTGAGCTTGTGCTCTGACATCACAAAGCCTGGTTCTGACCCACAAGAATGCCTGGGGAAGGAAGGAACAAATAGTGGACTGTACCACTCCTGACACTTTGATGATAGGGGGAAGATATTCAGAAGGCAAAGAGAGTTTGGGTTTAGATGGAGACTTTGTTTAATAACTCTAAGGCAAATTTTCCACCTCAACCTTTTTTACATATCTACCTTTGTTGTGGTAGAACACATGACAGATCATTTGCTTCTCCAAATTCTTCAACAATGCTATCCCTGTCAATGGTTTAGTCCAAAATGTCCGCCTCAATCTTTGGCTAGTATCTTGAATGTCTTCCCTAAAATCATTCCCAAATAACATTCCTACTCCATGGCTTAGCCTGTTGACCGTACACACACACACTCACACACACATACACACACACACACACACACACACACACACACACGAATACTTGCATCTCCACATTCCTCTGTACCTAATGAATATACGCAAACCAGTGTCCATATCTTGTCTGGCTGTGTAGCAACAAATCATGGCCTCCAGGCTTCCACCTTATCCCAAGTCAGGTGACCCAGCCTAGCCTCAATATCTCTTTTACTGTGGTGAGCATACAGCCTCCTTTAATATTCTCACTCACCTAAGGAGGCTTTCTACAACCAACATAAGCCCAGTCCATAACCAGGGTTCTCCTATCTTCTGGTGTCTAGCCTATTGAGAATATCACACAGTGTTAGACACTTGATTTTTAACATTCTGTTATGTATAACCTGGAAACCATAAGAAATGTTCAATCTTGGTCTGGACTCCTTGCCTTATAGTAGTGAATTTTAGGCTTCAACATGTTGCAGCCTATTTAGAACATTTTTCCTATATTATAGAGAACATCTGGGCTACAGCCAGATATAATCCTATTTAGATAAACCAACAGGGGTCTTAGAGTTGCCCATACCTCTTCACACCATACCCAGACTTCCTATGTCCCCCTCCAGGATTTATCCAGGTGAAGATATCCATACTCTGTAATTGGTTTTCCATATTCAGTGGAATTTATCCTAGATTGAATAGTCCCTGTCCCAGCAAAGAATGGACCCTTGCACTCTGCAGTAGTGATTTTTGGCATGTTTTAGTGATTTGGGAGTGATTTCTTATTAATAAAGAAACTGTCTAGACCCATTTGATAGGCCAGCCCTTTGGTAGGCGGAGTAAACAGAACAGAATGCTGGGAGAAAGAAGCTGAGTCAGGGAGTCGCCATGGTTCTCCCACTCCAGACAGACGCAGGTTAAGATCATTCCTGGTAAGCCAGCTCGTGGGCTACACAGATTAATAGAAATGGGTTAGATCAATATGTAAAAGCTAGCCAATAAGAAACTGAAACTAATGGGTCAGGCAGTGTTTAAAAGAATACAGTTTCCATGTAATTATTTCGGGTAAAGCTAGCCGGGTGGCGGGACACAGCCCGCCGCTCCGTACTACAACAGAGTGGCGCCCAACGTGGGGCTAAATCCACTTAAAAACCTAAAAAGGCTTAAAAATAAGGGAGAGAGACTTTAACACAGATTTTTACTGTTTGTTGGTGGCGTGCTGTAGAGAGATTTCCTGATTCGACAACAGCAACAGAAAAAAAAGCTGCGTCATTTTAAAGTGCGGCTTCTTGGGACTGTGCCGCCAATGCAAACTCTGGCTTTAAAACATTTCAATGGATTTTATGGGACTGGATGTTTGTGTTCCCGCTTGGGATCGGAAGGAGAGTGCTCTCAGTGCTCCCTGCCTGCACCTGGGCAGATGACAGAATCAGGCTTAGGCAGGCAAAATAGCATGGTGAAAGAGACGTGTTTTCAGACTGCGCAGTGCTCTGCGTGTCAGATTTGGTTGTAACTTGGATAAAAAGAGTTTCTGTGCTGCATGCTCAGTCTCAAAATTAAACTACTGAGTGCGGCTCCAATGAGGACTTGCTGTGTGCCTGGAACTGTGCACAGCTCAGGGGCACCAAATGGATCTGAGGCAGGAGAGGCTGCTCCTTGCTGAACTGTGCTGGTCTCAGGCAGTAACTACCGTAATTACCATAAAAACAGCGCAGTTAATTACGATTTCAAAATTTGGGTCTAAGGATATGATGCTTTGGAGAGGGTCTTCTTTTGTTTTCACAGAGGACCAGACCCTGTGGATTTCTTCTATCCCAATTTGGTATGATAGACCACGCCCTCCTAAAAGGTTGTTGTGAACATCTTCAGAAAATTGCTTCGCTCAACTGCCAACTGAGATGAAACTAGCACACAGGTTATACCATGAAAGACCTAATTAACGATGCCCCCATTCAGCAGGAAGCAGTTTGGAGAGAAAAAACTGCGCCCATGTTTCCAAAATATTGTTTATAAATGTTCTTTTACATTTAAAGGGGGATATGATATAGGTATGAATAATTTGCAATGGTATGGATTTTACAGTCAATTTTGTTATATGTATATGTATTTCTGATCTTGATTAAGGTATTGTGATTGTGTAGTTCATTTAAAAATGTAATGTATAATTAAGAAATATAGGTTAATGGTTAATCATCAATAATAGTCAAGCTTGTAGTCATGTTACTTAGATTTTCTAGATATATAGAGATATATTTCAGTTAGATAGGCATTCTTCATATCTCTCAAAGGCTACAGAATATGGCATTTAAAATATTTTAATAACTTAGGGTTTTTCATGACAATGAGTCACGTCTGCTCCTGACAGCGCCAATCTACTTAAAGAGGAAGATGGGCATCGAAGAGAATCCTTATGGAGTTGGATAGCCATTTGGACAAAAAACTGCTCTTGCCTGGAATGTTGCATAAAATGGACACAAAGAACCCGCAGAGAGAGGACTGCTGAACTTGCCTAAAGGTGAGATGGTCTTTTGGGGTTCATGACTCATGAAAGAGTCTGCGAAACATTCTGCAGGACACAGCAGATAGTGACTGAACTGTCTTTAAAATTTCCTGCTTCATGGAAATGTCTGCTGGATACTATGGGCCTGAAGGCTGAAGATGGATGCCCCAACCATACAAAAGAACTTTGGGTGACTATCCAGGCAGCAAGATGTCTCTGTAATTTCTAGAGTTTTCTTATTTCTTGTTTACTTAGGTAGTATTATATCCTTCTGGAGTCTTTGATGGAGTTGAAGAATGAATAGATATTGTTTTCCTTAGTTATGATAAAAGATAAAATAGATATAAATATTGTAACTGTAATTCTTGCTTGATAACTGTTTTGCTATATGTAATTTTACTATGTTAAAGTTAAAGGCTTTCTTTTTTGTTTAAACAGAAAAAGGGGAAATGATGTGGGAGTGATTTCTTATTAATAAAGAAACTGCCTAGACCCATTTGATAGGCCAGCCCTTAGGTAGGCGGAGTAAACAGAACGGAATGCTGGGAGAAAGAAGCTGAGTCAGGGAGTCGCCATGGTTCTCCCACTCCAGACAGACGCAGGTTAAGATCATTCCTGGTAAGCCAGCTCGTGGGCTACACAGATTAATAGAAATGGGTTAGATCAATATGTAAAAGCTAGCCAATAAGAAACTGAAACTAATGGGTCAGGCAGTGTTTAAAAGAATACAGTTTCCGTGTAATTTTTTCGGGTAAAGCTAGCCGGGTGGCGGGACACAGCCCGCCGCTCCGTACTACAACATTTTAGGGACACAAATCTCAAAACACAGCATGATCCCACCAGCTACTACTATTCTGTAGCCAACACTGAGAGTTCCCCAACACTTATCATACCTGTACTGGCTAATGGAATAACCCCACTCCTTATGAAAAGTTATCGTGTCCTCCTAAGGTTCGAACCTAGTGAATATTTCCTGTTCCAAATACTGTTTTTCCACATCCCTCCAAACATAGCTCATATTGATGTGGGATTCCCTTTTGTATATCTATGTATCATTAGGATCCATACCAGTAAGGCTCTCACTGGTAGCTGCTGGTTTTCTCCTTCAGCAGCTACATGGCATCTCCCTGACTCTGCCTACTTTCTCTCTATATCTCTGTTCAGATTTCCTGCCTGGCTATATTCTACTAATCGATTGCCCAAAGCATCTTCTTGAATAACCAATGGTAATAAAACATATTCATAGCATATAGGATTCCTAGTCCCATCAAATCCTCCTGTGCTGTAGACAACATATACATTCCCACTGAGACAACCCCAACCTCATCAAACCACAGGATCTCTGGCTGACTACATAATATCACAGCATGCCAAGACTGTCCAAATCCTTCTACAATGCCAAGAGAAGTAAGTGCACCTTTCGAGCAGATAATTCTTTTCCTACTCCAGTAGAGTCCAGACCTGATGAAACATACAGTGAGAACTCTAAAAGAGCTGTTTTCTCACACTTACAGTGACTTTTAGCTGTTTGCTGAGTTCCAAACCCTAGGCTCCATCTTAGTCCTACCGTGCTTTGATAGATAGTTCTAAGCTTCTGCTGGCACTTTCCCTCCAACTGGCCTTGTCCTAGCACATTCTTTTATGCTGTATCCAGCATCTACATTCCCAACAGTAACCATCCTACCTGAATCCATCTGCAGGATGATTCCGATGCCTAAACCACTTCATTATATAACCAGACATCCCACAACCACCAGGACCCAACTTTAGCCAATTGAGTAACCCACTACACACAAGTGAATATTTGATTTTCCACTTGCTGTCTGACTTACAGCTGCCTCATGTGCCTTGCATTTGCAAATTTTAGGCCTGTGAAGGTTTTCAAAGCCTTCAGCCAAGACTAGGTCCAGCAACTCCTTCTTTGGTATAGTCAACAGTTAGGCTCCCCTGAATTTAACACACCTACACCCATGCATGAAATAGTTGCCCTGCTTTCACAACTCCATTTCCAATCCAGACTTTCCATATCTTCCCCAAAGACCAAGCCCAGAATATTTCCCCTACCAGATAGCGTTTCCCCATATGCCAACAAACAGATCATAAGTCACTACAAGTGTCCAAGTCTAGTTTTTGCCACTGATATTCTTGCATGTTGTAGAAATGCTCATAGGATTCAACAGAGTTCCAAACGCGAGGGCCGAATCCCAGCATCTACTCCTGTCCTCCAACCAACATACATTGTCCTACAAGGACCTGCGCTGCTTGAATCTACATATAGTACTCATTTTGCTAACTATCTTACCCGAATCCAAATTCTGTATTCCTGAGTCCTCCACCATGGTATGGCCTGGTAAGTACTCACTCCCTCACAACCAGATATTTCATATTCTATCTCTACCTGGATCTAGCATCTTTCCCAAAGTCATTATACAAATTTAGTTTGATCACCTAAGTAGCAATATCTAGGCTTCTATAATTTCGGAAATCCCATATCTTGGCCTTCCACGTGTGCGATTGCCGACATACATGCAGCAGACAAGTTGCTACCTTCACCCACCCACAGTACCCTCTGTGTTACCTGCAGCACCCTACTCCACCACATTCCTAATGTTCTCCTCCAGGAACTGGCTTCTTATATATGCCACCAACCAATACTTGTTTTCCATATCCATCTGAATCTAGCTTGAGTTTAACAGCCAGCACCCCTGCATAATCTGGCTGTTTGCCTCTTGAGTCAAGGGTCTTCTCGGGAGTATGGTCCCAAATAACTCAGCTCAGACTATTCTCAGGAATCCTCCTTTTCTGTCGTGAACATCTAGGCTTTGCTAGCACTTTCCCTGCACTAGTACATCCACGGGACACTTTAGGTACAATATAGAACATTATCCTTATTCAGATTTTCTATGTCTTCCCAGGTTTTAACTTGTTTAGTTTAGTTACCCACTCAGTACTTTGTACATAGAGGGCTTGATCTACCCAAGTTGCAACAACCAGTGTCCTTGTCTTCTCCAGCTGCCTCCATAGCAATCTCCGGCATTCTTAGACCCATCAACTTTTTCTGTGCTGTTGACAGCATCTAGATTCCCACAAAGACTATCAATCTCTCATAGAACCAGAGGAGTTGTGGCTGCCCTACATGACCATTCTATCCCCAGACTATCAGAATACTCCTCCATCGTCTAGATTTCAGAGCACTGCTCTGCATCCTATCATTGTTTTTCTAATCCAGTGGAGTCCAGACTGCATGGAACATCCAGTGTCATCCCTAGATTTCAATAGTAGTGACTTCTAGCTGTTGGTAGGATTCCAAATCCTTTGTTCCATCTTAGTCCCACCATGGTCTCTTAGGCTGAATGCAACATATAGTGTCCTGCATGAATCTCCTGAAACAACACTTACACACAGGACACTCTAGGCTACCTATACAACACAACTTAATACCCAGATTACCCAGAATACCCATGTACTCCCCAGAGTCAAGCCTGTAGACTAACACCAAATGTACTCATCATACATGATTTTCTACAACTTGCTGAATTGATCACAGTACTTTAGCCTACATAGACAACCTATAACACATAACAGGTGCCTCTAGGATTCAGTAGGTTGTAAAATCTCACACCCCAGCACAGCCCCTCCATCTATTCATGTGCTATAGTTAATATTTAGTTTTTCTACAATAGTTGTCCTATCTATGGCCACAGGACTAGATGTTTACTATACCATGGCACTCTATACACAAACTTCCCATCCACTCCCCAGAGTCTAGTTACTGAAACTCCAAACACAACCCAATATTTCTGTTTTCATGTCATGCAAAACATAAATCCCATGCTGCATGCAGTTTGGCACAGATGTCTGGACTCCTAGCCTTGCTTTAATGACCCCTAGAATTCAACAAGGTCCCCATTCCTTGGCCCTAGCCTATGCCAAGCATTTTGTCCTTGGCTGTAGCCTACATCTATGCTCCCATAGGGATGTACCCTAGCCCTGTCTACCCACATCTACTTTCAGAAAGCCTTGTGACACATAAAATACACCAATAAATACACAGACTTCCTGTGGTCTCCTCCTGGGTGAGCCTGGTGTTTACATCCCTATCTGACATTTTATTTTCTGGCGTAACTAGAATGGTCGAACATCCAGTGACCATGACTAGTGTGGCTATGAGTTCCTTGTAAATGATGGCTCTAGGCTTCTGCAGACTCTGGTTCCTCCAACTGACCTTGTCCTAGCCTATTCCTTTGTGCTATATCCAACTTCCATACTCTCAACTTGAACCATTCTACCTTCATTCAATCACAAGTGACATTTAAATGATTAAGCCACCTATCTTTGTCCCTAGACATCCCACATGCTCGGCCTCCAGGGTTTAGCCTAGTGAGTAATAACCAACACAAACATGAATACTTGTTTTTCCACATGCAGCCTGACCTACTAGAAACACATTTGCCTTCCATTTGCGAGCTTTAGGCATCTACAGGATTGAATGTGTGCAGACAAGCTTAGGCCCAGCAACTTCTACTATGCTTTAGTGAACAGCTAGGCTCCCTCTGAACTAAACGTTCTTGCACACATGCCCAGACTGTCCATATCCTCCTACAAAGACAATAGAGGTATGCACCCTTCTGCAGAGATAATTGTTTTCCCAAACTAGTGGAGTCCAGACAATCTAGTGGCATCCCTAGAATAGTGCTTGTTCTCCCTCGCAATGACTTACTTATATCTACCTATCTGTTTATCTATCTATCTATTTTTAATTCGAGAGAAGGCTTCTCTACGTAACTTTGAAGTCTATTTTTGCACTAGCTCTGTAGACCAGGTTGGCTTCACACTCACAGAGATCCTCCTGCCTCTGCCTCCCAAGTGCTATGATTAAAGTCATGCACCACCACCACCCATCCTTGTAGTGACTTCTAACTTTTGTCAATGTCCGAAATCCTTTGCTTCATGTTCTTCTTTGCTATAGGTAAGATCTTGGTTCCTGCATGAAGTTCCTGTTACAACACTTAGCCACAGAACACTGTGTGCTGCCTATACAACCCAACTCTGTACTCAGATTCCCCATGACCTCTCCAGAGTCAGGCCTGTTAATTATCCCTAACATACTCATCATAAATGTTTTTGCACATCCTGCTGAATCTATACCAGTACCCCAGCCTAGACAAACAACTTATACTTCAGAGCAGAGGCCTTCAGGCTTCATCATGGTCCCAAATCTCATACACCCCCAATTTCAGTGCTATAAGGAACAATTAGAGTGCCACTAGTACTTGCCCTATCCACAGGCACAGGACTAGATGTTGACTATACTACCCCTCTCTATACACAAACTTTCTGTGTTCTCTTCCAGGGCCTAGTCTATTGGATATTCCACATACATCCCAATATTTCTGTTTTCATATCCTGTAGCGTGTAAATCATGAGCCTTAGGCAGTGCCACCATAGTAGCCTGAAATCTTTGCCTTGCAGTAATGATCTCTAACTTCAACAAAGTCCTAAATCCTAGTTCCCAGTTTAGTCCCAGTATTTCATCCTTTGCTCTAGCCTACATGGTGTGCTCCTGGGAGGATCATCAGTCGTCGTACCAAACTAAGAATATTGCATACTATATTAATGAACAACCTAGAAAGATATGTCCATGAATGCAATAGTGGTACAAACTTTCTGGGAATAATCAGCTCCTTAAGAGTGAATTTAAGGTCTACTCTATAGAAAGCAACACATGCCTGCTGCTGTAAGCTTTGTCGAGAACATATGGTTATGGAGATCCAAGGCCCCAGTATTGAACCTCATACTATTATTTTGTTAAATGAATGAAGTATCAAGCTTCACTCTACATTCATATCTCGATAACTACAGATTAGTGCAGTTCTCAGACCTCCTCAGAGACCTTGGTGCAGTAGATTATGTTTAAAAAAGACATTCAAAACTGGTCATCCTGGAAAAAAAATGAGAGTATGTGCAATGGGATATTTGTAGCCCTCTCTTCAAGACTCAGGTACCATTGCAGGGAGCATTTAAAAAGATTTTATGAGTCTGAGGCTGCAGATGCCAAGAGTGAAATTGTGATCTCAAGACATGACAGAGTCATTGCTCTCACAAATACAGAGCCATCGTGATTGCATGCAAAGGCCTGTGTAAGATGAGGCCAGGTCATATTCCAGTATGCTTGGTGACTAAGCACTCAAATATATGCCAGTATGGTTTCCATCCACATTAACTCTCACACTTCTCTAGAAGCCACCAACTGTCAGGAGTTTGCCAGTTAGACTCTCGAGCCCTCCTACAGTGCATCTTTGACTATGGGGGATGGCTCAGAAGTCTGTACCTCTAACTGACAACCTACTGACAGTTGGTGGCTTCTAGAGAAATGTGACAGTTAATGAAAGGGAATGAAAAACAGGCTCTCATGTACTTGAATACTTACTTAGTTACCAAGAAGTGCAACTGTTTGGGAAATTAGGAGGTGTGACCATGATGGAATGCATATAGCCTTTGTGGATAATATATGTCACTGAGGGTGGGTTTTGAGGTTTACATTCCCACATCAGGCCTCGTCTCTCTCTCTCTCTACCTACTACTGATGAATCAGTTGGTATGGACTCAACAACAGGCCCAGTGCCGTGTTTGCCTGAATCCTGACATGATGATCATGAATTAATTTCCTAAAATTATAGGCAAGCATCCAATTAACTAGTGATAAAGAGATCCAGAGACCCTTTCAAGTCTCTTGCATCTTGAAGTCCTGAACTGAGATTAGAGTTTAGCTAGAGGGACAGGGTATTGACATATAAGCAGTTGTGGTCAGGAGGTGGCATCTACCCTCCCTTAGCTCACCCATCATTGTCTAATTGTTAGTCTTATCTGGCAAGGTGGTTTGATAGTAGGAATTGTGTGAAATCTCTTTAAGAAGACAAGGTTTTCCTTTGGGTAGAGAACATTGCTTTACCTGGCATGAGATTTCTGTAGAAATACTCATTACGTTGACGTCAATGATTTGACTGTTCTGATAGATCAAGCTACACAATTGTCTCATTAGTATATCCTCATTTCTGCTAGGCCTGTTATGTAAGCAGCCCATTCTTAAAGCCCTATTAAAACACAAATTTTTTATAAAGGATAACCAAGGGTAAACCTGTCATTTCAAATTACCATTCCTTTCACTGAGATGTGATCAGTAGATTTGAGTTTGCTGAGTGATTATTGCTCCTGGGGAGATTTCCTTACTTACATTGGATGGTGAGGTATAAAACCAACATTCAAAAACAGTTGCCAAACAGGAAACATAACAGCTATTTGTGGGGATAACTGTCACTCACACACTTCACCTCAGATAGGTTGAGACATTCATACTGTGAAGTTTTGCCCGGATCTTGCAAAATACATGGATGGTGGAGCACAGTCTACTTCATCCGTATCTATGAGATTAGATAAATGTAGCAATTTGGATTCAATGCTCCATAATTACCTCTATGAGTCTTACAGTGCATGTGTGGTATGACCCTCAAATCTGTGGGAACCAAAGTCCCTTCTTTGTCATATGCTAACCCAAATTTTCTTCTTTTTATATATCAAACCATATTCCTTTTCTGGCCTCTATCCCTATAGTATACAAAATGTCAGATTTTCCATCTTCAACACCAAAGAGTCTTCTGTGTCATATACCCACCTAAATCAATTTTCTAGGCCTCAACTTGAAATTTGAGTTCAAGGTGTGGTTCATACAATACATTCAATCAAATCCATCTTTATCGTAAATTCATGAAAATTGTTTATCTGCCATCAAACTTTGAAACACCATAATCTCTCCCATACAATATACCAACCCAATCTCTCTCTCTCTCTCTCTCTCTCTCTCTCTCTCTCTATCTCTCTCTCTCCCCACTGTTGCTGCCCTCATCCTTATGAGACCACATCCCTCCTTTGTCATCTGCCTATCCACACTACCTCTCTTGCCATATAGCCAATATTTCTTCCCTAAATCCTTATCAGACACAAATCTCTCCCTTTCATTCAACCAAGTGAACTCCCTCTCTCGCCATGTACCCACTATTTCTGGACCCATCCTTCCAAGACACTCATTCCTCCTTAGCCATACACCAAACCTAATACTCTCTCATAATTTTTCCACCATTTCTTCCCCCAAACGTTGTGATGGCCCAATCTGCCCCATGTCATGTACTCACCCAAACTCCCTCGCTAGCCATATATCCACCATGTCTGCCCCCATCCTGCTGTGACCCAAATCCTTCTCTTGTCATATGCCCACTGAAAATTCTTCTATTTTCATGTAACCACACAATTTCCTGTCTTGTGATGTAACCACCATTTCTTCCCCCAAACATGTCAGACCCAAATATATACATGTTTATAAGCCCAACAAAACCCCCTCTCTTGACATATACCCACCCACACTATGTTTCATGAAATATACCAATTATTTCTGCCCCAAACCTTAAGAGACCCAAACACCCCCTGGTCATACAGCTACCCAAACTCCTCTCTGGGCATATAACCATCATTTTGCCACCAGCATTGTGAGACCCTAATCTCTCCATTGTCGTATGCCCATCCAAAGTATTTTTCTTGCTACATACTCACCATTGCTGCCCCTAAAGTGTATAAGACCCAAATCCCTCCCTTGTCATTTACCCAGCATACTCCCTCTGTTGCTATATATCCACCATTTCTGACCCTATCTTTCTGAGACCCTAATCCCACCCTTCATATAATAACCCAAACTCCTCTCTTAACAGATACTCATGATTTCTGCCACCTGAGTATTTGAGAATCAAATCCTTCCCTTGTCATGTACCCACCCAAATGTCTCTTATCATTTACCCATCATTACACTCTCCAAAGTATATGAGATCCAACTCCCTTCCCTGGCATTACCCAACCATATTCCCACGCTTTCCAAGCTCTCACCATTACTGCCCCAAAATTTTGGAGACACAAACCCCTCACTTGTCTTCTACAAACACAAAATCCCCCTCTTCAAGGCACCCACCATTGATGCCCAAACTTTTGGAGACACAAATCCCTCCCTTTTATCCTACCCACCAAAACTCCCTCTCTTCCATGCAACCACAATTGATGCCCAAACCTTTGGAGACCGAAATCCCTCCCTTGTCTTCTACCCACCCAAACTCCCTCTCTTTCCATGCACTCACCATTACTGCTCCAAACATATGGAAACCCAAATCCCTCCCTTGTCTTCTTCCCACCCGAACTCCCCCTCTTCCATGCACCCACCATTGTTGCCCAAACCTTTGGAGACCCAAATCCCACCCTTTTTTCTTCCAACCCAAACATCCCCATTTTCATGCACCCACCATTGATGCCCAAACCTTTGGAGACCCAAATCCCTCCCTTGTCTTCTACCCACCCATGCTCCCTTTCTTTTCATGCACTCACCATTACTGCCCCAAAATCCCCCTCATCCAGGCACCCACCAATGGTGCCCAACCGTTTGGAGACAAAAATCCCTCCCTTGTCTTCTTCCCACCCAAACTCCCCCTCTTCCATGCACCCATCATTGATGCCCAAACCTTTAAAAACACAAATCCCTCCCTTGTCTCCTACACACCCAAACTCCCTTTCTTCCATGCACCCACAAGTGATGCCCAAACCTTTGGAGACACAAATCCCTCCCTTGTCTTCTACCAACCCAAGTTCCCTTTCTTTTCATGCACTCACCATTACTGCCCAAATCCTTTGGAGACACAAATCCCTTCCTTGTCTTCTATCCACCCTAACTCCCCCTCTTCCATGCACCCACCATTGATGACCAATTCTTTGGAGACCCAAATCCCTCCCTTGTCATTTTCCCACCCAAACTCCCTTTCTTTTCATGCCCTCACCATTACTGCCCCAAAACTTTGGAGACCCAAATCCCTCCCTTGTCTTCTTCCCACCCAAACTCCCCGTCTTCCATGCACCCACCATTGATGCCCAAACCTTTGGAGACACAAATCCCTCCCTTGTCTCCTACCCACCAAAACTCCCTCTCTTTCCATGCTCTCACCGTTAAAGCCACAAAATTTTGGAGACCCTAATCCCTCCCTTGTCTTCTTCCCACACAAACTCGCCTCTTTTATGCACCCACAATTAATGCCCAAACCTTTGTAGACCCAAATCCCTCCCTTGTCTTCTACCAACCCAAACTCCCCCTCTTTCCATGAACCCACTATGACTGTCCCAAACCTAGTGAAGAACAAATCTCTCCATTGCCATTCACCCACCCATCTTCCCTCTCTTCTCCTATAACCATCATTTTTCCTTCCCTTTCCTGGTTTCGCCTTTAGTCACTGTAAAAGACACATAGCTTTTCAACTAAATTGAATTTATTTTCAATTTAAGAAATTTATACCAATGCAATTTTCTTTGTCATATTTGGGCATTCCCCGTCTTCATGATAGCCATCTTATTGGCTCTCCCCCTCATCGGCTGCTGCGACCACACTTGCTTCTCCAGTAGTGTGCACCTCGGCTTCCTTTTCAGGCTCCTCCTCCTTAGGTTCAGGCATTGCAGTAACAGCTTTCACTTTGTTTATCTTCCGTTCAAGGGCAGCTGCCTCTTCGGCCTCCCTCTTTCTCTTGTTCCTCTTCTTTGAGGAGTGCTTCCGGTGTTTGCTTTTCTTGTGTGCCTGGAATGGCAAGAGGTGAACACAAGAATTAGTTAATAGAGGGAGAAGTCAGGAGAGGCAAGTGAAGGACACTTTGTCGGAAGAGGTGAGAATTGATAAGGGATTTATGCCAGGAAGGAGAGAGGTAGTGACTTTAGGTAAGAGTAAATGAGTAGAGGAGGGAGCTCCAGTAGGGTTCGTCAACGCACCTTTCTGCACGACATGTAAGGTGGATACTGCTTTAGAGCTGCCTTTGTCTTCACCATAAGGACTGGCCCATTTGCTGCCATCAGAACATCACTACTGGATGTTGGGAGGTCCATGTCGGACAGTGATTCCTTAGGTTCCTTTGCTGGACTCTCCATCACCAAGTCGCGTGAGCGCGTGTTGTTTCTCCCTCGAGGGGCTGTGAACAACTGGCAGAGTAGGGAAGGCCACACCCTCAGACCTGAGTCATCATCAAGGTCTCGACCAATAGTAGGTGAGCTTGTGCTCTGACATCACAAAGCCTGGTTCTGACCCACAAGAATGCCTGGGGAAGGAAGGAACAAATAGTGGACTGTACCACTCCTGACACTTTGATGATAGGGGGAAGATATTGAGAAGGCAAAGAGAGTTTGGGTTTAGATGGAGACTTTGTTTAATAACTCTAAGGCAAATTTTCCACCTCAACCTTTTTTACATATCTACCTTTGTTGTGGTAGAACACATGACAGATCATTTGCTTCTCCAAATTCTTCAACAATACTATCCCTGTCAATGGTTTAGTCCAAAATGTCCACCTCAATCTTTGGCTAGTATCTTGAATGTCTTCCCTAAAATCATTCCCAAATAACATTCCTACTCCATGGCTTAGCCTGTTGACCGTACACACACACACACTCACACACACATACACACACACACACACACACACACACACACACACACGAATACTTGCATCTCCACATTCCTCTGTACCTAATGAATATATGCAAACCATTTTCCATATCTTGTCTGGCTGTGTAGCAACAAATCATGGCCTCCAGGCTTCCACCTTATCCCAAGTCAGGTGACCCAGCCTAGCCTCAATATCTCTTTTACTGTGGTGAGCATACAGCCTCCTTTAATATACTCACTCACCTAAGGAGGCTTTCTACAACCAACATAAGCCCAGTCCATAACCAGGGTTCTCCTATCTTGTGGTGTCTAGCCTATTGAGAATATCACACAGTATTAGACACTTGATTTTTAACATTCTGTTATGTATAACCTGGAAACCATAAGAAATGTTCAATCTTGGTCTGGACTCCTTGCCTTATAGTAGTGAATTTTAGGCTTCAACATGTTGCAGCCTATTTAGAACATTTTTCCTATATTATAGAGAACATCTGGGCTACAGCCAGATATAATCCTATTTAGATAAACCAACAGGGGTCTTAGAGTTGCCCATACCTCTTCACACCATACCCAGACTTCCTATGTCCCCCTCCAGGATTTATCCAGGTGAAGATATCCATACTCTGTAATTGGTTTTCCATATTCAGTGGAATTTATCCTAGATTGAATAGTCCCTGTCCCATCAAAGAATGGACCCTTGCACTCTGCAGAAGTGATTTGTGGCATGTTTTAGGGACACAAATCTCAAAACACAGCATGATCCCACCAGCTACTACTATTCTGTAGCCAACACTGAGAGTTCCCCAACACTTATCATACCTGTACTGGCTAATGGAATAACCCCACTCCTTATGAAAAGTTATCGTGTCCTCCTAAAGTTCGAACCTAGTGAATATTTCCTGTTCCAAATACTGTTTTTCCACATCCCTCCAAACATAGCTCATATTGATGTGGGATTCCCTTTTGTATATCTATGTATCATTATGATCCATACCAGTAAGGCTCTCACTGGTAGCTGCTGGTTTTCTCCTTCAGCAGCTACATGGCATCTCCCTGACTCTGCCTACTTTCTCTCTATATCTCTGTTCAGATTTCCTGCCTGGCTATATTCTACTAATCGATTACCCAAAGCATCTTCTTGAATAACCAATGGTAATAAAACATATTCATAGCATATAGGATTCCTAGTCCCATCAAATCCTCCTGTACTGTAGACAACATATACATTCCCACTGAGACAACCCCAACCTCATCAAACCACAGGATCTCTGGCTGACTACATAATATCACAGCATGCCAAGACTGTCCAAATCCTTCTACAATGCCAAGAGAAGTAAGTGCACCTTTCGAGCAGATAATTCTTTTCCTACTCCAGTAGAGTCCAGACCTGATGAAACATCCAGTGAGAACTCTAAAAGAGCTGTTTTCTCACACTTATAGTGACTTTTAGCTGTTTGCTGAGTTCCAAACCCTAGGCTCCATCTTAGTCCTACCGTGCTTTGATAGATAGTTCTAAGCTTCTGCTGGCACTTTGCCTCCAACTTGCCTTGTCCTAGCACATTCTTTTGTGCTGTATCCAGCATCTACATTCCCAACAGTAACCATCCTACCTGAATCCATCGGCAGGATGATTCCGATGCCTAAACCACTTCATTATATAACCAGACATCCCACAACCACCAGGACCCAACTTTAGCCCATTGAGTAACCCACTACACACAAATGAATATTTGATTTTCCACTTGCTGTCTGACTTACAGCTGCCTCATGTGCCTTGCATTTGCAAATTTTAGGCCTGTGAAGGTTTTCAAAGCCTTCAGCCAAGACTAGGTCCAGCAACTCCTTCTTTGGTATAGTCAACAGTTAGGCTCCCCTGAATTTAACACACCTACACCCATGCATGAAATAGTTGCCCTGCTTTCACAACTCCATTTCCAATCCAGACTTTCCATATCTTCCCCAAAGACCAAGCCCAGAATATTTCCCTTACCAGATAGCGTTTCCCCATATGCCAACAAACAGGTCATAAGTCACTACAAGTGTCCAAGTCTAGTTTTTGCCACTGATATTCTTGCATGTTGTAGTAATGCTCACAGGATTCAACAGAGTTCCAAATGCGAGGGCCGAATCCCAGCATCTACTCCTGTCCTCCAACCAACATACATTGTCCTACAAGGACCTGCGCTGCTTGAATCTACATATAGTACTCATTTTGCTAACTATCTTACCCGAATCCAAATTCTGTATTCCTGAGTCCTCCACCATGGTATGGCCTGGTAAGTACTCACTCCCTCACAACCAGATATTTCATATTCTATCTCTACCTGGATCTAGCCTCCTTCACAAAGTCATTGTACAAATTTAGTTTGATCACCTAAGTAGCAATATCTAGGCTTCTATAATTTCGGAAATCCCATATCTTGGCCTTCCACGTGTGCGATTGCCGACATACATGCAGCAGACAAGTTGCTACCTTCACCCACCCACAGTACCCTCTGTGTTACCTGCAGCACCCTACTCCACCACATTCCTAATGTTCTCCTCCAGGAACTGGCTTCTTATATATGCCACCAACCAATACTTGTTTTCCATATCCATCTGTATCTAGCTTGAGTTTAACAGCCAGCACCCCTGCATAATCTGGCTGTTTGCCTCTTGATTCAAGGGTCTTCTCGGGAGTATGGTCCCAAATAACTCAGCTCAGACTATTCTCAGGAATCCTCCTTTTCTGTCGTGAACATCTAGGCTTTGCTAGCACTTACCCTGCACTAGTACATCCACGGGACACTTTAGGTACAATATAGAACATTATTCCTTATTCAGATTTTCTATGTCTTCCCAGGTTTTAACTTGTTTAGTTTAGTTACCCACTCAGTACTTTGTACATAGAGGGCTTGATCTACCCAAGTTGCAACAACCAGTGTCCTTGTCTTCTCCAGCTGCCTCCATAGCAATCTCCGGCATTCTTAGACCCATCACCTTTTTCTGTGCGGTTGACACCATCTAGATTCCCACAAAGACTATCAGTCTCTCATAGAACCAGAGGAGTTGTGGCTGCCCTACATGACCATTCTATCCCCAGACTATCAGAATACTCCTCCATCGTCTAGATTTCAGAGCACTGCTCTGCATCCTATCATTGTTTTTCTAATCCAGTGGAGTCCAGACTGGATGGAACATCCAGTGTCATCCCTAGATTTCAATAGTAGTGACTTCTAGCTGTTGGTAGGGTTCCAAATCCTTTGTTCCATCTTAGTCCCACCATGGTCTCTTAGGCTGAATGCAACATATAGTGTCATGCATGAATCTCCTGTAACAACACTTACACACAGGACACTCTAGGCTACCTATACAACACAACTTAATACCCAGATTACCCAGAATACCCATGTACTCCCCAGAGTCAAGCCTGTAGAGTAACACCAAATGTACTCATCATACATGATTTTCTACAACTTGCTGAATTGATCACAGTACTTTAGCCTACATAGACAACCTATAACACATAACAGGTGCCTCTAGGATTCAGTAGGGTGTAAAATCTCACACCCCAGCACAGCCCCTCCATCTATTCATGTGCTATAGTTAACATTTAGTTTTTCTACAATAGTTGTCCTATCTATGGCCACAGGACTAGATGTTCACTATACCATGGCACTCTATACACAAACTTCCCATCCACTCCCCAGAGTCTAGTTACTGAAACTCCAAACACAACCCAATATTTCTGTTTTCATGTCATGCAAAACATAAATCCCATGCTGCATGCAGTTTGGCACAGATGTCTGGACTCCTAGCCTTGCTTTAATGACCCCTAGAATTCAACAAGGTCCCCATTCCTTGGCCCTAGCCTATGCCAAGCATTTTGTCCTTGGCTGTAGCCTACATCTATGCTCCCATAGGGATGTACCCTAGCCCTGTCTACCCACATCTACTTTCAGAAAGCCTTGTGACACATAAAATACACCAATAAATACACAGACTTCCTGTGGTCTCCTCCTGGGTGAGCCTGGTGTTTACATCCCTATCTGACATTTTATTTTCTGGCGTAACTAGAATGGTCGAACATCCAGTGACCATGACTAGTGTGGCTATGAGTTCCTTGTAAATGATGGCTCTAGGCTTCTGCAGACTCTGGTTCCTCCAACTGACCTTGTCCTAGCCTATTCCTTTGTGCTATATCCAACTTCCATACTCTCAACTTGAACCATTCTACCTTCATTCAATCACAAGTGACATTTAAATGATTAAGCCACCTATCTTTGTCCCTAGACATCCCACATGCTCGGCCTCCAGGGTTTAGCCTAGTGAGTAATAACCAACACAAACATGAATACTTGTTTTTCCACATGCAGCCTGACCTACTAGAACCACATTTGCCTTCCATTTGCGAGCTTTAGGAATCTACAGGTTTGAATGTTTGCAGACAAGCTTAGGCCCAGAAACTTCTACTATGCTTTAGTGAACAGCTAGGCTCCCTCTGCACTAAACGTTCTTGCACACATGCCCAGACTGTCCATATCCTCCTACAAAGACTATAGAGGTATGCACCCTTCTGCAGAGATAATTGTTTTCCCAAACTAGTATAGTCCAGACAATCTAGTGGCATCCCTAGAATAGTGCTTGTTCTCCCTCGCAATGACTTAGTTATATCTACCTATCTGTCTATCTATCTATCTATTTTTAATTCAAGAGAAGGCTTCTCTACGTAACTTTGAAGTCTATTTTTGCACTAGCTCTGTAGACCAGGTTGGCTTCACACTCACAGAGATCCTCCTGCCTCTGCCTCCCAAGTGCTATGATTAAAGACATGCACCACCACCACCCATCCTTGTAGTGACTTCTAACTTTTGTCAATGTACAAAATCCTTTGCTTCATGTTCTTCTTTGCTATAGGTAAGATCTTGGTTCCTGCATGAAGTTCCTGTTACAACACTTAGCCACAGAACACTGTGTGCGGCCTATACAACCCAACTCTGTACTCAGATTCCCCATGACCTCTCCAGAGTCAGGCCTGTTAATTATCCCTAACATACTCATCATAAATGTTTTTGCACATCCTGCTGAATCTATACCAGTACCCCAGCCTAGACAAACAAGTTATACTTCAGAGCAGAGGCCTTCAGGCTTCATCATGGTCCCAAATCTCATACACCCCCAATTTCAGTGCTATAAGGAACAATTAGAGTGCCACTAGTACTTGCCCTATCCACAGGCACAGGACTAGATGTTGACTATACTACCCCTCTCTATACACAAACTTTCTGTGTTCTCTTCCAGGGCCTAGTCTATTGGATAATCCACATACATCCCAATATTTCTGTTTTCATATCCTGTAGCGTGTAAATCATGAGCCTTAGGCAGTGCCACCATAGTAGCCTGAAATCTTTGCCTTGCAGTAATGATCTCTAACTTCAACAAAGTCCTAAATCCTAGTTCCCAGTTTAGTCCCAGTATTTCATCCTTTGCTCTAGCCTACATGGTGTGCTCCTGGGAGGATCATCAGTCGTCGTACCAAACTAAGAATATTGCATACTATATTAATGAACAACCTAGAAAGATATGTCCATGAATGCAATAGTGGTACAAACTTTCTGGGAATAATCAGCTCCTTAAGAGTGAATTTAAGGTCTACGCTATAGAAAGCAACACATGCCTGCTGCTGTAAGCTTTGTCGAGAACATATGGTTATGGAGATCCAAGGCCCCAGTATTGAACCTCATACTATTATTTTGTTAAATGAATGAAGTATCAAGCTTCACTCTACATTCATACCTCGATAACTACAGATTAGTGCAGTTCTCAGACCTCCTCAGAGACCTTGGTGCAGTAGATTATGTTTAAAAAAGACATTCACAACTGGTCATCCTGGAAAAAAAATGAGAGTATGTGCAATGGGATATTTGTAGCCCTCTCTTCAAGACTCAGGTACCATTGCAGGGAGCATTTAAAAAGATTTTATGAGTCTGAGGCTGCAGATGCCAAGAGTGAAATTGTGATCTCAAGACATGACAGAGTCATTGCTCTCACAAATACAGAGCCATCGTGATTGCATGCAAAGGCCTGTGTAAGATGAGGCCAGGTCATATTCCAGTATGCTTGGTGACTAAGCACTCAAATATATGCCAGTATGGTTTCCATCCAAATTAACTCTCACACTTCTCTAGAAGCCACCAACTGTCAGGAGTTTGCCAGTTAGACTCTCGAGCCCTCCTACAGTGCATCTTTGACTATGGGGGATGTCTCAGAAGTCTGTACCTCTAACTGACAAACTACTGACAGTTGCTGGCTTCTAGAGAAATGTGACAGTTAATGAAAGGGAATGAAAAACAGGCTCTCATGTACTTGAATACTTACTTAGTTACCAAGAAGTGCAACTGTTTGGGAAATTAGGAGGTGTGACCATGATGGAATGCATATAGCCTTTGTGGATAATATATGTCACTGAGGGTGGGTTTTGAGGTTTACATTCCCACATCAGGACTCGTCTCTCTCTCTCTCTACCTACTACTGATGAATCAGTTGGTATGGACTCAACAACAGGCCCAGTGCCGTGTTTGCCTGAATCCTGACATGATGATCATGAATTAATTTCCTAAAATTATAGGCAAGCATCCAATTAACTAGTGATAAAGAGATCCAGAGACCCTTTCAAGTCTCTTGCATCTTGAAGTCCTGAACTGAGATTAGAGTTTAGCTAGAGGGACAGGGTATTGACATATAAGCAGTTGTGGTCAGGAGGTGGCATCTACCCTCCCTTAGCTCACCCATCATTGTCTAATTGTTAGTCTTATCTGGCAAGGTGGTTTGATAGTAGGAATTGTGTGAAATCTCTTTAAGTAGACAAGGTTTTCCTTTGGGTAGAGAACATTGCTTTACATGGCATGAGATTTCTGTAGAAATACTCATTACGTTGAAGTAAATGATTTGACTGTTCTGATAGATCAAGCTACACAATTGTCTCATTAGTATATCCTCATTTCTGCTAGGCCTGTTATGTAAGCAGCCCATTCTAAAAGCCCTATTAAAACACAAATTTTTTATAAAGCATAACCAAGGGTAAACCTGTCACTTCAAATTACCATTCCTTTCACTGAGATGTGATCAGTAGATTTGAGTTTGCTGGGTGATTATTGCTCCTGGGGAGATTTCCTTACTTACATTGGATGGTGAGGTATAAAACCAACATTCAAAAAAAGTTGCCAAACAGGAAATATAACAGCTATTTGTGGGGATAACTGTCACTCACACACTTCACCTCAGATAGGTTGAGACATTCATACTGTGAAGTTTTGCCCGGATCTTGCAAAATACATGGATGGTGGAGCACAGTCTTCTTCATCCGTATCTATGAGATTAGATAAATGTAGCAATTTGGATTCAATGCTCCATAATTACCTCTATGAGTCTTACAGTGCATGTGTGGTATGACCCTCAAATCTGTGGGAACCAAAGTCCCTTCTTTGTCATATGCTAACCCAAATTTTCTTCTTTTTATATATCAAACCATATTCCTTTTCTGGCCTCTATCCCTATAGTATACAAAATGTCAGATTTTCCATCTTCAACACCAAAGAGTCTTCTGTGTCATATACCCACCTAAATCAATTTTCTAGGCCTCAACTTGAAATTTGAGTTCAAGGTGTGGTTCATACAATACACGCAATCAAATCCATCTTTATCGTAAATTCATGAAAATTGTTTATCTGCCATCAAACTTTGAAAAACCATAATCTCTCCCATATCATATACCAACCCAATCTCTCTCTCTCTCTCTCTCTCTCTCTCTCTCTCTCTCTCTCCCCACTGTTGCCGCCTTCATCCTTATGAGACCACATCCCTCCTTTGTCATCTGCCTATCCACACTACCTCTCTTGCCATATAGCCAATATTTCTTCCCTAAAACCTTATCAGACACAAATCTCTCCCTTTCATTCAACCAAGTGAACTCCCTCTCTTGCCATGTACCCACTATTTCTGGACCCATCCTTCCAAGACACTCATTCCTCCTTAGCCATAAACCAAACCTAATACTCTCTCTTATAATGTTTCCACCATTTCTTCCCCCAAACGTTGTGATGGCCCAATCTGCCCCATGTCATGTACTCACCCAAACTCCCTCGCTAGCCATATATCCACCATGTCTGCCCCCATCCTGCTGTGACCCAAATCCTTCTCTTGCCATATGCCCACTGAAAATTCTTCTATTTTCATGTAACCACACAATTTCCTGTCTTGTGATGTAACCACCATTTCTTCCCCCAAACATGTCAGACCCAAATATATCCATGTTTATAAGCCCAACAAAACCCCCTCTCTTGACATATACCCACCCAAACTCTGTTTCATGAAATATACCAATTTTTTCTGCCCCAAACCTTAAGAGACCCAAACACCCCCTGGTCATACAGCTACCCAAACTCCTCTCTGGGCATATACCCATCATTTTGCCACCAGCTTTGTGAGACCCTAATCTCTCCATTGTCGTATGCCCATCCAAAGTATTTCTTTTGCTACATACTCACCATTGCTGCCCCTAAAGTGTATAAGACCCAAATCCCTCCCTTGTCATTTACCCAGCATACTCCCTCTGTTGCTATATATCCACCATTTCTGACCCAATCTTTCTGAGACCCTAATCCCACCCTTCATATAATAACCCAAACTCCTCTCTTAACAGATACTCATGATTTCTGCCACCTGAGTATTTGAGAATCAAATCCTTCCCTTGTCATGTACCCACCCAAATGTCTCTTATCATTTACCCATCATTACACTCTCCAAAGTATATGAGATCCATCTCCCTTCCCTGGCATTACCCACCCATATTCCAACTCTTTCCAAGCTCTCACCATTACTACCCCAAAATTTTGGAGACACAAACCCCTCCCTTGTCTTCTACCCACACAAAATCCCCCTCTTCAAGGCACCCACCATTGATGCCCAAACTTTTGGAGACACAAATCCCTCCTTTTTTCCTACCCACCCAAACTCCCTCTCTTCCATGCACCCACAATTGATGCCCAAACCTTTGGAGACCCAAATCCCTCCCTTGTCTTCTACCCACCCAAACTCACTGTCTTTCCATGCACTCACCATTACTGCTCCAAACATATGGAAACCCAAATCCCTCCCTTGTCTTCTTCCCACCCAAACTCCCCCACTTCCATGCACCCACCATTGTTTCCCAACCCTTAGGAGATCCAAATCCCAACCTTGTCTTCTTCCCACCCGAACTCCCCCTCTTCCATGCACCCACCATTGTTGCCCAAACCTTTGGAGACCCAAATCCCACCCTTGTCTTCTTCCAACCCAAACATCCCCACTTTCATGCACCCACCATTGATGCCCAAACCTTTGGAGACCCAAATCCCTCCCTTGTCTTCTACCCACCCATGCTCCCTTTCTTTTCATGCACTCACCATTACTGCCCCAAAATCCCCCTCATCCAGGCACCCACCAATGATGCCCAAACGTTTGGAGACAAAAATCCCTCCCTTGTCTTCTTCCCACCCAAACTCCCCCTCTTCCATGCACCCATCTTTGATGCCCAAACCTTTAAAAACACAAATCCCTCCCTTGTCTCCTACACACCCAAACTCCCCTTCTTCCATGCACCCACAAGTGATGCCCAAACTTTTGGAGACACAAATCCCTCCCTTGTCTTCTACCAACCCATGTTCCCTTTCTTTTCATGCACTCACCATTACTGCCCAAATCCTTTGAAGACACAAATCCCTTCCTTGTCTTCTATCCACCCTAACTCCCCCTCTTCCATGCACCCACTATTGATGACCAATTCTTTGGAGACCCAAATCCCTCCCTTGTCATCTTCCCACCCAAATTCCCTTTCTTTTCATGCCCTCACCATTACTGCTCCAAAACTTTGGAGACCCAAATCCCTCCCTTGTCTTCTTCCCACCCAAACTCCCCGTCTTCCATGCACCCACCATTGATGCCCAAACCTTTGGAGACACAAATCCCTCCCTTGTCTCCTACCCACCAAAACTCCCTCTCTTTCCATGCTCTCACCGTTAAAGCCACAAAATTTTGGAGACCCTAATCCCTCCCTTGTCTTCTTCCCACACAAACTCGCCTCTTTTATGCACCCACAATTAATGCCCAAACCTTTGTAGACCCAAATCCCTCCCTTGTCTTCTACCAACCCAAACTCCCCCTCTTTCCATGAACCCACTATGACTGTCCCAAACCTAGTGAAGAACAAATCTCTCCATTGCCATTCACCCACCCATCTTCCCTCTCTTCTCGTATAACCATCATTTTTCCTTCCCTTTCCTGGTTTCGCCTTTAGTCACTGTAAAAGACACATAGCTTTTCAACTAAATTGAATTTATTTTCAATTTAAGAAATTTATACCAATGCAATTTTCTTTGTCATATTTGGGCATTCCCCGTCTTCATGATAGCCATCTTATTGGCTCTCCCGCTCATCGGCTGCTGCGACCACGCTTGCTTCTCCAGTAGTGTGCACCTCGGCTTCCTTTTCAGGCTCCTCCTCCTTAGGTTCAGGCATTGCAGTAACAGCTTTCACTTTGATTTTCTTCCGTTTGAGGGCAGCTGCCTCTTCGGCCTCCCTCTTTCTCTTGTTCCTCTTCTTTGAGGAGTGCTTCCGGTGTTTGCTTTTCTTGTGTGCCTGGAATGGCAAGAGGTGAACACAAGAATTAGTTAATAGAGGGAGAAGTCAGGAGAGGCAAGTGAAGGACACTTTGTCGGAAGAGGTGAGAATTGATAAGGGATTTATGCCAGGAAGGAGAGAGGTAGTGACTTTAGGTAAGAGTAAATGAGTAGAGGAGGGAGCTCCAGTAGGGTTCGTCAACTCACCTTTCCGCACGACATGTAAGGTGGATACTGCTTTAGAGCTGCCTTTGTCTTCACCATAAGGACTGGCCCATTCGCTGCCATTGGAACATCACTACTGGATGTTGGGAGGTCCATGTCAGACAGTGATTCCTTAGGTTCCTTTGCTAGACTCTCCATCACCAAGTCGCGTGAGCGCGTGTTGTTTCTCCCTCGAGGGGCTGTGAACAACTGGCAGAGTAGGGAAGGCCACACCCTCAGACCTGAGTCATCATCAAGGTCTCGACAAGTAGTAGGTGAGCTTGTGCTCTGACATCACAAAGCCTGGTTCTGACCCACAAGAATGCCTGGGGAAGGAAGGAACAAATAGTGGACTGTACCACTCCTGACACTTTGATGATAGGGGGAAGATATTGAGAAGGCAAAGAGAGTTTGGGTTTAGATGGAGACTTTGTTGAATAACTCCAAGGCAAATTTTCCACCTCAACCTTTTTTACATATCTACCTTTGTTGTGGTAGAACACATGACAGATCATTTGCTTCTCCAAATTCTTCAACAATACTATCCCTGTCAATGGTTTAGTCCAAAATGTCTGCCTCAATCTTTGGCTAGTATCTTGAATGTCTTCCCTAAAATCATTCCCAAATAACATTCCTACTCCATGGCTTAGCCTGTTGACCGTACACACACACACTCACTCACACATACACACACACACACACACACACACACACACACACACGAATACTTGCATCTCCACATTCCTCTGTACCTAATGAATATACGCAAACCAGTGTCCATATCTTGTCTGGCTGTGTAGCAACAAATCATGGCCTCCAGGCTTCCACCTTATCCCAAGTCAGGTGACCCAGCCTAGCCTCAATATCTCTTTTACTGTGGTGAGCATACAGCCTCCTTTAATATACTCACTCACCTAAGGAGGCTTTCTACAACCAACATAAGCCCAGTCCATAACCAGGGTTCTCCTATCTTCTGGTGTCTAGCCTATTGAGAATATCACACAGTATTAGACACTTGATTTTTAACATTCTGTTATGTATAACCTGGAAACCATAAGAAATTTTCAATCTTGGTCTGCACTCCTTGCCTTATAGTAGTGAATTTTAGGCTTCAACATGTTGCAGCCTATTTAGAACATTTTTCCTATATTATAGAGAACATCTGGGCTACAGCCAGATATAATCCTATTTAGATAAACCAACAGGGGTCTTAGAGTTGCCCATACCTCTTCACACCATACCCAGACTTCCTATGTCCCCCTCCAGGATTTATCCAGGTGAAGATATCCATACTCTGTAATTGGTTTTCCATATTCAGTGGAATTTATCCTAGATTGAATAGTCCCTGTCCCATCAAAGAATGGACCCTTGCACTCTGCAGTAGTGATTTGTGGCATGTTTTAGGGACACAAATCTCAAAACACAGCATGATCCCACCAGCTACTACTATTCTGTAGCCAACACTGAGAGTTCCCCAACACTTATCATACCTGTACTGGCTAATGGAATAACCCCACTCCTTATGAAAAGTTATCGTGTCCTCCTAAAGTTCGAACCTAGTGAATATTTCCTGTTCCAAATACTGTTTTTCCACATCCCTCCAAACATAGCTCATATTGATGTGGGATCCCCTTTTGTATATCTATGTATCATTATGATCCATACCAGTAAGGCTCTCACTGGTAGCTGCTGGTTTTCTCCTTCAGCAGCTACATGGCATCTCCCTGACTCTGCCTACTTTCTCTCTATATCTCTGTTCAGATTTCTTGCCTGGCTATATTCTACTAATCGATTGCCCAAAGCATCTTCTTGAATAACCAATGGTAATAAAACATATTCATAGCATATAGGATTCCTAGTCCCATCAAATCCTCCTGTGCTGTAGACAACATATACATTCCCACTGAGACAACCCCAACCTCATCAAACCACAGGATCTCTGGCTGACTACATAATATCACAGCATGCCAAGACTGTCCAAATCCTTCTACAATGCCAAGAGAAGTAAGTGCACCTTTCGAGCAGATAATTCTTTTCCTACTCCAGTAGAGTCCAGACCTGATGAAACATCCAGTGAGAACTCTAAAAGAGCTGTTTTCTCACACTTACAGTGACTTTTAGCTGTTTGCTGAGTTCCAAACCCTAGGCTCCATCTTAGTCCTACCGTGCTTTGATAGATAGTTCTAAGCTTCTGCTGGCACTTTCCCTCCAACTGGCCTTGTCCTAGCACATTCTTTTGTGCTGTATCCAGCATCTACATTCCCAACAGTAACCATCCTACCTGAATCCATCTGCAGGATGATTCCGATGCCTAAACCACTTCATTATATAACCAGACATCCCACAACCACCAGGACCCAACTTTAGCCAATTGAGTAACCCACTACACACAAGTGAATATTTGATTTTCCACATGCTGTCTGACTTACAGCTGCCTCATGTGCCTTGCATTTGCAAATTTTAGGCCTGTGAAGGTTTTCAAAGCCTTCAGCCAAGACTAGGTCCAGCAACTCCTTCTTTGGTATAGTCAACAGTTAGGCTCCCCTAATTTAACACACCTACACCCATGCATGAAATAGTTGCCCTGCTTTCACAACTCCATTTCCAATCCAGACTTTCCATATCTTCCCCAAAGGCCAAGCCCAGAATATTTCCCCTACCAGATAGCGTTTCCCCATATGCCAACAAACAGATCATAAGTCACTACAAGTGTCCAAGTCTAGTTTTTGCCACTGATATTCTTGCATGTTGTAGTAATGCTCACAGGATTCAACAGAGTTCCAAATGCGAGGGCCGAATCCCAGCATCTACTCCTGTCGTCCAACCAACATACATTGTCCTACAAGGACCTGCGCTGCTTGAATCTACATATAGTACTCATTTTGCTATCTTACCCGAAACCAAATTCTGTATTCCTGAGTCCTCCACCATGGTATGGCCTGGTAAGTACTCACTCCCTCACAACCAGATATTTCATATTCTATCTCTACCTGGATCTAGCCTCTTTCCCAAAGTCATTATACAAATTTAGTTTGATAACCTAAGTAGCAATATCTAGGCTTCTATAATTTCGGAAATCCCATGTCTTGGCCTTCCACGTGTGCGATTGCCGACATACATGCAGCAGACAAGTTGCTACCTTCACCCACCCACAGTACCCTCTGTGTTACCTGCAGCACCCTACTCTACCACATTCCTAATGTTCTCCTCCAGGAACTGGCTTCTTATATAAGCCACCAACCAATACTTGTTCTCCATATCCATCTGCATCTAGCTTGGGTTTAACATCTAGCACCCCTGCATAATCTGGCTGTTTGCCTCTTGAGTCAAGGGTCTTCTAGGGAGAATGGTCCCAAATAACTCAGCTCAGACTATTCTCAGGAATCCTCCTTTTCTGTCGTGAACATCTAGGCTTTGCTAGCACTTACCCTGCACCAATATATGCACGGGACACTTTAAGTACAGTATAGAGCGTTATTCCTTATTCAGATTTTCTATGTCTTCCCAGGTTTTAACTTGTTTAGTTTAGTTACCCACTCAGTACTTTGTACATAGAGGGCTTGATCTACCCAAGTTGCAACAACCAGTGTCCTGGTCTTCTCCAGCTTCCTCTATAGCAATCTCCGGCATTCTTAGACCCATCAACTTTTTCTGTGCTGTTGACAGCATCTAGATTCCCACAAAGACTATCAGTCTCTCATAGAACCAGAGGAGTTGTGGCTGCCCTACATGACCATTCTATCCCCAGACTATCAGAATACTCCTCCATCGTCTAGATTTCAGAGCACTGCTCTGCATCCTATCATTGTTTTTCTAATCCAGTGGAGTCCAGACTGGATGGAACATCCAGCGTCATCCCTAGATTTCAATAGTAGTGACTTCTAGCTTTTGGTAGGGTTCCAAATCCTTTGTTCCATCTTAGTCCCACCATGGTCTCTTAGGCTGAATGCAACATATAGTGTCCTGCATGAATCTCCTGAAACAACCCTTACACACAGGACACTCTAGGCTACCTATACAACACAACTTAATACCCAGATTACCCAGAATACCCATGTACTCCCCAGAGTCAAGCCTGTAGAGTAACACCAAATGTACCCATCATACATGATTTTCTACAACTTGCTGAATTGATCACAGTACTTTAGCCTACATAGACAACCTATAACACATAACAGGTGCCTCTAGGATTCAGTAGGGTGTAAAATCTCACACCCCAGCACAGCCCCTCCATCTATTCATGTGCTATAGTTAACATTTAGTTTTTCTACAATAGTTGTCCTATCTATGGCCACAGGACTAGATGTTCACTATACCATGGCACTCTATACACAAACTTCCTATCCACTCCCCAGAGTCTAGTTACTGAAACTCCAAACACAACCCAATATTTCTGTTTTCATGTCATGCAAAACATAAATCCCATGCTGCATGCAGTTTGGCACAGATGTCTGGACTCCTAGCCTTGCTGTAATGACCCCTAGAATTCAACAAGGTCCCCATTCCTTGGCCCTAGCCTATGCCAAGCATTTTGTCCTTGGCTGTAGCCTACATCTATGCTCCCATAGGGATGTACCCTAGCCCTGTCTACCCACATCTACTTTCAGAAAGCCTTGTGACACATAAAATACACCAATAAATACACAGACTTCCTGTGGTCTCCTCCTGGGTGAGCCTGGTGTTTACATCCCTATCTGACATTTTATTTTCTGGCGTAACTAGAATGGTCTAACATCCAGTGACCATGACTAGTGTGGCTATGAGTTCCTTGTACTTGATGGCTCTAGGCTTCTGCAGACTCTGGTTCCTCCAACTGACCTTGTCCTAGCCTATTCCTTTGTGCTATATCCAAATTCCATACTCTCAACTTGAACCATTCTACCTTCATTCAATCACAAGTGACATTTAAATGATTAAGCCACCTATCTTTGTCCCTAGACATCCCACATGCTTGGCCTCCAGGGTTTAGCCTAGTGAGTAATAACCAACACAAACATGAATACTTGTTTTTCCACATGCAGCCTGACCTACTAGAACCACATTTGCCTTCCATTTGCGAGCTTTAGGCATCTACAGGTTTGAATGTGTGCAGACAAGCTTAGGCCCAGCAACTTCTACTATGCTTTTGTGAACAGCTAGGCTCCCTCTGCACTCAACGTTCTTGCACACATGCCCAGACTGTCCATATCCTCCTACAAAGACTATAGAGGTATGCACCCTTCTGCAGAGATAATTGTTTTCCCAAACTAGTGGAGTCCAGACAATCTAGTGGCATCCCTAGAATAGTGCTTGTTCTCCCTCGCAATGACTTTCTTATATCTACCTATCTGTCTATCTATCTATCTATCTATCTATCTATCTATCTATCTATTTTTAATTCGAGAGAAGGCTTCTCTACGTAACTTTGAAGTCTATTTTTGCACTAGCTCTGTAGACCAGGTTGGCTTCACACTCACAGAGATCCTCCTGCCTCTGCCTCCCAAGTGCTATGATTAAAGTCATGCACCACCACCACCCATCCTTGTAGTGACTTCTAACTTTTGTCAATGTCCGAAATCCTTTGCTTGATGTTCTTCTTTGCTATAGGTAAGATCTTGGTTCCTGCATGAAGTTCCTGTTACAACACTTAGCCACAGAACACTGTGTGCTGCCTATACAACCCAACTCTGTACTCAGATTCCCCATGACCTCTCCAGAGTCAGGCCTGTTAATTATCCCTAACATACTCATCATAAATGTTTTTGCACATCCTGCTGAATCTATACCAGTACCCCAGCCTAGACAAACAACTTATACTTCAGAGCAGAGGCCTTCAGGCTTCATCATGGTCCCAAATCTCATACACCCCCAATTTCAGTGCTATAAGGAACAATTAGAGTGCCACTAGTACTTGCCCTATCCACAGGCACAGGACTAGATGTTGACTATACTACCCCTCTCTATACACAAACTTTCTGTGTTCTCTTCCAGGGGTAGTCTATTGGATATTCCACATACATCCCAATATTTCTGTTTTCATATCCTGTAGCGTGTAAATCATGAGCCTTAGGCAGTGCCACCATAGTAGCCTGAAATCTTTGCCTTGCGGTAATGATCTCTAACTTCATCAAAGTCCTAAATCCTAGTTCCCAGTTTAGTCCCAGTATTTCATCCTTTGCTCTAGCCTACATGGTGTGCTCCTGGGAGGATCATCAGTCGTCGTACCAAACTAAGAATATTGCATACTATATTAATGAACAACCTAGAAAGATATGTCCATGAATGCAATAGTGGTACAAACTTTCTGGGAATAATCAGCTCCTTAAGAGTGAATTTAAGGTCTACTCTACAGAAAGCAACACATGCCTGCTGCTGTAAGCTTTGTCGAGAACACATGGTTATGGAGATCCAAGGCCCCAGTAATGAACCTCATACTATTATTTTGTTAAATGAATGAAGTATCAAGCTTCACTCTACATTCATACCTCGATAACTACAGATTAGTGCAGTTCTCAGACCTCCTCAGAGACCTTGGTGCAGTAGATTATGTTTAAAAAAGACATTCAAAACTGGTCATCCTGGAAAAAAAATGAGAGTATGTGCAATGGGATATTTGTAGCCCTCTCTTCAAGACTCAGGTACCATTGCAGGGAGCATTTAAAAAGATTTTATGAGTCTGAGGCTGCAGATGCCAAGAGTGAAATTGTGATCTCAAGACATGACAGAGTCATTGCTCTCACAAATACAGAGCCGTCGTGATTGCATGCAAAGGCCTGTGTAAGATGAGGCCAGGTCATATTCCAGTATGCTTGGTGACTAAGCACTCAAATATATGCCAGTATGGTTTCCATCCACATTAACTCTCACACTTCTCTAGAAGCCACCAACTGTCAGGAGTTTGCCAGTTAGACTCTCGAGCCCTCCTACAGTGCATCTTTGACTATGGGGGATGGCTCAGAAGTCTGTACCTCTAACTGACAAACTACTGACAGTTGCTGGCTTCTAGAGAAATGTGACAGTTAATGAAAGGGAATGAAAAACAGGCTCTCATGTACTTGAATACTTACTTAGTTACCAAGAAGTGCAACTGTTTGGGAAATTAGGAGGTGTGACCATGCTGGAATGCATATAGCCTTTGTGGATAATATATGTAACTGAGTGTGGGTTTTGAGGTTTACATTCCCACATCAGGCCTCGTCTCTCTCTCTCTCTACCTACTACTGATGAATCAGTTGGTATGGACTCAACAACAGGCCCAGTGCCATGTTTGCCTGAATCCTGACATGATGATCATGAATTAATTTCCTAAAATTATAGGCAAGCATCCAATTAACTAGTGATAAAGAGATCCAGAGACCCTTTCAAGTCTCTTGCATCTTGAAGTCCTGAACTGAGATTAGAGTTTAGCTAGAGGGACAGGGTATTGACATATAAGCAGTTGTGGTCAGAGGGGGCATCTACCCTCCCTTAGCTCACCCATCATTGTCTAATTGTTAGTCTTATCTGGCAAGGTGGTTTGATAGTAGGAATTGTGTGAAATCTCTTTAAGGAGACAAGGTTTTCCTTTGGGTAGAGAACATTGCTTTACCTGGCATGAGATTTCTGTAGAAATACTCATTACGTTGAAGTCAATGATTTGACTGTTCTGATCGATCAAGCTACACAGTTGTCTCATTAGTATATCCTCATTTCTGCTAGGCCTGTTATGTAAGCAGCCCATTCTAAAAGCCCTATTAAAACACAAATTTTTTATAAAGGATAACCAAGGGTAAACCTGTCACTTCAAATTACCATTCCTTTCACTGAGATGTGATCAGTAGATTTGAGTTTGCTGGGTGATTATTGCTCCTGGGGAGATTTCCTTACTTACATTGGATGGTGAGGTATAAAACCAACATTCAAAAAAAGTTGCCAAACAGGAAACATAACAGCTAATTGTGGGGATAACTGTCACTCACACACTTCACCTCAGATAGGTTGAGACATTCATACTGTGAAGTTTTGCCCGGATCTTGCAAAATACATGGATGGTGGAGCACAGTCTTCTTCATCCGTATCTATAAGATTAGATAAATGTAGCAATTTGGATTCATTGCTCCATAATTACCTCTATGAGTCTTACAGTGCATGTGTGGTATGACCCTCAAATCTGTGGGAACCAAAGTCCCTTCTTTGTCATATGCTAACCCAAATTTTCTTCTTTTTATATATCAAACCATATTCCTTTTCTGGCCTCTATCCCTTTAGTATACAAAATGTCAGATTTTCCATCTTCAACACCAAAGAGTCTTCTGTGTCATATACCCACCTAAATCAATTTTCTAGGCCTCAACTTGAAATTTGAGTTCAAGGTGTGGTTCACACAATACACGCAATCAAATCCATCTTTATCATAAATTCATGAAAATTGTTTATCTGCCATCAAACTTTGAAAAACCATAATCTCTCCCATATCATATACCAAACAAATCTCTCTCTCTCTCTCTCTCTCTCTCTCTCTCTCTCTCTCTCCCCACTGTTGCTGCCTTCATCCTTATGAGACCACATCCCTCCTTTGTCATCTGCCTATCCACACTACCTCTCTTGCCATATAGCCAATATTTCTTCCCTAAAACCTTATCAGACACAAATCTCTCCCTTTCATTCAACCAAGTGAACTCCCTCTCTCGCCATGTACCCACTATTTCTGGACCCATCCTTCCAAGACACTCATTCCTCCTTAGCCATACACCAAACCTAATACTCTCTCTTATAATCTTTCCACCATTTCTTCCCCCAAACGTTGTGATGGCCCAATCTGCCCCATGTCATGTACTCACCCAAACTCCCTCGCTAGCCATATATCCACCATGTCTGCCCCCATCCTGCTGTGACCCAAATCCTTCTCTTGCCATATGCCCACTGAAAATTCTTCTATTTTCATGTAACCACACAATTTCCTGTCTTGTGATGTAACCACCATTTCTTCCCCCAAACATGTCAGACCCAAATATATCCATGTTTATAAGCCCAACAAAACCCCCTCTCTTGACATATACCCACCCAAACTCTGTTTCATGAAATATACCAATTTTTTCTGCCCCAAACCTTAAGAGACCCAAACACCCCCTGGTCATACAGCTACCCAAACTCCTCTCTGGGCATATACCCATCATTTTGCCACCAGCTTTGTGAGACCCTAATCTCTCCATTGTCGTATGCCCATCCAAAGTATTTCTCCTGCTACATACTCACCATTGCTGCCCCTAAAGTGTATAAGACCCAAATCCCTCCCTTGTCATTTACCCAGCATACTCCCTCTGTTGCTATATATGCACCATTTCTGACCCCATCTTTCTGATACCCTAATCCCACCCTTCATATAATAACCCAAACTCCTCTCTTAACAGATACTCATGATTTCTGCCACCTGAGTATTTGAGAATCAAATCCTTCCCTTGTCATGTACCCACCCAAATGTCTCTTATCATTTACCCATCATTACACTCTCCAAAGTATATGAGATCCAACTCCCTTCCCTGGCATTACCCACCCATATTCCCACTCTTTCCAAGCTCTCACCATTACTGCCCCAAAATTTTGGAGACACAAATCCCTCCCTTGTCTTCTACCCACACAAAATCCCCCTCTTCAAGGCACCCACCATTGATGCCCAAACTTTTGGAGACACAAATCCCTCCCTTTTTTCCTACCCACCCAAACTCCCTCTCTTCCATGCACCCACAATTGAGGACCAAACATTTGGAGACCCAAATCCCTCCCGTGTCTTCTACCCACCCAAACTCCCTCTCTTTCCATGCACTCACCATTACTGCTCCAAACATATGGAAACCCAAATCCCTCCCTTGTCTTCTTCCCACCCAAACTCCCCCTCTTCCATGCACCCACCATTGTTTTCCAAACCTTTGGAGACCCAAATCCCATCCTTGTCTTCTTCCCACCCGAACCCCCCCTCTTCCATGCACCCACCATTGTTGCCCAAACCTTTGGAGACCCATATCCCACCCTTGTCTTCTTCCAACCCAAACATCCCCACTTTCATGCACCCACCATTGATGCCCAAACCTTTGGAGACCCAAATCCCTCCCTTGTCTTCTACCCACCCATGCTCCCTTTCTTTTCATGCACTCACCATTACTGCCCCAAAATCCCCCTCATCCAGGCACCCACCAGTGATGCCCAAACGTTTGGAGACAAAAATCCCTCCCTTGTCTTCTTCTCACCCAAACTCCCCCTCTTCCATGCACCCATCATTGATGCCCAAACCTTTAAAAACACAAATCCCTCCCTTGTCTCCTACACACCCAAACTCCCTTTCTTCCATGCACCCACAAGTGATGCCCAAACCTTTGGAGACACAAATCCCTCCCTGGTCTTCTACCAACCCAAGTTCCCTTTCTTTTCATGCACTCACCATTACTGCCCAAATCCTTTGGAGACACAAATCCCTTCCTTGTCTTCTATCCACCCTAACTCCCCCTCTTCCATGCACCCACCATTGATGACCAATTCTTTGGAGACCCAAATCCCTCCCTTGTCATCTTCCCACCCAAACTCCCTTTCTTTTCATGCCCTCACCATTACTGCCCCAAAACTTTGGAGACCCAAATCCCTCCCTTGTCTTCTTCCCACCCAAACTCCCCATCTTCCATGCACCCACCATTGATGCCCAAACCTTTGGAGACACAAATCCCTCCCTTGTCTCCTACCCACCAAAACTCCCTCTCTTTCCATGCTCTCACCGTTAAAGCCACAAAATTTTGGAGACCCTAATCCCTCCCTTGTCTTCTTCCCACACAAACTCGCCTCTTTTATGCACCCACAATTAATGCCCAAACCTTTGTAGACCCAAATCCCTCCCTTGTCTTCTACCAACCCAAACTCCCCCTCTTTCCATGAACCCACTATGACTGTCCCAAACCTAGTGAAGAACAAATCTCTCCATTGCCATTCACCCACCCATCTTCCCTCTCTTCTCCTATAACCATCATTTTTCCTTCCCTTTCCTGGTTTCGCCTTTAGTCACTGTAAAAGACACATAGCTTTTCAACTAAATTGAATTTATTTTCAATTTAAGAAATTTATACGAATGCAATTTTCTTTGTCATATTTGGGCATTCCCCGTCTTCATGATAGCCATCTTATTGGCTCTCCCCCTCATCGGCTGCTGCGACAATGCTCGCTTCTCCAGTAGTGTGCACCTCGGCTTCATTTCAGGCTCCTCCTCCTTAGGTTCAGGCATTGCAGTAAGAGCTTTCACTTTGATTTTCTTCCGTTCGAGGGCAGCTGCCTCTTCGGCCTCCCTCTTTCTCTTGTTCCTCTTCTTTGAGGAGTGCTTCCGGTGTTTGCTTTTCTTGTGTGCCTGGAATGGCAAGAGGTGAACACAAGAATAAGTTAATAGAGGGAGAAGTCAGGAGAGGCAAGTGAAGGACACTTTGTCGGAAGAGGTGAGAATTGATAAGGGATTTATGCCAGGAAGGAGAGAGGTAGTGACTTTAGGTAAGAGTAAATGGGTAGAGGAGGGAGCTCCAGTAGGGTTCGTCAACTCACCTTTCCGCACGACATGTAAGGTGGATACTGCTTTAGAGCTGCCTTTGTCTTCACCATAACGACTGGCCCGTTCGCTGCCATCGGAACATCACTACTGGATGTTGGGAGGTCCATGTCGGACAGTGATTCCTTAGGTCCTTTGCTAGACTCTCCATCACCAAGTCGCGTGAGCGCGTGTTGTTTCTCCCTCGAGGGGCTGTGAACAACTGGCAGAGTAGGGAAGGCCACACCCTCAGACCTGAGTCATCATCAAGGTCTCGACAAGTAGTAGGTGAGCTTGTGCTCTGACATCACAAAGCCTGGTTCTGACCCACAAGAATGCCTGGGGAAGGAAGGAACAAATAGTGGACTGTACCACTCCTGACACTTTGATGATAGGGGGAAGATATTGAGAAGGCAAAGAGAGTTTGGGTTTAGATGGAGACTTTGTTTAATAACTCCAAGGCAAATTTTCCACCTCAACCTTTTTTACATATCTACCTTTGTTGTGGTAGAACACATGACAGATCATTTGCTTCTCCAAATTCTTCAACAATACTATCCCTGTCAATGGTTTAGTCCAAAATGTCCGCCTCAATCTTTGGCTAGTATCTTGAATGTCTTCCCTAAAATCATTCCCAAATAACATTCCTACTCCATGGCTTAGCCTGTTGACCGTACACACACACACTCACACACACATACACACACACACACACACACACACACGAATACTTGCATCTCCACATTCCTCTGTACCTAATGAATATACGCAAACCAGTGTCCATATCTTATCTGGCTGTGTAGCAACAAATCATGGCCTCCAGGCTTCCACCTTATCCCAAGTCAGGTGACCCAGCCTAGCCTCAATATCTCTTTTACTGTGGTGAGCATACAGCCTCCTTTAATATACTCACTCACCTAAGAAGGCTTTCTACAACCAACATAAGCCCAGTCCTTAACCAGGGTTCTCCTATCTTCTGGTGTCTAGCCTATTGAGAATATCACACAGTATTAGACACTTGATTTTTAACATTCTGTTATGTATAACCTGGAAACCATAAGAAATGTTCAATCTTGGTCTGGACTCCTTGCCTTATAGTAGTGAATTTTAGGCTTCAACATGTTGCAGCCTATTTAGAACATTTTTCCTATATTATAGAGAACATGTGGGCTACAGCCAGATATAATCCTATTTAGATAAACCAACAGGGGTCTTAGAGTTGCCCATACCTCTTCACACCATACCCAGATTTCCTATGTCCCCCTCCAGGATTTATCCAGGTGAAGATATCCATACTCTGTAATTGGTTTTCCATATTCAGTGGAATTTATCCTAGATTGAATAGTCCCTGTCCCATCAAAGAATGGACCCTTGCACTCTGCAGTAGTGATTTTTGGCATGTTTTAGGGACACAAATCTCAAAACACAGCATGATCCCACCAGCTACTACTATTCTGTAGCCAACACTGAGAGTTCCCCAACACTTATCATACCTGTACTGGCTAATGGAATAACCCCACTCCTTATGAAAAGTTATCGTGTCCTCCTAAAGTTCGAACCTAGTGAATATTTCCTGTTCCAAATACTGTTTTTCCACATCCCTCCAAACATAGCTCATATTGATGTGGGATTCCCTTTTGTATATCTATGTATCCTTATGATCCATACCAGTAAGGCTCTCACTGGTAGCTGCTGGTTTTCTCCTTCAGCAGCTACATGGCATCTCCCTGACTCTGCCTACTTTCTCTCTATATCTCTGTTCAGATTTCCTGCCTGGCTATATTCTACTAATCGATTGCCCAAAGCATCTTCTTGAATAACCAATGGTAATAAAACATATTCATAGCATATAGGATTCCTAGTCCCATCAAATCCTCCTGTGCTGTAGACAACATATACATTCCCACTGAGACAACCCCAACCTCATCAAACCACAGGATCTCTGGCTGACTACATAATATCACAGCATGCCAAGACTGTCCAAATCCTTCTACAATGCCAAGAGAAGTAAGTGCACATTTCGAGCAGATAATTCTTTTCCTACTCCAGTAGAGTCCAGACCTGATGAAACATCCAGTGAGAACTCTAAAAGAGCTGTTTTCTCACACTTACAGTGACTTTTAGCTGTTTGCTGAGTTCCAAACCCTAGGCTCCATCTTAGTCCTACCGTGCTTTGATAGATAGTTCTAAGCTTCTGCTGGCACTTTCCCTCCAACTGGCCTTGTCCTAGCACATTCTTTTGTGCTGTATCCAGCATCTACATTCCCAACAGTAACCATCCTACCTGAATCCATCTGCAGGATGATTCCGATGCCTAAACCACTTCATTATATAACCAGACATCCCACAACCACCAGGACCCAACTTTAGCCAATTGAGTAACCCACTACACACAAATGAATATTTGATTTTCCACTTGCTGTCTGACTTACAGCTGCCTCATGTGCCATGCATTTGCAAATTTTAGGCCTGTGAAGGTTTTCAAAGCCTTCAGCCAAGACTAGGTCCAGCAACTCCTTCTTTGGTATAGTCAACAGTTAGGCTCCCCTGAATTTAACACACCTACACCCATGCATGAAATAGTTGCCCTGCTTTCACAACTCCATTTCCAATCCAGACTTTCCATATCTTCCCCAAAGACCAAGCCCAGAATATTTCCCCTACCAGATAGCGTTTCCCCATATGCCAACAAACAGATCATAAGTCACTACAAGTGTCCAAGTCTAGTTTTTGCCACTGATATTCTTGCATGCTGTAGTAATGCTCACAGGATTCAACAGAGTTCCAAATGCGAGGGCCGAATCCCAGCATCTACTCCTGTCCTTCAACCAACATACATTGTCCTACAAGGACCTGCGCTGCTTGAATCTACATATAGTACTCATTTTGCTATCTTACCCGAATCCAAATTCTGTATTCCTGAGTATTCCACCATTGTATGGCCTGGTAAGTACTCACTCCCTCACAACCAGATATTTCATATTCTATCTCTACCTGGATCTAGCCTCTTTCCCAAAGTCATTATACAAATTTAGTTTGATCACCTAAGTAGCAATATCTAGGCTTCTATAATTTCGGAAATCCCATATCTTGGCCTTCCACGTGTGCGATTGCCGACATACATGCAGCAGACAAGTTGCTACCTTCACCCACCCACAGTACCCTCTGTGTTACCTGCAGCACCCTACTCCACCACATTCCTAATGTTCTCCTCCAGGAACTGGCTTCTTATATATGCCACCAACCAATACTTGTTTTCCATATCCATCTGCATCTAGCTTGAGTTTAACAGCCAGCACCCCTGCATAATCTGGCTGTTTGCCTCTTGATTCAAGGGTCTTCTCGGGAGTATGGTCCCAAATAACTCAGCTCAGACTATTCTCAGGAATCCTCCTTTTCTGTCGTGAACATCTAGTCTTTGCTAGCACTTACCCTGCACTAGTACATCCACGGGACACTTTAGGTACAATATAGAACATTATTCCTTATTCAGATTTTCTATGTCTTCCCAGGTTTTAACTTGTTTAGTTTAGTTACCCACTCAGTACTTTGTACATAGAGGGCTTGATCTACCCAAGTTGCAACAACCAGTGTCCTTGTCTTCTCCAGCTGCCTCCATAGCAATCTCCGGCATTCTTAGACCCATCAACTTTTTCTGTGCTGTTGACAGCATCTAGATTCCCACAAAGACTATCAATCTCTCATAGAACCAGAGGAGTTGTGGCTGCCCTACATGACCATTCTATCCCCAGACTATCAGAATACTCCTCCATCGTCTAGATTTCAGAGCACTGCTCTGCATCCTATCATTGTTTTTCTAATCCAGTGGAGTCCAGACTGGATGGAACATCCAGTGTCATCCCTAGATTTCAATAGTAGTGACTTCTAGCTGTTGGTAGGGTTCCAAATCCTTTGTTCCATCTTAGTCCCACCATGGTCTCTTAGGCTGAATGCAACATATAGTGTCCTACATGAATCTCCTGTAACAACACTTACACACAGGACACTCTAGGCTACCTATACAACACAACTTAATACCCAGATTTCCCAGAATACCCATGTACTCCCCAGAGTCAAGCCTGTAGAGTAACACCAAATGTACTCATCATACATGATTTTCTACAACTTGCTGAATTGATCACAGTACTTTAGCCTACATAGACAACCTATAACACATAACAGGTGCCTCTAGGATTCAGTAGGGTGTAAAATCTCACACCCCAGCACAGCCCCTCCATCTATTCATGTGCTATAGTTAACATTTAGTTTTTCTACAATAGTTGTCCTATCTATGGCCACAGGACTAGATGTTCACTATACCATGGCACTCTATACACAAACTTCCTATCCACTCCCCAGAGTCTAGTTACTGAAACTCCAAACACAACCCAATATTTCTGTTTTCATGTCATGCAAAACATAAATCCCATGCTGCATGCAGTTTGGCACAGATGTCTGGACTCCTAGCCTTGCTGTAATGACCCCTAGAATTCAACAAGGTCCCCATTCCTTGGCCCTAGCCTATGCCAAGCATTTTGTCCTTGGCTGTAGCCTACATCTATGCTCCCATAGGGATGTACCCTAGCCCTGTCTACCCACATCTACTTTCAGAAAGCCTTGTGACACATAAAATACACCAATAAATACACAGACTTCCTGTGGTCTCCTCCTGGGTGAGCCTGGTGTTTACATCCCTATCTGACATTTTATTTTCTGGCGTAACTAGAATGGTCGAACATCCAGTGACCATGACTAGTGTGGCTATGAGTTCCTTGTACTTGATGGCTCTAGGCTTCTGCAGACTCTGGTTCCTCCAACTGACCTTGTCCTAGCCTATTCCTTTGTGCTATATCCAACTTCCATACTCTCAACTTGAACCATTCTACCTTCATTCAATCACAAGTGACATTTAAATGATTAAGCCACCTATCTTTGTCCCTAGACATCCCACATGCTCGGCCTCCAGGGTTTAGCCTAGTGAGTAATAACCAACACAAACATGAATACTTGTTTTTCCACATGCAGCCTGACCTACTAGAACCACATTTGCCTTCCATTTGCGAGCTTTAGGCATCTACAGGTTTGAATGTGTGCAGACAAGCTTAGGCCCAGCAACTTCTACTATGCTTTAGTGAACAGCTAGGCTCCCTCTGCACTCAACGTTCTTACACACATGCCCAGACTGTCCATATCCTCCTACAAAGACTATAGAGGTATGCACCCTTCTGCAGAGATAATTGTTTTCCCAAACTAGTGGAGTCCAGACAATCTAGTGGCATCCCTAGAATAGTGCTTGTTCTCCCTCGCAATGACTTACTTATATCTACCTATCTGTCTATCTATCTATCTATTTTTAATTCGAGAGAAGGCTTCTCTACGTAACTTTGAAGTCTATTTTTGCACTAGCTCTGTAGACCAGGTTGGCTTCACACTCACAGAGATCCTCCTGCCTCTGCCTCCCAAGTGCTATGATTAAAGTCATGCACCACCACCACCCATCCTTGTAGTGACTTCTAACTTTTGTCAATGTCCGAAATCCTTTGCTTCATGTTCTTCTTTGCTATAGGTAAGATCTTGGTTCCTGCATGAAGTTCCTGTTACAACACTTAGCCACAGAACACTGTGTGCGGCCTATACAACCCAACTCTGTACTCAGATTCCCCATGACCTCTCCAGAGTCAGGCCTGTTAATTATCCCTTACATACTCATCATAAATGTTTTTGCACATCCTGCTGAATCTATAAGACTACCCCAGCCTAGACAAACAACTTATACTTCAGAGCAGAGTCCTTCAGGCTTCATCATGGTCCCAAATCTCATACACCCCCAATTTCAGTGCTATAAGGAACAATTAGAGTGCCACTAGTACTTGCCCTATCCACAGGCACAGGACTAGATGTTGACTATACTACCCCTCTCTATACACAAACTTTCTGTGTTCTCTTCCAGGGGTAGTCTATTGGATATTCCACATACATCCCAATATTTCTGTTTTCATATCCTGTAGCGTGTAAATCATGAGCCTTAGGCAGTGCCACCATAGTAGCCTGAAATATTTGCCTTGCGGTAATGATCTCTAACTTCAACAAAGTCCTAAATCCTAGCTCCCAGTTTAGTCCCAGTATTTCATCCTTTGCTCTAGCCTACATGGTGTGCTCCTGGGAGGATCATCAGTCATCGTACCAAACTAAGAATATTGCATACTATATTAATGAACAACCTAGAAAGATATGTCCATGAATGCAATAGTGGTACAAACTTTCTGGGAATAATCAGCTCCTTAAGAGTGAATTTAAGGTCTACTCTATAGAAAGCAACACATGCCTGCTGCTGTAAGCTTTGTCGAGAACATATGGTTATGGAGATCCAAGGCCCCAGTATTGAACCTCATACTATTATTTTGTTAAATGAATGAAGTATCAAGCTTCACTCTACATTCATATCTCGATAACTACAGATTAGTGCAGTTCTCAGACCTCCTCAGAGACATTGGTGCAGTAGATTATGTTTAAAAAAGACATTCAAAACTGGTCATCCTGGAAAAAAAATGAGAGTATGTGCAATGGGATATTTGTAGCCCTCTCTTCAAGACTCAGGTACCATTGCAGGGAGCATTTAAAAAGATTTTATGAGTCTGAGGCTGCAGATGCCAAGAGTGAAACTGTGATCTCAAGAAATGACAGAGTCATTGCTCTCACCAATACAGAGCCATCGTGATTGCATGCAAAGGCCTGTGTAAGATGAGGCCAGGTCATATTCCAGTATGCTTGGTGACTAAGCACTCAAATATATGCCAGTATGGTTTCCATCCACATTAACTCTCACACTTCTCTAGAAGCCACCAACTGTCAGGAGTTTGCCAGTTAGACTCTCGAGCCCTCCTACAGTGCATCTTTGACTATGGGGGATGGCTCAGAAGTCTGTACCTCTAACTGACAAACTATTGACAGTTGCTGGCTTCTAGAGAAATGTGACAGTTAATGAAAGGGAATGAAAAACAGGCTCTCATGTACTTGAATACTTACTTAGTTACCAAGAAGTGCAAATGTTTGTTAAATTAGGAGGTGTGACCATGCTGGAGTGCATATAGCCTTTGTGGATAATATATGTCACTGAGGGTGGGTTTTGAGGTTTACATTCCCACATGAGGCCTCGTCTCTCTCTCTCTCTACCTACTACTGATGAATCAGTTGGTATGGACTCAACAACAGGCCCAGTGCCATGTTTGCCTGAATCCTGCCATGAGGATCATGAATTAATTTCCTAAAATTATAGGCAAGCATCCAATTAACTAGTGATAAAGAGATCCAGAGACCCTTTCAAGTCTCTTGCATCTTGAAGTCCTGAACTGAGATTAGAGTTTAGCTAGAGGGACAGGGTATTGACATATAAGCAGTTGTGGTCAGGAGGTGGCATCTACCCTCCCTTAGCTCACCCATCATTGTCTAATTGTTAGTCTTATCTGGCAAGGTGGTTTGATAGTAGGAATTTTGTGAAATCTCTTTAAGGAGACAAGGTTTTCCTTTGGGTAGAGAACATTGCTTTACCTGGCATGAGATTTCTGTAGAAATACTCATTACGTTGAAGTCAATGATTTGACTGTTCTGATCGATCAAGCTACACAATTGTCTCATTAGTATATCCTCATTTCTGCTAGGCCTGTTATGTAAGCAGCCCATTCTAAAAGCCCTATTAAAACACAAATTTTTTATAAAGGATAACCAAGGGTAAACCTGTCACTTCAAATTACCATTCCTTTCACTGAGATGTGATCAGTAGATTTGAGTTTGCTGGGTGATTATTGCTCCTGGGGAGATTTCCTTACTTACATTGGATGGTGAGGTATAAAACCAACATTCAAAAAAAGTTGCCAAACAGGAAACATAACAGCTATTTGTGGGGATAACTGTCACTCACACACTTCACCTCAGATAGGTTGAGACATTCATACTGTGAAGTTTTGCCCGGATCTTGCAAAATACATGGATGGTGGAGCACAGTCTTCTTCATCCGTATCTATGAGATTAGATAAATGTAGCAATTTGGATTCAATGCTCCATAATTACCTCTATGAGTCTTACAGTGCATGTGTGGTATGACCCTCAAATCTGTGGGAACCAAAGTCCCTTCTTTGTCATATGCTAACCCAAATTTTCTTCTTTTTATATATCAAACCATATTCCTTTTCTGGCCTCTATCCCTATAGTATACAAAATGTCAGATTTTCCATCTTCAACACCAAAGAGTCTTCTGTGTCATATACCCACCTAAATCAATTTTCTAGGCCTCAACTTGAAATTTGAGTTCAAGGTTTGGTTCATACAATACACGCAATCAAATCCATCTTTATCGTAAATTCATGAAAATTGTTTATCTGCCATCAAACTTTGAAAAACCATAATCTCCCCATATTATATACCAACCCAATCTCTCTCTCTCTCTCTCTCTCTCTCTCTCTCTCTCTCTCTCTCTCCCCACTGTTGCTGCCTTCATCCTTATGAGACCACATCCCTCCTTTGTCATCTGCCTATCCACACTACCTCTCTTGCCATATAGCCAATATTTCTTCCCTAAAACCTTATCAGACACAAATCTCTCCCTTTCATTCAACCAAGTGAACTCCCTCTCTCGCCATGTACCCACTATTTCTGGACCCATCCTTCCAAGACACTCATTCCTCCTCAGCCATACACCAAACCTAATACTCTCTCTTATAATGTTTCCACCATTTCTTCCCCCAAACGTTGTGATAGCCCAATCTGCCCCATGTCATGTACTCACCCAAACTCCCTCGCTAGCCATATATCCACCATGTCTGCCCCCATCCTGCTGTGACCCAAATCCTTCTCTTGCCATATGCCCACTGAAAATTCTTCTATTTTCATGTAACCACACAATTTCCTGTCTTGTGATGTAACCACCATTTCTTCCCCCAAACATGTCAGACCCAAATATATCCATGTTTATAAGCCCAACAAAACCCCCTCTCTTGACATATACCCACCCAAACTCTGTTTCATGAAATATACCAATTATTTCTGCCCCAAACCTTAAGAGACCCAAACACACCCTGGTCATACAGCTACCCAAACTCCTCTCTGTGCATATACCCATCATTTTGCCACCAGCTTTGTGAGACCCTAATCTCTCCATTGTCGTATGCCCATCCAAAGTATTTCTCTTGCTACATACTCACCATTGCTGCCCCTAAAGTGTATAAGACCCAAATCCCTCCCTTGTCATTTACCCAGCATACTCCCTCTGTTGCTATATATCCACCATTTCTGACCCCATCTTTCTGAGACCCTAATCCCACCCTTCATATAATAACCCAAACTCCTCTCTTAACAGATACTCATGATTTCTGCCACCTGAGTATTTGAGAATCAAATCCTTCCCTTGTCATGTACCCACAAAAATGTCTCTTATCATTTACCCATCATTACACTCTCCAAAGTATATGAGATCCAACTCCCTTCCCTGGCATTACCCACCCATATTCCCACTCTTTCCAAGCTCTCACCATTACTGCCCCAAAATTTTGGAGACACAAACCCCTCCCTTGTCTTCTACCCACACAAAATCCCCCTCTTCAAGGCACCCACCATTGATGCCCAAACTTTTGGAGACACAAATCCTTCCCTTTTTTCCTACCCACCCAAACTCCCTCTCTTCCATGCACTCACCATTGATGCCCTAACCTTTGGAGACACAAATCCCTCCCTTGTCTTCTAACCACCCAAACTCCCTCTCTTTCCATGCACTCACCATTACTGCTCCAAACATATGGAAACCCAAATCCCTCCCTTGTCTTCTTCCCACCCAAACTCCCCCTCTTCCATGCACCCACCATTGTTTCACAACACTTTGGAGACCCAAATCCAAAACTTGTCTTCTTCCCACCCGAACTCCCACTCTTCCATGCACCCACCATTGTTGCCCAAACCTTTGGAGACCCAAATCCCACCCTTGTCTTCTTCCAACCCAAACATCCCCACTTTCATGCAACCACCATTGATGCCCAAACCTTTGGAGACCCAAATCCCTCCCTTGTCTTCTACCCACCCATGCTCCCTTTCTTTTCATGCACTCACCATTACTGCCCCAAAATCCCCCTCATCCAGGCACCCACCAGTGATGCCCAAACCTTTGGAGACAAAAATCCCTCCCTTGTCTTCTTCTCACCCAAACTCCCCCTCTTCCATGCACCCATCATTGATGCCCAAACCTTTAAAAACACAAATCCCTCCCTTGTCTCCTACACACCCAAACTCCCTTTCTTCCATGCACCCACAAGTGATGCCCAAACCTTTGGAGACACAAATCCCTCCCTGGTCTTCTACCAACCCAAGTTCCCTTTCTTTTCATGCACTCACCATTACTGCCCAAATCCTTTGGAGACACAAATCCCTTCCTTGTCTTCTATCCACCCTAACTCCCCCTCTTCCATGCACCCACCATTGATGACCAATTCTTTGGAGACCCAAATCCCTCCCTTGTCATCTTCCCACCCAAACTCCCTTTCTTTTCATGCCCTCACCATTACTGCCCCAAAACTTTGGAGACCCAAATCCCTCCCTTGTCTTCTTCCCACCCAAACTCCCCATCTTCCATGCACCCTCCATTGATGCCCAAACCTTTGGAGACACAAATCCCTCCCTTGTCTCCTACCCACCAAAACTCCCTCTCTTTCCATGCTCTCACCGTTAAAGCCACAAAATTTTGGAGACCCTAATCCCTCCCTTGTCTTCTTCCCACACAAACTCGCCTCTTTTATGCACCCACAATTAATGCCCAAACCTTTGTAGACCCAAATCCCTCCCTTGTCTTCTACCAACCCAAACTCCCCCTCTTTCCATGAACCCACTATGACTGTCCCAAACCTAGTGAAGAACAAATCTCTCCATTGCCATTCACCCACCCATCTTCCCTCTCTTCTCCTATAACCATCATTTTTCCTTCCCTTTCCTGGTTTCGCCTTTAGTCACTGTAAAAGACACATAGCTTTTCAACTAAATTGAATTTATTTTCAATTTAAGAAATTTATACGAATGCAATTTTCTTTGTCATATTTGGGCATTCCCCGTCTTCATGATAGCCATCTTATTGGCTCTCCCCCTCATCGGCTGCTGCGACAATGCTCGCTTCTCCAGTAGTGTGCACCTCGGCTTCATTTCAGGCTCCTCCTCCTTAGGTTCAGGCATTGCAGTAAGAGCTTTCACTTTGATTTTCTTCCGTTCGAGGGCAGCTGCCTCTTCGGCCTCCCTCTTTCTCTTGTTCCTCTTCTTTGAGGAGTGCTTCCGGTGTTTGCTTTTCTTGTGTGCCTGGAATGGCAAGAGGTGAACACAAGAATAAGTTAATAGAGGGAGAAGTCAGGAGAGCCATGTGAAGGACACTTTGTCGGAAGAGGTGAGAATTGATAAGGGATTTATGCCAGGAAGGAGAGAGGTAGTGACTTTAGGTAAGAGTAAATGGGTAGAGGAGGGAGCTCCAGTAGGGTTCGTCAACTCACCTTTCCGCACGACATGTAAGGTGGATACTGCTTTAGAGCTGCCTTTGTCTTCACCATAACGACTGGCCCGTTCGCTGCCATCGGAACATCACTACTGGATGTTGGGAGGTCCATGTCGGACAGTGATTCCTTAGGTCCTTTGCTAGACTCTCCATCACCAAGTCGCGTGAGCGCATGTTGTTTCTCCCTCGAGGGGCTGTGAACAACTGGCAGAGTAGGGAAGGCCACACCCTCAGACCTGAGTCATCATCAAGGTCTCGAACAGTAGTAGGTGAGCTTGTGCTCTGACATCACAAAGCCTGGTTCTGACCCACAAGAATGCCTGGGGAAGGAAGGAACAAATAGTGGACTGTACCACTCCTGACACTTTGATGATAGGGGGAAGATATTGAGAAGGCAAAGAGAGTTTGGGTTTAGATGGAGACTTTGTTTAATAACTCCAAGGCAAATTTTCCACCTCAACCTTTTTTACATATCTACCTTTGTTGTGGTAGAACACATGACAGATCATTTGCTTCTCCAAATTCTTCAACAATACTATCCCTGTCAATGGTTTAGTCCAAAATGTCCGCCTCAATCTTTGGCTAGTATCTTGAATGTCTTCCCTAAAATCATTCCCAAATAACATTCCTACTCCATGGCTTAGCCTGTTGACCGTACACACACACACTCACACACACATACACACACACACACACACACACACACGAATACTTGCATCTCCACATTCCTCTGTACCTAATGAATATACGCAAACCAGTGTCCATATCTTATCTGGCTGTGTAGCAACAAATCATGGCCTCCAGGCTTCCACCTTATCCCAAGTCAGGTGACCCAGCCTAGCCTCAATATCTCTTTTACTGTGGTGAGCATACAGCCTCCTTTAATATACTCACTCACCTAAGGAGGCTTTCTACAACCAACATAAGCCCAGTCCATAACCAGGGTTCTCCTATCTTCTGGTGTCTAGCCTATTGAGAATATCACACAGTATTAGACACTTGATTTTTAACATTCTGTTATGTATAACCTGGAAACCATAAGAAATGTTCAATCTTGGTCTGGACTCCTTGCCTTATAGTAGTGAATTTTAGGCTTCAACATGTTGCAGCCTATTTAGAACATTTTTCCTATATTATAGAGAACATGTGGGCTACAGCCAGATATAATCCTATTTAGATAAACCAACAGGGGTCTTAGAGTTGCCCATACCTCTTCACACCATACCCAGATTTCCTATGTCCCCCTCCAGGATTTATCCAGGTGAAGATATCCATACTCTGTAATTGGTTTTCCATATTCAGTGGAATTTATCCTAGATTGAATAGTCCCTGTCCCATCAAAGAATGGACCCTTGCACTCTGCAGTAGTGATTTTTGGCATGTTTTAGGGACACAAATCTCAAAACACAGCATGATCCCACCAGCTACTACTATTCTGTAGCCAACACTGAGAGTTCCCCAACACTTATCATACCTGTACTGGCTAATGGAATAACCCCACTCCTTATGAAAAGTTATCGTGTCCTCCTAAAGTTCGAACCTAGTGAATATTTCCTGTTCCAAATACTGTTTTTCCACATCCCTCCAAACATAGCTCATATTGATGTGGGATTCCCTTTTGTATATCTATGTATCATTATGATCCATACCAGTAAGGCTCTCACTGGTAGCTGCTGGTTTTCTCCTTCAGCAGCTACATGGCATCTCCCTGACTCTGCCTACTTTCTCTCTATATCTCTGTTCAGATTTCCTGCCTGGCTATATTCTACTAATCGATTGCCCAAAGCATCTTCTTGAATAACCAATGGTAATAAAACATATTCATAGCATATAGGATTCCTAGTCCCATCAAATCCTCCTGTGCTGTAGACAACATATACTTTCCCACTGAGACAACCCCAACCTCATCAAACCACAGGATCTCTGGCTGACTACATAATATCACAGCATGCCAAGACTGTCCAAATCCTTCTACAATGCCAAGAGAAGTAAGTGCACATTTCGAGCAGATAATTCTTTTCCTACTCCAGTAGAGTCCAGACCTGATGAAACATCCAGTGAGAACTCTAAAAGAGCTGTTTTCTCACACTTACAGTGACTTTTAGCTGTTTGCTGAGTTCCAAACCCTAGGCTCCATCTTAGTCCTACCGTGCTTTGATAGATAGTTCTAAGCTTCTGCTGGCACTTTCCCTCCAACTGGCCTTGTCCTAGCACATTCTTTTGTGCTGTATCCAGCATCTACATTCCCAACAGTAACCATCCTACCTGAATCCATCTGCAGGATGATTCCGATGCCTAAACCACTTCATTATATAACCAGACATCCCACAACCACCAGGACCCAACTTTAGCCAATTGAGTAACCCACTACACACAAATGAATATTTGATTTTCCACTTGCTGTCTGACTTACAGCTGCCTCATGTGCCTTGCATTTGCAAATTTTAGGCCTGTGAAGGTTTTCAAAGCCTTCAGCCAAGACTAGGTCCAGCAACTCCTTCTTTGGTATAGTCAACAGTTAGGCTCCCCTGAATTTAACACACCTACACCCATGCATGAAATAGTTGCCCTGCTTTCACAACTCCATTTCCAATCCAGACTTTCCATATCTTCCCCAAAGACCAAGCCCAGAATATTTCCCCTACCAGATAGCGTTTCCCCATATGCCAACAAACAGATCATAAGTCACTACAAGTGTCCAAGTCTAGTTTTTGCCACTGATATTCTTGCATGTTGTAGTAATGCTCACAGGATTCAACAGAGTTCCAAATGCGAGGGCCGAATCCCAGCATCTACTCCTGTCCTTCAACCAACATACATTGTCCTACAAGGACCTGCGCTGCTTGAATCTACATATAGTACTCATTTTGCTATCTTACCCGAATCCAAATTCTGTATTCCTGAGTATTCCACCATTGTATGGCCTGGTAAGTACTCACTCCCTCACAACCAGATATTTCATATTCTATCTCTACCTGGATCTAGCCTCTTTCCCAAAGTCATTATACAAATTTAGTTTGATCACCTAAGTAGCAATATCTAGGCTTCTATAATTTCGGAAATCCCATATCTTGGCCTTCCACGTGTGCGATTGCCGACATACATGCAGCAGACAAGTTGCTACCTTCACCCACCCACAGTACCCTCTGTGTTACCTGCAGCACCCTACTCCACCACATTCCTAATGTTCTCCTCCAGGAACTGGCTTCTTATATATGCCACCAACCAATACTTGTTTTCCATATCCATCTGCATCTAGCTTGAGTTTAACAGCCAGCACCCCTGCATAATCTGGCTGTTTGCCTCTTGATTCAAGGGTCTTCTCGGGAGTATGGTCCCAAATAACTCAGCTCAGACTATTCTCAGGAATCCTCCTTTTCTGTCGTGAACATCTAGTCTTTGCTAGCACTTACCCTGCACTAGTACATCCACGGGACACTTTAGGTACAATATAGAACATTATTCCTTATTCAGATTTTCTATGTCTTCCCAGGTTTTAACTTGTTTAGTTTAGTTACCCACTCAGTACTTTGTACATAGAGGGCTTGATCTACCCAAGTTGCAACAACCAGTGTCCTTGTCTTCTCCAGCTGCCTCCATAGCAATCTCCGGCATTCTTAGACCCATCAACTTTTTCTGTGCTGTTGACAGCATCTAGATTCCCACAAAGACTATCAATCTCTCATAGAACCAGAGGAGTTGTGGCTGCCCTACATGACCATTCTATCCCCAGACTATCAGAATACTCCTCCATCGTCTAGATTTCAGAGCACTGCTCTGCATCCTATCATTGTTTTTCTAATCCAGTGGAGTCCAGACTGGATGGAACATCCAGTGTCATCCCTAGATTTCAATAGTAGTGACTTCTAGCTGTTGGTAGGGTTCCAAATCCTTTGTTCCATCTTAGTCCCACCATGGTCTCTTAGGCTGAATGCAACATATAGTGTCCTACATGAATCTCCTGTAACAACACTTACACACAGGACACTCTAGGCTACCTATACAACACAACTTAATACCCAGATTTCCCAGAATACCCATGTACTCCCCAGAGTCAAGCCTGTAGAGTAACACCAAATGTACTCATCATACATGATTTTCTACAACTTGCTGAATTGATCACAGTACTTTAGCCTACATAGACAACCTATAACACATAACAGGTGCCTCTAGGATTCAGTAGGGTGTAAAATCTCACACCCCAGCACAGCCCCTCCATCTATTCATGTGCTATAGTTAACATTTAGTTTTTCTACAATAGTTGTCCTATCTATGGCCACAGGACTAGATGTTCACTATACCATGGCACTCTATACACAAACTTCCTATCCACTCCCCAGAGTCTAGTTACTGAAACTCCAAACACAACCCAATATTTCTGTTTTCATGTCATGCAAAACATAAATCCCATGCTGCATGCAGTTTGGCACAGATGTCTGGACTCCTAGCCTTGCTGTAATGACCCCTAGAATTCAACAAGGTCCCCATTCCTTGGCCCTAGCCTATGCCAAGCATTTTGTCCTTGGCTGTAGCCTACATCTATGCTCCCATAGGGATGTACCCTAGCCCTGTCTACCCACATCTACTTTCAGAAAGCCTTGTGACACATAAAATACACCAATAAATACACAGACTTCCTGTGGTCTCCTCCTGGGTGAGCCTGGTGTTTACATCCCTATCTGACATTTTATTTTCTGGCGTAACTAGAATGGTCGAACATCCAGTGACCATGACTAGTGTGGCTATGAGTTCCTTGTACTTGATGGCTCTAGGCTTCTGCAGACTCTGGTTCCTCCAACTGACCTTGTCCTAGCCTATTCCTTTGTGCTATATCCAACTTCCATACTCTCAACTTGAACCATTCTACCTTCATTCAATCACAAGTGACATTTAAATGATTAAGCCACCTATCTTTGTCCCTAGACATCCCACATGCTCGGCCTCCAGGGTTTAGCCTAGTGAGTAATAACCAACACAAACATGAATACTTGTTTTTCCACATGCAGCCTGACCTACTAGAACCACATTTGCCTTCCATTTGCGAGCTTTAGGCATCTACAGGTTTGAATGTGTGCAGACAAGCTTAGGCCCAGCAACTTCTACTATGCTTTAGTGAACAGCTAGGCTCCCTCTGCACTCAACGTTCTTACACACATGCCCAGACTGTCCATATCCTCCTACAAAGACTATAGAGGTATGCACCCTTCTGCAGAGATAATTGTTTTCCCAAACTAGTGGAGTCCAGACAATCTAGTGGCATCCCTAGAATAGTGCTTGTTCTCCCTCGCAATGACTTACTTATATCTACCTATCTGTCTATCTATCTATCTATTTTTAATTCGAGAGAAGGCTTCTCTATGTAACTTTGAAGTCTATTTTTGCACTAGCTCTGTAGACCAGGTTGGCTTCACACTCACAGAGATCCTCCTGCCTCTGCCTCCCAAGTGCTATGATTAAAGTCATGCACCACCACCACCCATCCTTGTAGTGACTTCTAACTTTTGTCAATGTCCGAAATCCTTTGCTTCATGTTCTTCTTTGCTATAGGTAAGATCTTGGTTCCTGCATGAAGTTCCTGTTACAACACTTAGCCACAGAACACTGTGTGCGGCCTATACAACCCAACTCTGTACTCAGATTCCCCATGACCTCTCCAGAGTCAGGCCTGTTAATTATCCCTTACATACTCATCATAAATGTTTTTGCACATCCTGCTGAATCTATAAGACTACCCCAGCCTAGACAAACAACTTATACTTCAGAGCAGAGTCCTTCAGGCTTCATCATGGTCCCAAATCTCATACACCCCCAATTTCAGTGCTATAAGGAACAATTAGAGTGCCACTAGTACTTGCCCTATCCACAGGCACAGGACTAGATGTTGACTATACTACCCCTCTCTATACACAAACTTTCTGTGTTCTCTTCCAGGGGTAGTCTATTGGATATTCCACATACATCCCAATATTTCTGTTTTCATATCCTGTAGCGTGTAAATCATGAGCCTTAGGCAGTGCCACCATAGTAGCCTGAAATATTTGCCTTGCGGTAATGATCTCTAACTTCAACAAAGTCCTAAATCCTAGCTCCCAGTTTAGTCCCAGTATTTCATCCTTTGCTCTAGCCTACATGGTGTGCTCCTGGGAGGATCATCAGTCATCGTACCAAATTAAGAATATTGCATACTATATTAATGAACAACCTAGAAAGATATGTCCATGAATGCAATAGTGGTACAAACTTTCTGGGAATAATCAGCTCCTTAAGAGTGAATTTAAGGTCTACTCTATAGAAAGCAACACATGCCTGCTGCTGTAAGCTTTGTCGAGAACATATGGTTATGGAGATCCAAGGCCCCAGTATTGAACCTCATACTATTATTTTGTTAAATGAATGAAGTATCAAGCTTCACTCTACATTCATATCTCGATAACTACAGATTAGTGCAGTTCTCAGACCTCCTCAGAGACATTGGTGCAGTAGATTATGTTTAAAAAAGACATTCAAAACTGGTCATCCTGGAAAAAAAATGAGAGTATGTGCAATGGGATATTTGTAGCCCTCTCTTCAAGACTCAGGTACCATTGCAGGGAGCATTTAAAAAGATTTTATGAGTCTGAGGCTGCAGATGCCAAGAGTGAAACTGTGATCTCAAGACATGACAGAGTCATTGCTCTCACCAATACAGAGCCATCGTGATTGCATGCAAAGGCCTGTGTAAGATGAGGCCAGGTCATATTCCAGTATGCTTGGTGACTAAGCACTCAAATATATGCCAGTATGGTTTCCATCCACATTAACTCTCACACTTCTCTAGAAGCCACCAACTGTCAGGAGTTTGCCAGTTAGACTCTCGAGCCCTCCTACAGTGCATCTTTGACTATGGGGGATGGCTCAGAAGTCTGTACCTCTAACTGACAAACTATTGACAGTTGCTGGCTTCTAGAGAAATGTGACAGTTAATGAAAGGGAATGAAAAACAGGCTCTCATGTACTTGAATACTTACTTAGTTACCAAGAAGTGCAAATGTTTGTTAAATTAGGAGGTGTGACCATGCTGGAGTGCATATAGCCTTTGTGGATAATATATGTCACTGAGGGTGGGTTTTGAGGTTTACATTCCCACATGAGGCCTCGTCTCTCTCTCTCTCTACCTACTACTGATGAATCAGTTGGTATGGACTCAACAACAGGCCCAGTGCCGTGTTTGCCTGAATCCTGCCATGAGGATCATGAATTAATTTCCTAAAATTATAGGCAAGCATCCAATTAACTAGTGATAAAGAGATCCAGAGACCCTTTCAAGTCTCTTGCATCTTGAAGTCCTGAACTGAGATTAGAGTTTAGCTAGAGGGACAGGGTATTGACATATAAGCAGTTGTGGTCAGGAGGTGGCATCTACCCTCCCTTAGCTCACCCATCATTGTCTAATTGTTAGTCTTATCTGGCAAGGTGGTTTGATAGTAGGAATTTTGTGAAATCTCTTTAAGAAGACAAGGTTTGCCTTTGGGTAGAGAACATTGCTTTACATGGCATGAGATTTCTGTAGAAATACTCATTACGTTGAAGTCAATGATTTGACTGTTCTGATCGATCAAGCTACACAATTGTCTCATTAGTATATCCTCATTTCTGCTAGGCCTGTTATGTAAGCAGCCCATTCTAAAAGCCCTATTAAAACACAAATTTTTTATAAAGGATAACCAAGGGTAAACCTGTCACTTCAAATTACCATTCCTTTCACTGAGATGTGATCAGTAGATTTGAGTTTGCTGTTTGATTATTGCTCCTGGGGAGATTTCCTTACTTACATTGGATGGTGAGGTATAAAACCAACATTCAAAAAAAGTTGCCAAACAGGAAACATAACAGCTAATTGTGGGGATAACTGTCACTCACACACTTCACCTCAGATAGGTTGAGACATTCATACTGTGAAGTTTTGCCCGGATCTTGCAAAATACATGGATGGTGGAGCACAGTCTTCTTCATCCGTATCTATGAGATTAGATAAATGTAGCAATTTGGATTCAATGCTCCATAATTACCTCTATGAGTCTTACAGTGCATGTGTGGTATGACCCTCAAATCTGTGGGAACCAAAGTCCCTTCTTTGTCATATGCTAACCCAAATTTTCTTCTTTTTATATATCAAACCATATTCCTTTTCTGGCCTCTATCCCTATAGTATACAAAATGTCAGATTTTCCATCTTCAACACCAAAGAGTCTTCTGTGTCATATACCCACCTAAATCAATTTTCTAGGCCTCAACTTGAAATTTGAGTTCAAGGTTTGGTTCATACAATACACGCAATCAAATCCATCTTTATCGTAAATTCATGAAAATTGTTTATCTGCCATCAAACTTTGAAAAACCATAATCTCCCCATATTATATACCAACGCAATCTCTCTCTCTCTCTCTCTCTCTCTCTCTCTCTCTCTCCCCACTGTTGCTGCCTTCATCCTTATGAGACCACATCCCTCCTTTGTCATCTGCCTATCCACACTACCTCTCTTGCCATATAGCCAATATTTCTTCCCTAAAACCTTATCAGACACAAATCTCTCCCTTTCATTCAACCAAGTGAACTCCCTCTCTCGCCATGTACCCACTATTTCTGGACCCATCCTTCCAAGACACTCATTCCTCCTCAGCCATACACCAAACCTAATACTCTCTCTTATAATGTTTCCACCATTTCTTCCCCCAAACGTTGTGATAGCCCAATCTGCCCCATGTCATGTACTCACCCAAACTCCCTCGCTAGCCATATATCCACCATGTCTGCCCCCATCCTGCTGTGACCCAAATCCTTCTCTTGCCATATGCCCACTGAAAATTCTTCTATTTTCATGTAACCACACAATTTCCTGTCTTGTGATGTAACCACCATTTCTTCCCCCAAACATGTCAGACCCAAATATATCCATGTTTATAAGCCCAACAAAACCCCCTCTCTTGACATATACCCACCCAAACTCTGTTTCATGAAATATACCAATTATTTCTGCCCCAAACCTTAAGAGACCCAAACACACCCTGGTCATACAGCTACCCAAACTCCTCTCTGTGCATATACCCATCATTTTGCCACCAGCTTTGTGAGACCCTAATCTCTCCATTGTCGTATGCCCATCCAAAGTATTTCTCTTGCTACATACTCACCATTGCTGCCCCTAAAGTGTATAAGACCCAAATCCCTCCCTTGTCATTTACCCAGCATACTCCCTCTGTTGCTATATATCCACCATTTCTGACCCCATCTTTCTGAGACCCTAATCCCACCCTTCATATAATAACCCAAACTCCTCTCTTAACAGATACCTATGATTTCTGCCACCTGAGTATTTGAGAATCAAATCCTTCCCTTGTCATGTACCCACAAAAATGTCTCTTATCATTTACCCATCATTACACTCTCCAAAGTATATGAGATCCAACTCCCTTCCCTGGCATTACCCACCCATATTCCCACTCTTTCCAAGCTCTCACCATTACTGCCCCAAAATTTTGGAGACACAAACCCCTCCCTTGTCTTCTACCCACACAAAATCCCCCTCTTCAAGGCACCCACCATTGATGCCCAAACTTTTGGAGACACAAATCCTTCCCTTTTTTCCTACCCACCCAAACTCCCTCTCTTCCATGCACTCACCATTGATGCCCTAACCTTTGGAGACACAAATCCCTCCCTTGTCTTCTAACCACCCAAACTCCCTCTCTTTCCATGCACTCACCATTACTGCTCCAAACATATGGAGACGCAAATCCCTCCCTTGTCTTCTTCCCACCCAAACTCCCCCTCTTCCATGCACCCACCATTGTTTCACAACACTTTGGAGACCCAAATCCAAAACTTGTCTTCTTCCCACCCGAACTCCCACTCTTCCATGCACCCACCATTGTTGCCCAAACCTTTGGAGACCCAAATCCCACCCTTGTCTTCTTCCAACCCAAACATCCCCACTTTCATGCAACCACCATTGATGCCCAAACCTTTGGAGACCCAAATCCCTCCCTTGTCTTCTACCCACCCATGCTCCCTTTCTTTTCATGCACTCACCATTACTGCCCCAAAATCCCCCTCATCCAGGCACCCACCAGTGATGCCCAAACCTTTGGAGACAAAAATCCCTCCCTTGTCTTCTTCTCACCCAAACTCCCCCTCTTCCATGCACCCATCATTGATGCCCAAACCTTTAAAAACACAAATCCCTCCCTTGTCTCCTACACACCCAAACTCCCTTTCTTCCATGCACCCACAAGTGATGCCCAAACCTTTGGAGACACAAATCCCTCCCTGGTCTTCTACCAACCCAAGTTCCCTTTCTTTTCATGCACTCACCATTACTGCCCAAATCCTTTGGAGACACAAATCCCTTCCTTGTCTTCTATCCACCCTAACTCCCCCTCTTCCATGCACCCACCATTGATGACCAATTCTTTGGAGACCCAAATCCCTCCCTTGTCATCTTCCCACCCAAACTCCCTTTCTTTTCATGCCCTCACCATTACTGCCCCAAAACTTTGGAGACCCAAATCCCTCCCTTGTCTTCTTCCCACCCAAACTCCCCATCTTCCATGCACCCACCATTGATGCCCAAACCTTTGGAGACACAAATCCCTCCCTTGTCTCCTACCCACCAAAACTCCCTCTCTTTCCATGCTCTCACCGTTAAAGCCACAAAATTTTGGAGACCCTAATCCCTCCCTTGTCTTCTTCCCACACAAACTCGCCTCTTTTATGCACCCACAATTAATGCCCAAACCTTTGTAGACCCAAATCCCTCCCTTGTCTTCTACCAACCCAAACTCCCCCTCTTTCCATGAACCCACTATGACTGTCCCAAACCTAGTGAAGAACAAATCTCTCCATTGCCATTCACCCACCCATCTTCCCTCTCTTCTCCTATAACCATCATTTTTCCTTCCCTTTCCTGGTTTCGCCTTTAGTCACTGTAAAAGACACATAGCTTTTCAACTAAATTGAATTTATTTTCAATTTAAGAAATTTATACGAATGCAATTTTCTTTGTCATATTTGGGCATTCCCCGTCTTCATGATAGCCATCTTATTGGCTCTCCCCCTCATCGGCTGCTGCGACAATGCTCGCTTCTCCAGTAGTGTGCACCTCGGCTTCATTTCAGGCTCCTCCTCCTTAGGTTCAGGCATTGCAGTAAGAGCTTTCACTTTGATTTTCTTCCGTTCGAGGGCAGCTGCCTCTTCGGCCTCCCTCTTTCTCTTGTTCCTCTTCTTTGAGGAGTGCTTCCGGTGTTTGCTTTTCTTGTGTGCCTGGAATGGCAAGAGGTGAACACAAGAATAAGTTAATAGAGGGAGAAGTCAGGAGAGCCATGTGAAGGACACTTTGTCGGAAGAGGTGAGAATTGATAAGGGATTTATGCCAGGAAGGAGAGAGGTAGTGACTTTAGGTAAGAGTAAATGGGTAGAGGAGGGAGCTCCAGTAGGGTTCGTCAACTCACCTTTCCGCACGACATGTAAGGTGGATACTGCTTTAGAGCTGCCTTTGTCTTCACCATAACGACTGGCCCGTTCGCTGCCATCGGAACATCACTACTGGATGTTGGGAGGTCCATGTCGGACAGTGATTCCTTAGGTCCTTTGCTAGACTCTCCATCACCAAGTCGCGTGAGCGCATGTTGTTTCTCCCTCGAGGGGCTGTGAACAACTGGCAGAGTAGGGAAGGCCACACCCTCAGACCTGAGTCATCATCAAGGTCTCGAACAGTAGTAGGTGAGCTTGTGCTCTGACATCACAAAGCCTGGTTCTGACCCACAAGAATGCCTGGGGAAGGAAGGAACAAATAGTGGACTGTACCACTCCTGACACTTTGATGATAGGGGGAAGATATTGAGAAGGCAAAGAGAGTTTGGGTTTAGATGGAGACTTTGTTTAATAACTCCAAGGCAAATTTTCCACCTCAACCTTTTTTACATATCTACCTTTGTTGTGGTAGAACACATGACAGATCATTTGCTTCTCCAAATTCTTCAACAATACTATCCCTGTCAATGGTTTAGTCCAAAATGTCCGCCTCAATCTTTGGCTAGTATCTTGAATGTCTTCCCTAAAATCATTCCCAAATAACATTCCTACTCCATGGCTTAGCCTGTTGACCGTACACACACACACTCACACACACATACACACACACACACACACACACACACGAATACTTGCATCTCCACATTCCTCTGTACCTAATGAATATACGCAAACCAGTGTCCATATCTTATCTGGCTGTGTAGCAACAAATCATGGCCTCCAGGCTTCCACCTTATCCCAAGTCAGGTGACCCAGCCTAGCCTCAATATCTCTTTTACTGTGGTGAGCATACAGCCTCCTTTAATATACTCACTCACCTAAGGAGGCTTTCTACAACCAACATAAGCCCAGTCCATAACCAGGGTTCTCCTATCTTCTGGTGTCTAGCCTATTGAGAATATCACACAGTATTAGACACTTGATTTTTAACATTCTGTTATGTATAACCTGGAAACCATAAGAAATGTTCAATCTTGGTCTGGACTCCTTGCCTTATAGTAGTGAATTTTAGGCTTCAACATGTTGCAGCCTATTTAGAACATTTTTCCTATATTATAGAGAACATGTGGGCTACAGCCAGATATAATCCTATTTAGATAAACCAACAGGGGTCTTAGAGTTGCCCATACCTCTTCACACCATACCCAGATTTCCTATGTCCCCCTCCAGGATTTATCCAGGTGAAGATATCCATACTCTGTAATTGGTTTTCCATATTCAGTGGAATTTATCCTAGATTGAATAGTCCCTGTCCCATCAAAGAATGGACCCTTGCACTCTGCAGTAGTGATTTTTGGCATGTTTTAGGGACACAAATCTCAAAACACAGCATGATCCCACCAGCTACTACTATTCTGTAGCCAACACTGAGAGTTCCCCAACACTTATCATACCTGTACTGGCTAATGGAATAACCCCACTCCTTATGAAAAGTTATCGTGTCCTCCTAAAGTTCGAACCTAGTGAATATTTCCTGTTCCAAATACTGTTTTTCCACATCCCTCCAAACATAGCTCATATTGATGTGGGATTCCCTTTTGTATATCTATGTATCATTATGATCCATACCAGTAAGGCTCTCACTGGTAGCTGCTGGTTTTCTCCTTCAGCAGCTACATGGCATCTCCCTGACTCTGCCTACTTTCTCTCTATATCTCTGTTCAGATTTCCTGCCTGGCTATATTCTACTAATCGATTGCCCAAAGCATCTTCTTGAATAACCAATGGTAATAAAACATATTCATATCATATAGGATTCCTAGTCCCATCAAATCCTCCTGTGCTGTAGACAACATATACATTCCCACTGAGACAACCCCAACCTCATCAAACCACAGGATCTCTGGCTGACTACATAATATCACAGCATGCCAAGACTGTCCAAATCCTTCTACAATGCCAAGAGAAGTAAGTGCACATTTCGAGCAGATAATTCTTTTCCTACTCCAGTAGAGTCCAGACCTGATGAAACATCCAGTGAGAACTCTAAAAGAGCTGTTTTCTCACACTTACAGTGACTTTTAGCTGTTTGCTGAGTTCCAAACCCCAGGCTCCATCTTAGTCCTACCGTGCTTTGATAGATAGTTCTAAGCTTCTGCTGGCACTTTCCCTCCAACTGGCCTTGTCCTAGCACATTCTTTTGTGCTGTATCCAGCATCTACATTCCCAACAGTAACCATCCTACCTGAATCCATCTGCAGGATGATTCCGATGCCTAAACCACTTCATTATATAACCAGACATCCCACAACCACCAGGACCCAACTTTAGCCAATTGAGTAACCCACTACACACAAATGAATATTTGATTTTCCACTTGCTGTCTGACTTACAGCTGCCTCATGTGCCTTGCATTTGCAAATTTTAGGCCTGTGAAGGTTTTCAAAGCCTTCAGCCAAGACTAGGTCCAGCAACTCCTTCTTTGGTATAGTCAACAGTTAGGCTCCCCTGAATTTAACACACCTACACCCATGCATGAAATAGTTGCCCTGCTTTCACAACTCCATTTCCAATCCAGACTTTCCATATCTTCCCCAAAGACCAAGCCCAGAATATTTCCCCTACCAGATAGCGTTTCCCCATATGCCAACAAACAGATCATAAGTCACTACAAGTGTCCAAGTCTAGTTTTTGCCACTGATATTCTTGCATGTTGTAGTAATGCTCACAGGATTCAACAGAGTTCCAAATGCGAGGGCCGAATATCAGCATCTACTCCTGTCCTTCAACCAACATACATTGTCCTACAAGGACCTGCGCTGCTTGAATCTACATATAGTACTCATTTTGCTATCTTACCCGAATCCAAATTCTGTATTCCTGAGTATTCCACCATTGTATGGCCTGGTAAGTACTCACTCCCTCACAACCAGATATTTCATATTCTATCTCTACCTGGATCTAGCCTCTTTCCCAAAGTCATTATACAAATTTAGTTTGATCACCTAAGTAGCAATATCTAGGCTTCTATAATTTCGGAAATCCCATATCTTGGCCTTCCACGTGTGCGATTGCCGACATACATGCAGCAGACAAGTTGCTACCTTCACCCACCCACAGTACCCTCTGTGTTACCTGCAGCACCCTACTCCACCACATTCCTAATGTTCTCCTCCAGGAACTGGCTTCTTATATATGCCACCAACCAATACTTGTTTTCCATATCCATCTGAATCTAGCTTGAGTTTAACAGCCAGCACCCCTGCATAATCTGGCTGTTTGCCTCTTGATTCAAGGGTCTTCTCGGGAGTATGGTCCCAAATAACTCAGCTCAGACTATTCTCAGGAATCCTCCTTTTCTGTCGTGAACATCTAGTCTTTGCTAGCACTTACCCTGCACTAGTACATCCACGGGACACTTTAGGTACAATATAGAACATTATTCCTTATTCAGATTTTCTATGTCTTCCCAGGTTTTAACTTGTTTAGTTTAGTTACCCACTCAGTACTTTGTACATAGAGGGCTTGATCTACCCAAGTTGCAACAACCAGTGTCCTTGTCTTCTCCAGCTGCCTCCATAGCAATCTCCGGCATTCTTAGACCCATCAACTTTTTCTGTGCTGTTGACAGCATCTAGATTCCCACAAAGACTATCAATCTCTCATAGAACCAGAGGAGTTGTGGCTGCCCTACATGACCATTCTATCCCCAGACTATCAGAATACTCCTCCATCGTCTAGATTTCAGAGCACTGCTCTGCATCCTATCATTGTTTTTCTAATCCAGTGGAGTCCAGACTGGATGGAACATCCAGTGTCATCCCTAGATTTCAATAGTAGTGACTTCTAGCTGTTGGTAGGGTTCCAAATCCTTTGTTCCATCTTAGTCCCACCATGGTCTCTTAGGCTGAATGCAACATATAGTGTCCTACATGAATCTCCTGTAACAACACTTACACACAGGACACTCTAGGCTACCTATACAACACAACTTAATACCCAGATTTCCCAGAATACCCATGTACTCCCCAGAGTCAAGCCTGTAGAGTAACACCAAATGTACTCATCATACATGATTTTCTACAACTTGCTGAATTGATCACAGTACTTTAGCCTACATAGACAACCTATAACACATAACAGGTGCCTCTAGGATTCAGTAGGGTGTAAAATCTCACACCCCAGCACAGCCCCTCCATCTATTCATGTGCTATAGTTAACATTTAGTTTTTCTACAATAGTTGTCCTATCTATGGCCACAGGACTAGATGTTCACTATACCATGGCACTCTATACACAAACTTCCTATCCACTCCCCAGAGTCTAGTTACTGAAACTCCAAACACAACCCAATATTTCTGTTTTCATGTCATGCAAAACATAAATCCCATGCTGCATGCAGTTTGGCACAGATGTCTGGACTCCTAGCCTTGCTGTAATGACCCCTAGAATTCAACAAGGTCCCCATTCCTTGGCCCTAGCCTATGCCAAGCATTTTGTCCTTGGCTGTAGCCTACATCTATGCTCCCATAGGGATGTACCCTAGCCCTGTCTACCCACATCTACTTTCAGAAAGCCTTGTGACACATAAAATACACCAATAAATACACAGACTTCCTGTGGTCTCCTCCTGGGTGAGCCTGGTGTTTACATCCCTATCTGACATTTTATTTTCTGGCGTAACTAGAATGGTCGAACATCCAGTGACCATGACTAGTGTGGCTATGAGTTCCTTGTACTTGATGGCTCTAGGCTTCTGCAGACTCTGGTTCCTCCAACTGACCTTGTCCTAGCCTATTCCTTTGTGCTATATCCAACTTCCATACTCTCAACTTGAACCATTCTACCTTCATTCAATCACAAGTGACATTTAAATGATTAAGCCACCTATCTTTGTCCCTAGACATCCCACATGCTCGGCCTCCAGGGTTTAGCCTAGTGAGTAATAACCAACACAAACATGAATACTTGTTTTTCCACATGCAGCCTGACCTACTAGAACCACATTTGCCTTCCATTTGCGAGCTTTAGGCATCTACAGGTTTGAATGTGTGCAGACAAGCTTAGGCCCAGCAACTTCTACTATGCTTTAGTGAACAGCTAGGCTCCCTCTGCACTCAACGTTCTTACACACATGCCCAGACTGTCCATATCCTCCTACAAAGACTATAGAGGTATGCACCCTTCTGCAGAGATAATTGTTTTCCCAAACTAGTGGAGTCCAGACAATCTAGTGGCATCCCTAGAATAGTGCTTGTTCTCCCTCGCAATGACTTACTTATATCTACCTATCTGTCTATCTATCTATCTATTTTTAATTCGAGAGAAGGCTTCTCTACGTAACTTTGAAGTCTATTTTTGCACTAGCTCTGTAGACCAGGTTGGCTTCACACTCACAGAGATCCTCCTGCCTCTGCCTCCCAAGTGCTATGATTAAAGTCATGCACCACCACCACCCATCCTTGTAGTGACTTCTAACTTTTGTCAATGTCCGAAATCCTTTGCTTCATGTTCTTCTTTGCTATAGGTAAGATCTTGGTTCCTGCATGAAGTTCCTGTTACAACACTTAGCCACAGAACACTGTGTGCGGCCTATACAACCCAACTCTGTACTCAGATTCCCCATGACCTCTCCAGAGTCAGGCCTGTTAATTATCCCTTACATACTCATCATAAATGTTTTTGCACATCCTGCTGAATCTATAAGACTACCCCAGCCTAGACAAACAACTTATACTTCAGAGCAGAGTCCTTCAGGCTTCATCATGGTCCCAAATCTCATACACCCCCAATTTCAGTGCTATAAGGAACAATTAGAGTGCCACTAGTACTTGCCCTATCCACAGGCACAGGACTAGATGTTGACTATACTACCCCTCTCTATACACAAACTTTCTGTGTTCTCTTCCAGGGGTAGTCTATTGGATATTCCACATACATCCCAATATTTCTGTTTTCATATCCTGTAGCGTGTAAATCATGAGCCTTAGGCAGTGCCACCATAGTAGCCTGAAATATTTGCCTTGCGGTAATGATCTCTAACTTCAACAAAGTCCTAAATCCTAGCTCCCAGTTTAGTCCCAGTATTTCATCCTTTGCTCTAGCCTACATGGTGTGCTCCTGGGAGGATCATCAGTCATCGTACCAAACTAAGAATATTGCATACTATATTAATGAACAACCTAGAAAGATATGTCCATGAATGCAATAGTGGTACAAACTTTCTGGGAATAATCAGCTCCTTAAGAGTGAATTTAAGGTCTACTCTATAGAAAGCAACACATGCCTGCTGCTGTAAGCTTTGTCGAGAACATATGGTTATGGAGATCCAAGGCCCCAGTATTGAACCTCATACTATTATTTTGTTAAATGAATGAAGTATCAAGCTTCACTCTACATTCATATCTCGATAACTACAGATTAGTGCAGTTCTCAGACCTCCTCAGAGACATTGGTGCAGTAGATTATGTTTAAAAAAGACATTCAAAACTGGTCATCCTGGAAAAAAAATGAGAGTATGTGCAATGGGATATTTGTAGCCCTCTCTTCAAGACTCAGGTACCATTGCAGGGAGCATTTAAAAAGATTTTATGAGTCTGAGGCTGCAGATGCCAAGAGTGAAACTGTGATCTCAAGACATGACAGAGTCATTGCTCTCACCAATACAGAGCCATCGTGATTGCATGCAAAGGCCTGTGTAAGATGAGGCCAGGTCATATTCCAGTATGCTTGGTGACTAAGCACTCAAATATATGCCAGTATGGTTTCCATCCACATTAACTCTCACACTTCTCTAGAAGCCACCAACTGTCAGGAGTTTGCCAGTTAGACTCTCGAGCCCTCCTACAGTGCATCTTTGACTATGGGGGATGGCTCAGAAGTCTGTACCTCTAACTGACAAACTATTGACAGTTGCTGGCTTCTAGAGAAATGTGACAGTTAATGAAAGGGAATGAAAAACAGGCTCTCATGTACTTGAATACTTACTTAGTTACCAAGAAGTGCAAATGTTTGTTAAATTAGGAGGTGTGACCATGCTGGAGTGCATATAGCCTTTGTGGATAATATATGTCACTGAGGGTGGGTTTTGAGGTTTACATTCCCACATGAGGCCTCGTCTCTCTCTCTCTCTACCTACTACTGATGAATCAGTTGGTATGGACTCAACAACAGGCCCAGTGCCGTGTTTGCCTGAATCCTGCCATGAGGATCATGAATTAATTTCCTAAAATTATAGGCAAGCATCCAATTAACTAGTGATAAAGAGATCCAGAGACCCTTTCAAGTCTCTTGCATCTTGAAGTCCTGAACTGAGATTAGAGTTTAGCTAGAGGGACAGGGTATTGACATATAAGCAGTTGTGGTCAGGAGGTGGCATCTACCCTCCCTTAGCTCACCCATCATTGTCTAATTGTTAGTCTTATCTGGCAAGGTGGTTTGATAGTAGGAATTTTGTGAAATCTCTTTAATAAGACAAGGTTTGCCTTTGGGTAGAGAACATTGCTTTACATGGCATGAGATTTCTGTAGAAATACTCATTACGTTGAAGTCAATGATTTGACTGTTCTGATCGATCAAGCTACACAATTGTCTCATTAGTATATCCTCATTTCTGCTAGGCCTGTTATGTAAGCAGCCCATTCTAAAAGCCCTATTAAAACACAAATTTTTTATAAAGGATAACCAAGGGTAAACCTGTCACTTCAAATTACCATTCCTTTCACTGAGATGTGATCAGTAGATTTGAGTTTGCTGTTTGATTATTGCTCCTGGGGAGATTTCCTTACTTACATTGGATGGTGAGGTATAAAACCAACATTCAAAAAAAGTTGCCAAACAGGAAACATAACAGCTATTTGTGGGGATAACTGTCACTCACACACTTCACCTCAGATAGGTTGAGACATTCATACTGTGAAGTTTTGCCCGGATCTTGCAAAATACATGGATGGTGGAGCACAGTCTTCTTCATCCGTATCTATGAGATTAGATAAATGTAGCAATTTGGATTCAATGCTCCATAATTACCTCTATGAGTCTTACAGTGCATGTGTGGTATGACCCTCAAATCTGTGGGAACCAAAGTCCCTTCTTTGTCATATGCTAACCCAAATTTTCTTCTTTTTATATATCAAACCATATTCCTTTTCTGGCCTCTATCCCTATAGTATACAAAATGTCAGATTTTCCATCTTCAACACCAAAGAGTCTTCTGTGTCATATACCCACCTAAATCAATTTTCTAGGCCTCAACTTGAAATTTGAGTTCAAGGTTTGGTTCATACAATACACGCAATCAAATCCATCTTTATCGTAAATTCATGAAAATTGTTTATCTGCCATCAAACTTTGAAAAACCATAATCTCCCCATATTATATACCAACCCAATCTCTCTCTCTCTCTCTCTCTCTCTCTCTCTCTCTCTCTCTCTCTCTCCCCACTGTTGCTGCCTTCATCCTTATGAGACCACATCCCTCCTTTGTCATCTGCCTATCCACACTACCTCTCTTGCCATATAGCCAATATTTCTTCCCTAAAACCTTATCAGACACAAATCTCTCCCTTTCATTCAACCAAGTGAACTCCCTCTCTCGCCATGTACCCACTATTTCTGGACCCATCCTTCCAAGACACTCATTCCTCCTCAGCCATACACCAAACCTAATACTCTCTCTTATAATGTTTCCACCATTTCTTCCCCCAAACGTTGTGATAGCCCAATCTGCCCCATGTCATGTACTCACCCAAACTCCCTCGCTAGCCATATATCCACCATGTCTGCCCCCATCCTGCTGTGACCCAAATCCTTCTCTTGCCATATGCCCACTGAAAATTCTTCTATTTTCATGTAACCACACAATTTCCTGTCTTGTGATGTAACCACCATTTCTTCCCCCAAACATGTCAGACCCAAATATATCCATGTTTATAAGCCCAACAAAACCCCCTCTCTTGACATATACCCACCCAAACTCTGTTTCATGAAATATACCAATTATTTCTGCCCCAAACCTTAAGAGACCCAAACACACCCTGGTCATACAGCTACCCAAACTCCTCTCTGTGCATATACCCATCATTTTGCCACCAGCTTTGTGAGACCCTAATCTCTCCATTGTCGTATGCCCATCCAAAGTATTTCTCTTGCTACATACTCACCATTGCTGCCCCTAAAGTGTATAAGACCCAAATCCCTCCCTTGTCATTTACCCAGCATACTCCCTCTGTTGCTATATATCCACCATTTCTGACCCCATCTTTCTGAGACCCTAATCCCACCCTTCATATAATAACCCAAACTCCTCTCTTAACAGATACTCATGATTTCTGCCACCTGAGTATTTGAGAATCAAATCCTTCCCTTGTCATGTACCCACAAAAATGTCTCTTATCATTTACCCATCATTACACTCTCCAAAGTATATGAGATCCAACTCCCTTCCCTGGCATTACCCACCCATATTCCCACTCTTTCCAAGCTCTCACCATTACTGCCCCAAAATTTTGGAGACACAAACCCCTCCCTTGTCTTCTACCCACACAAAATCCCCCTCTTCAAGGCACCCACCATTGATGCCCAAACTTTTGGAGACACAAATCCTTCCCTTTTTTCCTACCCACCCAAACTCCCTCTCTTCCATGCACTCACCATTGATGCCCTAACCTTTGGAGACACAAATCCCTCCCTTGTCTTCTAACCACCCAAACACCCTCTCTTTCCATGCACTCACCATTACTGCTCCAAACATATGGAGACGCAAATCCCTCCCTTGTCTTCTTCCCACCCAAACTCCCCCTCTTCCATGCACCCACCATTGTTTCACAACACTTTGGAGACCCAAATCCAAAACTTGTCTTCTTCCCACCCGAACTCCCACTCTTCCATGCACCCACCATTGTTGCCCAAACCTTTGGAGACCCAAATCCCACCCTTGTCTTCTTCCAACCCAAACATCCCCACTTTCATGCAACCACCATTGATGCCCAAACCTTTGGAGACCCAAATCCCTCCCTTGTCTTCTACCCACCCATGCTCCCTTTCTTTTCATGCACTCACCATTACTGCCCCAAAATCCCCCTCATCCAGGCACCCACCAGTGATGCCCAAACCTTTGGAGACAAAAATCCCTCCCTTGTCTTCTTCTCACCCAAACTCCCCCTCTTCCATGCACCCATCATTGATGCCCAAACCTTTAAAAACACAAATCCCTCCCTTGTCTCCTACACACCCAAACTCCCTTTCTTCCATGCACCCACAAGTGATGCCCAAACCTTTGGAGACACAAATCCCTCCCTGGTCTTCTACCAACCCAAGTTCCCTTTCTTTTCATGCACTCACCATAACTGCCAAAATCCTTTGGAGACACAAATCCCTTCCTTGTCTTCTATCCACCCTAACTCCCCCTCTTCCATGCACCCACCATTGATGACCAATTCTTTGGAGACCCAAATCCCTCCCTTGTCATCTTCCCACCCAAACTCCCTTTCTTTTCATGCCCTCACCATTACTGCCCCAAAACTTTGGAGACCCAAATCCCTCCCTTGTCTTCTTCCCACCCAAACTCCCCATCTTCCATGCACCCACCATTGATGCCCAAACCTTTGGAGACACAAATCCCTCCCTTGTCTCCTACCCACCAAAACTCCCTCTCTTTCCATGCTCTCACCGTTAAAGCCACAAAATTTTGGAGACCCTAATCCCTCCCTTGTCTTCTTCCCACACAAACTCGCCTCTTTTATGCACCCACAATTAATGCCCAAACCTTTGTAGATCCAAATCCCTCCCTTGTCTTCTACCAACCCAAACTCCCCCTCTTTCCATGAACCCACTATGACTGTCCCAAACCTAGTGAAGAACAAATCTCTCCATTGCCATTCTCCCACCCATCTTCCCTCTCTTCTCCTATAACCATCATTTTTCCTTCCCTTTCCTGGTTTCGCCTTTAGTCACTGTAAAAGACACATAGCTTTTCAACTAAATTGAATTTATTTTCAATTTAAGAAATTTATACCAATGCAATTTTCTTTGCCATATTTGGGCATTCCCCGTCTTCATGATGGCGATCTTATTGGCTCTCCCCCTCCTTGCCTGCTCCGACCACGCTTGCTTCTCCAGTAGTGTGCACCTCGGCTTCCTTTTCAGGCTCCTCCTCCTTAGGATCAGGCATTGCAGTAACAGCTTTCACTTTGATTTTCTTCCGTTTGAGGGCAGCTGCCTCTTTGACCTCCCTCTTTCCCTTGTTCCTCTTCTTTGAGGAGTGCTTCTGGTGTTTGCTTTTCTTGTGTGCCTGGAATGGCAAGAGGTGAACACAAGAATTAGTTAATAGAGGGAGAAGTCAGGAGAGGCATGTGAAGGACACTTTGTCGGAAGATGTGAGAATTGATAAGGGATTTATGCCAGGAAGGAGAGAGGTAGTGACATTAGGTAAGAGTAAATGAGTAGAGGAGGGAGCTCCAGTAGGGTTCGTCAACTCACCTTTCCGCACGACATGTAAGGTGGATACTGCTTTAGAGCTGCCTTTGTCTTCACCATAAGGACTGGCCCGTTCGCTGCCATCGGAACATCACTACTGGATGTTGGGAGGTCCATGTCGGACAGTGATTCCTTAGGTTCCTTTGCTAGAGTCTCCATCACCAAGTCGCGTGAGCGCGTGTTGTTTCTCCCTCGAGGGGCTGTGAACAACTGGCAGAGTAGGGAAGGCCACACCCTCAGACCTGAGTCATCATCAAGGTCTCGACCAATAGTAGGTGAGCTTGTGTTCTGACATCACAAAGCCTGGTTCTGACCCACAAGAATGCCTGGGGAAGGAAGGAACAAATAGTGGACTGTACCACTCCTGACACTTTGATGATAGGGGGAAGATATTGAGAAGGCAAAGAGAGTTTGGGTTTAGATGGAGACTTTGTTTAATAACTCTAAGGCAAATTTTCCACCTCAACCTTTTTTACATATCTACCTTTGTTGTGGTAGAACACATGACAGATCATTTGCTTCTCCAAATTCTTCAACAATACTATCCCTGTCAATGGTTTAGTCCAAAATGTCCGCCTCAATCTTTGGCTAGTATCTTGAATGTCTTCCCTAAAATCATTCCCAAACAACATTCCTACTCCATGGCTTAGCCTGTTGACCGTACACACACACACTCATACACACATACACACACACACACACACACACACACACACACGAATACTTGCATCTCCACATTCCTCTGTACCTAATGAATATACGCAAACCAGTGTCCATATCTTGTCTGGCTGTGTAGCAACAAATCATGGCCTCCAGGCTTCCACCTTATCCCAAGTCAGGTGACCCAGCCTAGCCTCAATATCTCTTTTACTGTGGTGAGCATACAGCCTCCTTTAATATACTCACTCACCTAAGGAGGCTTTCTACAACCAACATAAGCCCAGTCCATAACCAGGGTTCTCCTATCTTCTGGTGTCTAGCCTATTGAGAATATCACACAGTATTAGACACTTGATTTTTAACATTCTGTTATGTATAACCTGGAAACCATAAGAAATGTTCAATCTTGGTCTGGACTCCTTGCCTTATAGTAGTGAATTTTAGGCTTCAACATGTTGCAGCCTATTTAGAACATTTTTCCTATATTATAGAGAACATCTGGGCTACAGCCAGATATAATCCTATTTAGATAAACCAACAGGGGTCTTAGAGTTGCCCATACCTCTTCACACCATACCCAGACTTCCTATGTCCCCCTCCAGGATTTATCCAGGTGAAGATATCCATACTCTGTAATTGGTTTTCCATATTCAGTGGAATTTATCCTAGATTGAATAGTCCCTGTCCCATCAAAGAATGGACCCTTGCACTCTGCAGTAGTGATTTGTGGCATGTTTTAGGGACACAAATCTCAAAACACAGCATGATCCCACCAGCTACTACTATTCTGTAGCCAACACTGAGAGTTCCCCAACACTTATCATACCTGTACTGGCTAATGGAATAACCCCACTCCTTATGAAAAGTTATCGTGTCCTCCTAAAGTTCGAACCTAGTGAATATTTCCTGTTCCAAATACTGTTTTTCCACATCCCTCCAAACATAGCTCATATTGATGTGGGATTCCCTTTTGTATATCTATGTATCATTATGATCCATACCAGTAAGGCTCTCACTGGTAGCTGCTGGTTTTCTCCTTCAGCAGCTACATGGCATCTCCCTGACTCTGCCTACTTTCTCTCTATATCTCTGTTCAGATTTCCTGCCTGGCTATATTCTACTAATCGATTGCCCAAAGCATCTTCTTGAATAACCAATGGTAATAAAACATATTCATAGCATATAGGATTCCTAGTCCCATCAACTCCTCCTGTGCTGTAGACAACATGTACATTCCCACTGAGACAACCCCAACCTCATCAAACCACAGGATCTCTGGCTGACTACATAATATCACAGCATGCCAAGACTGTCCAAATCCTTCTACAATGCCAAGAGAAGTAAGTACACCTTTCGAGCAGATAATTCTTTTCCTACTCCAGTAGAGTCCAGACCTGATGAAACATCCAGTGAGAAGTCTAAAATAGCTGTTTTCTCACACTTATAGTGACTTTTAGCTGTTTGCTGAGTTCCAAACCCTAGGCTCCATCTTAGTCCTACCGTGCTTTGATAGATAGTTCTAAGCTTCTGCTGGCACTTTCCCTCCAACTGGCCTTGTCCTAGCACATTCTTTTGTGCTGTATCCAGCATCTACATTCCCAACAGTAACCATCCTACCTGAATCCATCTGCAGGATGATTCCGATGCCTAAACCACTTCATTATATAACCAGACATCCCACAACCACCAGGACCCAACTTTAGCCAATTGAGTAACCCACTACACACAAATGAATATTTGATTTTCCACTTGCTGTCTGACTTACAGCTGCCTCATGTGCCTTGCATTTGCAAATTTTAGGCCTGTGAAGGTTTTCAAAGCCTTCAGCCAAGACTAGGTCCAGCAACTCCTTCTTTGGTATAGTCAACAGTTAGGCTCCCCTGAATTTAACACACCTACACCCATGCATGAAATAGTTGCCCTGCTTTCACAACTCCATTTCCAATCCAGACTTTCCATATCTTCCCCAAAGACCAAGCCCAGAATATTTCCCCTACAAGATAGCGTTTCCCCATATGCCAACAAACAGATCATAAGTCACTACAAGTGTCCAAGTCTAGTTTTTGCCACTGATATTCTTGCATGTTGTAGTAATGCTCACAGGATTCAACAGAGTTCCAAATGCGAGGGCCGAATCCCAGCATCTACTCCTGTCCTCCAACCAACATACATTGTCCTACAAGGACCTGCGCTGCTTGAATCTACATATAGTACTCATTTTGCTAACTATCTTACCCGAATCCAAATTCTGTATTCCTGAGTCCTCCACCATGGTATGGCCTGGTAAGTACTCACTCCCTCACAACCAGATATTTCATATTCTATCTCTACCTGGATCTAGCCTCTTTCCCAAAGTCATTATACAAATTTAGTTTGATCACCTAAGTAGCAATATCTAGGCTTCTATAATTTCGGAAATCCCATATCTTGGCCTTCCACGTGTGCGATTGCCGACATACATGCAGCAGACAAGTTGCTACCTTCACCCACCCACAGTACCCTCTGTGTTACCTGCAGCACCCTACTCCACCACATTCCTAATGTTCTCCTCCAGGAACTGGCTTCTTATATATGCCACCAACCAATACTTGTTTTCCATATCCATCTGCATCTAGCTTGAGTTTAACAGCCAGCACCCCTGCATAATCTGGCTGTTTGCCTCTTGAGTCAAGGGTCTTCTCGGGAGTATGGTCCCAAATAACTCAGCTCAGACTATTCTCAGGAATCCTCCTTTTCTGTCGTGAACATCTAGGCTTTGCTAGCACTTACCCTGCACTAGTACATCCACGGGACACTTTAGGTACAATATAGAACATTATTCCTTATTCAGATTTTCTATGTCTTCCCAGGTTTTAACTTGTTTAGTTTAGTTACCCACTCAGTACTTTGTACATAGAGGGCTTGATCTACCCAAGTTGCAACAACCAGTGTCCTTGTCTTCTCCAGCTGCCTCCATAGCAATCTCCGGCATTCTTAGACCCATCAACTTTTTCTGTGCTGTTGACAGCATCTAGATTCCCACAAAGACTATCAGTCTCTCATAGAACCAGAGGAGTTGTGGCTGCCCTACATGACCATTCTATCCCCAGACTATCAGAATACTCCTCCATCGTCTAGATTTCAGAGCACTGCTCTGCATCCTATCATTGTTTTTCTAATCCAGTGGAGTCCAGACTGGATGGAACATCCAGTGTCATCCCTAGATTTCAATAGTAGTGACTTCTAGCTTTTGGTAGGGTTCCAAATCCTTTGTTCCATCTTAGTCCCACCATGGTCTCTTAGGCTGAATGCAACATATAGTGTCCTGCATGAATCTCCTGAAACAACCCTTACACACAGGACACTCTAGGCTACCTATACAACACAACTTAATACCCAGATTACCCAGAATACCCATGTACTCCCCAGAGTCAAGCCTGTAGACTAACACCAAATGTACTCATCATACATGATTTTCTACAACTTGCTGAATTGATCACAGTACTTTAGCCTACATAGACAACCTATAACACATAACAGGTGCCTCTAGGATTCAGTAGGGTGTAAATTCTCACACCCCAGCACAGCCCTCCATCTATTCATGTGCTATAGTTAACATTTAGTTTTTCTACAATAGTTGTCCTATCTATGGCCACAGGACTAGATGGTCACTATACCATGGCACTCTATACACAAACTTCCCATCCACTCCCCAGAGTCTAGTTACTGAAACTCCAAACACAACCCAATATTTCTGTTTTCATGTCATGCAAAACATAAATCCCATGCTGCATGCAGTTTGGCACAGATGTCTGGACTCCTAGCCTTGCTGTAATGACCCCTAGAATTCAACAAGGTCCCCATTCCTTGGCCCTAGCCTATGCCAAGCATTTTGTCCTTGGCTGTAGCCTACATCTATGCTCCCATAGGGATGTACCCTAGCCCTGTCTACCCACATCTACTTTCAGAAAGCCTTGTGACACATAAAATACACCAATAAATACACAGACTTCCTGTGGTCTCCTCCTGGGTGAGCCTGGTGTTTACATCCCTATCTGACATTTTATTTTCTGGCGTAACTAGAATGGTCGAACATCCAGTGACCATGACTAGTGTGGCTATGAGTTCCTTGTAAATGATGGCTCTAGGCTTCTGCAGACTCTGGTTCCTCCAACTGACCTTGTCCTAGCCTATTCCTTTGTGCTATATCCAACTTCCATACTCTCAACTTGAACCATTCTACCTTCATTCAATCACAAGTGACATTTAAATGATTAAGCCACCTATCTTTGTCCCTAGACATCCCACATGCTCGGCCTCCAGGGTTTAGCCTAGTGAGTAATAACCAACACAAACATGAATACTTGTTTTTCCACATGCAGCCTGACCTACTAGAACCACATTTGCCTTCCATTTGCGAGCTTTAGGCATCTACAGGTTTGAATGTGTGCAGACAAGCTTAGGCCCAGCAACTTCTACTATGCTTTAGTGAACAGCTAGGCTCCCTCTGCACTAAACGTTCTTGCACACATGCCCAGACTGTCCATATCCTCCTACAAAGACTATAGAGGTATGCACCCTTCTGCAGAGATAATTGTTTTCCCAAACTAGTGGAATCCAGACAATCTAGTGGCATCCCTAGAATAGTGCTTGTTCTCCCTCGCAATGACTTACTTATATCTACCTATCTGTCTATCTATCTATCTATTTTTAATTCGAGAGAAGGCTTCTCTACGTAACTTTGAAGTCTATTTTTGCACTAGCTCTGTAGACCAGGTTGGCTTCACACTCACAGAGATCCTCCTGCCTCTGCCTCCCAAGTGCTATGATTAAAGTCATGCACCACCACCACCCATCCTTGTAGTGACTTCTAACTTTTGTCAATGTCCGAAATCCTTTGCTTCATGTTCTTCTTTGCTATAGGTAAGATCTTGGTTCCTGCATGAAGTTCCTGTTACAACACTTAGCCACAGAACACTGTGTGCTGCCTATACAACCCAACTCTGTACTCAGATTCCCCATGACCTCTCCAGAGTCAGGCCTGTTAATTATCCCTAACATACTCATCATAAATGTTTTTGCACATCCTGCTGAATCTATACCAGTACCCAGCCTAGACAAACAACTTATACTTCAGAGCAGAGGTCTTCAGGCTTCATCATGGTCCCAAATCTCATACACCCCCAATTTCAGTGCTATAAGGAACAATTAGAGTGCCACTAGTACTTGCCCTATCCACAGGCACAGGACTAGATGTTGACTATACTACCCCTCTCTATACACAAACTTTCTGTGTTCTCTTCCAGGGCCTAGTCTATTGGATATTCCACATACATCCCAATATTTCTGTTTTCATATCCTGTAGCGTGTAAATCATGAGCCTTAGGCAGTGCCACCATAGTAGCCTGAAATCTTTGCCTTGCAGTAATGATCTCTAACTTCAACAAAGTCCTAAATCCTAGTTCCCAGTTTAGTCCCAGTATTTCATCCTTTGCTCTAGCCTACATGGTGTGCTCCTGGGAGGATCATCAGTCGTCGTACCAAACTAAGAATATTGCATACTATATTAATGAACAACCTAGAAAGATATGTCCATGAATGCAATAGTGGTACAGACTTTCTGGAAATAATCAGCTCCTTAAGAGTGAATTTAAGGTCTACTCTATAGAAAGCAACACATGCCTGCTGCTGTAAGCTTTGTCGAGAACACATGGTTATGGAGATCCAAGGCCCCAGTATTGAACCTCATACTATTATTTTGTTAAATGAATGAAGTATCAAGCTTCACTCTACATTCATACCTCGATAACTACAGATTAGTGCAGTTCTCAGACCTCCTCAGAGACCTTGGTGCAGTAGATTATGTTTAAAATAGACATTCACACTGGTCATCCTGGAAAAAAAATGAGAGTATGTGCAATGGGATATTTGTAGCCCTCTCTTCAAGACTCAGGTACCACTGCAGGGAGCATTTAAAAAGATTTTATGAGTCTGAGGCTGCAGATGCCAAGAGTGAAATTGTGATCTCAAGACATGACAGAGTCATTGCTCTCACAAATACAGAGCCATCATGATTGCATGCAAAGGCCTGTGTAAGATGAGGCCAGGTCATATTCCAGTATGCTTGGTGACTAAGCACTCAAATATATGCCAGTATGGTTTTCATCCACATTAACTCTCACACTTCTCTAGAAGCCACCAACTGTCAGGAGTTTGCCAGTTAGACTCTGGAGCCCTCCTACAGTGCATCTTTGACTATGGGGGATGGCTCAGAAGTCTGTACCTCTAACTGACAAACTACTGACAGTTGCTGGCTTCTAGAGAAATGTGACAGTTAATGAAAGGGAATGAAAAACAGGCTCTCATGTACTTGAATACTTACTTAGTTACCAAGAAGTGCAACTGTTTGTGAAATTAGGAGGTGTGACCATGCTGGAATGGATATAGCCTTTGTGGAAAATATATGTCACTGAGGGTGGGTTTTGAGGTTTACATTCCCTCATCAGGCCTCGTCTCTCTCTCTCTCTACCTACTACTGATGAATCAGTTGGTATGGACTCAACAACAGGCCCAGTGCCGTGTTTGCCTGAATCCTGACATGATGACCATGAATTAATTTCCTAAAATTATAGGCAAGCATCCAATTAACTAGTGATAAAGAGATCCAGAGACCCTTTCAAGTCTCTTGCATCTTGAATTCCTGAACTGAGATTAGAGTTTAGCTAGAGGGACAGGGTATTGACATATAAGCAGTTGTGGTCAGGAGGTGGCATCTACCCTCCCTTAGCTTACCCATCATTGTCTAATTGTTAGTCTTATCTGGCAAGGTGGTTTGATCGTAGGAATTGTGTGAAATCTCTTTAAGGAGACAAGGTTTTCCTTTGGGTAGAGAACATTGCTTTACATGGCATGAGATTTCTGTAGAAATACTCATTACGTTGACGTCAATGATTTGACTGTTCTGATAGATCAAGCTACACAATTGTCTCATTAGTATATCCTCATTTCTGCTAGGCCTGTTATGTAAGCAGCCCATTCTAAAAGCCCTATTAAAACACAAATTTTTTATAAAGGATAACCAAGGGTAAACCTGTCACTTCAAATTACCATTCCTTTCACTGAGATGTGATCAGTAGATTTGAGTTTGCTGGGTGATTATTGCTCCTGGGGAGATTTCCTTACTTACATTGGATGGTGAGGTATAAAACCAACATTCAAAAAAAGTTGCCAAACAGGAAGCATAACAGCTATTTGTGGGGATAACTGTCACTCACACACTTCACCTCAGATAGGTTGAGACATTCATACTGTGAAGTTTTGCCCGGATCTTGCAAAATACATGGATGGTGGAGCACAGTCTTCTTCATCGGTATCTATGAGATTAGGTAAATGTAGCCATTTGGATTCAATGCTCCATAATTACCTCTATGAGTCTTACAGTGCATGTGTGGTATGACCCTCAAATCTGTGGGAACCAAAGTCCCTTCTTTGTCATATGCTAACCCAAATTTTCTTCTTTTTATATATCAAACCATATTCCTTTTCTGGCCTCTATCCCTATAGTATACAAAATGTCAGATTTTCCATCTTCAACACCAAAGAGTCTTCTGTGTCATATACCCACCTAAATCAATTTTCTAGGCCTCAACTTGAAATTTGAGTTCAAGGTGTGGTTCATACAATACACGCAATCAAATCCATCTTTATCGTAAATTCATGAAAATTGTTTATCTGCCATCAAACTTTGAAAAATCATAATCTCTCCCATATCATATACCAACCCAATCTCTCTCTCTCTCTCTCTCTCTCTCTCTCTCTCTCTCTCTCCCCACTGTTGCTGCCTTCATCCTTATGAGACCACATCCCTCCTTTGTCATCTGCCTATCCACACTACCTCTCTTGCCATATAGCCAATATTTCTTCCCTAAAACCTTATCAGACACAAATCTCTCCCTTTCATTCAACCAAGTGAACTCCCTCTCTCGCCATGTACCCACTATTTCTGGACCCATCCTTCCAAGACACTCATTCCTCCTTAGCCATACACCAAACCTAATACTCTCTCTTATAATGTTTCCACCATTTCTTCCCCCAAACGTTGTGATGGCCCAATCTGCCCCATGTCATGTACTCACCCAAACTCCCTCGCTAGCCATATATCCACCATGTCTGCCCCCATCCTGCTGTGACCCAAATCCTTCTCTTGCCATATGCCCACTGAAAATTCTTCTATTTTCATGTAACCACACAATTTCCTGTCTTGTGATGTAACCACCATTTCTTCCCCCAAACATGTCAGACCCAAATATATCCATGTTTATAAGCCCAACAAAACCCCCTCTCTTGACATATACCCACCCAAACTCTGTTTCATGAAATATACCAATTATTTCTGCCCCAAACCTTAAGAGACCCAAACACCCCCTGGTCATACAGCTACCCAAACTCCTCTCTGGGCATATACCCATCATTTTGCCACCAGCTTTGTGAGACCCTAATCTCTCCATTGTCGTATGCCCATCCAAAGTATTTCTCTTGCTACATACTCACCATTGCTGCCCCTAAAGTGTATAAGACCCAAATCCCTCCCTTGTCATTTACCCAGCATACTCCCTCTGTTGCTATATATCCACCATTTCTGACCCCATCTTTCTGAGACCCTAATCCCACCCTTCATATAATAACCCAAACTCCTCTCTTAACAGATACTCATGATTTCTGCCACCTGAGTATTTGAGAATCAAATCCTTCCCTTGTCATGTACCCACCCAAATGTCTCTTATCATTTACCCATCATTACACTCTCCAAAGTATATGAGATCCAACTCCCTTCCCTGGCATTACCCACCCATATTCCCACTCTTTCCAAGCTCTCACCATTACTGCCCCAAAATTTTGGAGACACAAACCCCTCCCTTGTCTTCTACCCACACAAAATCCCCCTCTTCAAGGCACCCACCATTGATGCCCAAACTTTTGGAGACACAAATCCCTCCCTTTTTTCCTACCCACCCAAACTCCCTCTCTTCCATGCACCCACAATTGATGCCCAAACCTTTGGAGACCCAAATTCCTCCCGTGTCTTCTACCCAGCCAAACTCCCTCTCTTTCCATGCACTCACCATTACTGCTCCAAACATATGGAGACCCAAATCCCCCCCTTGTCTTCTTCCCACCCAAACTCCCCCTCTTCCATGCACGCACCATTGTTTCGCAACCCTTTGGAGACCCAAATCCCAAACTTGTCTTCTTCCCACCTGAACTTTCCCTCTTCCATGCACCCACCATTGTTGCCCAAACCTTTGGAGAGCCAAATCCCTCCCTTGTCTTCTACCCACGCATGCTCCCTTTCTTTTCATGCACTCACCATTACTGCCCCCAAATCCCCCTCGTCCAGGCACCCTCCAATGATGCCCAAACGTTTGGAGACAAAAATCCCTCCCTTGTCTTCTTCCCACCCAAACTCCCCCACTTCCATGCACCCATCATTGATGCCCAAACCTTTAAAAACACAAATCCCTCCCTTGTCTCCTACGCACCAACACTCCCTCTCTTTCCATGCTCTCACCGTTAAAGCCACAATATTTTGGTGACCCTAATACCTCCCTTGTCTTCTTCCCACACAAACTCGCCTCTTTTATGCACCCACAATTAATGCCCAAACCTTTGTAGACCCAAATCCCTCCCTTGTCTTCTACCAACCCAAACTCCCCCTCTTTCCATGAACCCACTATGACTGTCCCAAACCTAGTGAAGAACAAATCTCTCCATTGCCATTCACCCACCCATCTTCCCTCTCTTCTCCTATAACCATCATTTTTCCTTCCCTTTCCTGGTTTCGCCTTTAGTCACTGTAAAAGACACATAGCTTTTCAACTAAATTGAATTTATTTTCAATTTAAGAAATTTATACCAATGCAATTTTCTTTGTCATATTTGGGCATTCCCCGTCTTCATGATAGCCATCTTATTGGCTCTCCCCCTCATCGGCTGCTGCGACCACGCTTGCTTCTCCAGTAGTGTGCACCTCGGCTTCCTTTTCAGGCTCCTCCTCCTTAGGTTCAGGCATTGCAGTAACAGCTTTCACTTTGATTTTCTTCCGTTTGAGGGCAGCTGCCTCTTCGGCCTCCCTCTTTCTCTTGTTCCTCTTCTTTGAGGAGTGCTTCCGGTGTTTGCTTTTCTTGTGGGCCTGGAATGGCAAGAGGTGAACACAAGAATTAGTTAATAGAGGGAGAAGTCAGGAGAGGCAAGTGAAGGACACTTTGTCGGAAGAGGTGAGAATTGATAAGGGATTTATGCCAGGAAGGAGAGAGGTAGTGACTTTAGGTAAGAGTAAATGAGTAGAGGAGGGAGCTCCAGTAGGGTTCGTCAACTCACCTTTCCGCACGACATGTAAGGTGGATACTGCTTTAGAGCTGCCTTTGTCTTCACCATAAGGACTGGCCCGTTCGCTGCCATGGGAACATCACTACTGGATGTTGGGAGGTCCATGTCGGACAGTGATTCCTTAGGTTCCTTTGCTAGACTCTCCATCACCAAGTCGCGTGAGCGTGTGTTGTTTCTCCCTCGAGGGGCTGTGAACAACTGGCAGAGTAGGGAAGGCCACACCCTCAGACCTGAGTCATCATCAAGGTCTCGACCAATAGTAGGTGAGCTTGTGCTCTGACATCACAAAGCCTGGTTCTGACCCACAAGAATGCCTGGGGAAGGAAGGAACAAATAGTGGACTGTACCACTCCTGACACTTTGATGATAGGGGGAAGATATTGAGAAGGCAAAGAGAGTTTGGGTTTAGATGGAGACTTTGTTTAATAACTCTAAGGCAAATTTTCCACCTCAACCTTTTTTACATATCTACCTTTGTTGTGGTAGAACACATGACAGATCATTTGCTTCTCCATATTCTTCAACAATACTATCCCTGTCAATGGTTTAGTCCAAAATGTCCGCCTCAATCTTTGGCTAGTATCTTGAATGTCTTCCCTAAAATCATTCCCAAATAACATTCCTACTCCATGGCTTAGCCTGTTGATCGTACACACACACACTCACACACACATACACACACACACACACACACACACACACACACGAATACTTGCATCTCCACATTCCTCTGTACCTAATGAATATACGCAAACCAGTGTCCATATCTTGTCTGGCTGTGTAGCAACAAATCATGGCCTCCAGGCTTCCACCTTATCCCAAGTCAGGTGACCCAGCCTAGCCTCAATATCTCTTTTACTGTGGTGAGCATACAGCCTCCTTTAATATACTCACTCACCTAAGGAGGCTTTCTACAACCAACATAAGCCCAGTCCATAACCAGGGTTCTCCTATCTTCTGGTGTCTAGCCTATTGAGAATATCACACAGTATTAGACACTTGATTTTTAACATTCTGTTATGTATAACCTGGAAACCATAAGAAATGTTCAATCTTGGTCTGGACTCCTTGCCTTATAGTAGTGAATTTTAGGCTTCAACATGTTGCAGCCTATTTAGAACATTTTTCCTATATTATAGAGAACATCTGGGCTACAGCCAGATATAATCCTATTTAGATAAACCAACAGGGGTCTTAGAGTTGCCCATACCTCTTCACACCATACCCAGATTTCCTATGTCCCCCTCCAGGATATATCCAGGTGAAGATATCCATACTCTGTAATTGGTTTTCCATATTCAGTGGAATTTATCCTAGATTGAATAGTCCCTGTCCCATCAAAGAATGGACCCTTGCACTCTGCAGTAGTGATTTGTGGCATGTTTTAGGGACACAAATCTCAAAACACAGCATGATCCCACCAGCTACTACTATTCTGTAGCCAACACTGAGAGTTCCCCAACACTTATCATACCTGTACTGGCTAATGGAATAACCCCACTCCTTATGAAAAGTTATCGTGTCCTCCTAAAGTTCGAACCTAGTGAATATTTCCTGTTCCAAATACTGTTTTTCCACATCCCTCCAAACATAGCTCATATTGATGTGGGATTCCCTTTTGTATATCTATGTATCATTATGATCCATACCAGTAAGGCTCTCACTGGTAGCTGCTGGTTTTCTCCTTCAGCAGCTACATGGCATCTCCCTGACTCTGCCTACTTTCTCTCTATATCTCTGTTCAGATTTCCTGCCTGGCTATATTCTACTAATCGATTGCCCAAAGCATCTTCTTGAATAACCAATGGTAATAAAACATATTCATAGCATATAGGATTCCTAGTCCCATCAAATCCTCCTGTGCTGTAGACAACATATACATTCCCACTGAGACAACCCCAACCTCATCAAACCACAGGATCTCTGGCTGACTACATAATATCACAGCATGCCAAGACTGTCCAAATCCTTCTACAATGCCAAGAGAAGTAAGTGCACCTTTCGAGCAGATAATTCTTTTCCTACTCCAGTAGAGTCCAGACCTGATGAAACATCCAGTGAGAAGTCTAAAATAGCTGTTTTCTCACACTTATAGTGACTTTTAGCTGTTTGCTGAGTTCCAAACCCTAGGCTCCATCTTAGTCCTACCTTGCTTTGATAGATAGTTCTAAGCTTCTGCTGGCACTTTCCCTCCAACTGGCCTTGTCCTAGCACATTCTTTTGTGCTGTATCCAGCATCTACATTCCCAACAGTAACCATCCTACCTGAATCCATCTGCAGGATGATTCCGATGCCTAAACCACTTCATTATATAACCAGACATCCCACAACCACCAGGACCCAACTTTAGCCAATTGAGTAACCCACTACACACAAGTGAATATTTGATTTTCCACATGCTGTCTGACTTACAGCTGCCTCATGTGCCTTGCATTTGCAAATTTTAGGCCTGTGAAGGTTTTCAAAGCCTTCAGCCAAGACTAGGTCCAGCAACTCCTTCTTTGGTATAGTCAACAGTTAGGCTCCCCTAATTTAACACACCTACACCCATGCATGAAATAGTTGCCCTGCTTTCACAACTCCATTTCCAATCCAGACTTTCCATATCTTCCCCAAAGGCCAAGCCAAGAATATTTCCCCTACCAGATAGCGTTTCCCCATATGCCAACAAACAGATCATAAGTCACTACAAGTGTCCAAGTCTAGTTTTTGCCACTGATATTCTTGCATGTTGTAGTAATGCTCACAGGATTCAACAGAGTTCCAAATGTGAGGGCCGAATCCCAGCATCTACTCCTGTCCTCCAACCAACATACATTGTCCTACAAGGACCTGCGCTGCTTGAATCTACATATAGTACTCATTTTGCTATCTTACCCGAATCCAAATTCTGTATTCCTGAGTCCTCCACCATGGTATGGCCTGGTAAGTACTCACTCCCTCACAACCAGATATTTCATATTCTATCTCTACCTGGATCTAGCCTCTTTCCCAAAGTCATTATACAAATTTAGTTTGATCACCTAAGTAGCAATATCTAGGCTTCTATAATTTCGGAAATCCCATGTCTTGGCCTTCCACGTGTGCGATTGCCGACATACATGCAGCAGACAAGTTGCTACCTTCACCCACCCACAGTACCCTCTGTGTTACCTGCAGCACCCTACTCTACCACATTCCTAATGTTCTCCTCCAGGAACTGGCTTCTTATATAAGCCACCAACCAATACTTGTTTTCCATATCCATCTGCATCTAGCTTGAGTTTAAATCTAGCACCCCTGCATAATCTGGCTGTTTGCCTCTTGATTCAAGGGTCTTCTCGGGAGTATGGTCCCAAATAACTCAGCTCAGACTATTCTCAGGAATCCTCCTTTTCTGTCGTGAACATCTAGGCTTTGCTAGCACTTACCCTGCACCAATACATGCACGGGACACTTTAAGTACAGTATACAGCGTTATTCCTTATTCAGATTTTCTATGTCTTCCCAGGTTTTAACTTGTTTAGTTTAGTTACCCACTCAGTACTTTGTACATAGAGGGCTTGATCTACCCAAGTTGCAACAACCAGTGTCCTGGTCATCTCCAGCTGCCTCTATTGCAATCTCTGGCATTCTTAGACCCATCAACTTTTTCTGTGCTGTTGACAGCATCTAGATTCCCACAAAGACTATCAGTCTCTCATAGAACCAGGGGAGTTGTGGCTGCCCTACATGACCATTCTATCCCCAGACTATCAGAATACTCCTCCATCATCTAGATTTCAGAGCACTGCTCTGCATCCTATCATTGTTTTTCTAATCCAGTGGAGTCCAGAGTGGATGGAACATCCAGCGTCATCCCTAGATTTCAATAGTAGTGACTTCTAGCTGTTGGTAGGGTTCCAAATCCTTTGTTCCATCTTAGTTCCACCATGGTCTCTTAGGCTGAATGCAACATATAGTGTCCTGCATGAATCTCCTGAAACAACACTTACACACAGGACACTCTAGGCTACCTATACAACACAACTTAATACCCAGATTACCCAGAATACCCATGTACTCCCCAGAGTCAAGCCTGTAGACTAACACCAAATGTACTCATCATACATGATTTTCTACAACTTGCTGAATTGATCACAGTACTTTAGCCTACATAGACAACCTATAACACATAACAGGTGCCTCTAGGATTCAGTAGGGTGTAAAATCTCACACCCCAGCACAGCCCCTCCATCTATTCATGTGCTATAGTTAACATTTAGTTTTTCTACAATAGTTGTCCTATCTATGGCCACAGGACTAGATGTTCACTATACCATGGCACTCTATACACAAACTTCCCATCCACTCCCCAGAGTCTAGTTACTGAAACTCCAAACACAACCCAATATTTCTGTTTTCATGTCATGCAAAACATAAATCCCATGCTGCATGCAGTTTGGCACAGATGTCTGGACTCCTAGCCTTGCTTTAATGACCCCTAGAATTCAACAAGATCCCCATTCCTTGGCCCTAGCCTATGCCAAGCATTTTGTCCTTGGCTGTAGCCTACATCTATGCTCCCATAGGGATGTACCCTAGCCCTGTCTACCCACATCTACTTTCAGAAAGCCTTGTGACACATAAAATACACCAATAAATACACAGACTTCCTGTGGTCTCCTCCTGGGTGAGCCTGGTGTTTACATCCCTATCTGACATTTTATTTTCTGGTGTAACTAGAATGGTCGAACATCCAGTGACCATGACTAGTGTGGCTATGAGTTCCTTGTACTTGATGGCTCTAGGCTTCTGCAGACTCTGGTTCCTCCAACTGACCTTGTCCTAGCCTATTCCTTTGTGCTATATCCAACTTCCATACTCTCAACTTGAACCATTCTACCTTCATTCAATCACAAGTGACATTTAAATGATTAAGCCACCTATCTTCGTCCCTAGACATCCCACATGCTCGGCCTCCAGGGTTTAGCCTAGTGAGTAATAACCAACACAAACCTGAATACTTGTTTTTCCACATGCAGCCTGACCTACTAGAACCACATTTGCCTTCCATTTGCGAGCTTTAGGCATCTACAGGTTTGAATGTGTGCAGACAAGCTTAGCCCCAGCAACTTCTACTATGCTTTAGTGAACAGCTAGGCTCCCTCTGCACTAAACGTTCTTGCACACATGCCCAGACTGTCCATATCCTCCTACAAAGACTATAGAGGTATGCACCCTTCTGCAGAGATAATTGATTTCCCAAACTAGTGGAGTCCAGACAATCTAGTGGCATCCCTAGAATAGTGCTTGTTCTCCCTCGCAATGACTTACTTATATCTACCTATCTGTCTATCTATCTATCTATTTTTAATTCGAGAGAAGGCTTCTCTACGTAACTTTGAAGTCTATTTTTGCACTAGCTCTGTAGACCAGGTTGGCTTCACACTCACAGAGATCCTCCTGCCTCTGCCTCCCAAGTGCTATGATGAAAGTCATGCACCACCACCACCCATCCTTGTAGTGACTTCTAACTTTTGTCAATGTCCGAAATCCTTTGCTTCATGTTCTTCTTTGCTATAGGTAAGATCTTGGTTCCTGCATGAAGTTCCTGTTACAACACATAGCCACAGAACACTGTGTGCTGCCTATACAACCCAACTCTGTACTCAGATTCCCCATGACCTCTCCAGAGTCAGGCCTGTTAATTATCCCTAACATACTCATCATAAATGTTTTTGCACATCCTGCTGAATCTATACCAGTACCCCAGCCTAGACAAACAACTTATACTTCAGAGCAGAGTCCTTCAGGCTTCATCATGGTCCCAAATCTCATACACCCCCAATTTCAGTGCTATAAGGAACAATTAGAGTGCCACTAGTACTTGCCCTATCCACAGGCACAGGACTAGATGTTGACTATACTACCCCTCTCTATACACAAACTTTCTGTGTTCTCTTCCAGGGCCTAGTCTATTGGATATTCCACATACATCCCAATATTTCTGTTTTCATATCCTGTAGTGTGTAAATCATGAGCCTTAGGCAGTGCCACCATAGTAGCCTGAAATCTTTGCCTTGCAGTAATGATCTCTAACTTCAACAAAGTCCTAAATCCTAGCTCCCAGTTTAGTCCCAGTATTTCATCCTTTGCTCTAGCCTACATGGTGTGCTCCTGGGAGGATCATCAGTCGTCGTACCAAACTAAGAATATTGCATACTATATTAATGAACAACCTAGAAAGATATGTCCATGAATGCAATAGTGGTACAAACTTTCTGGGAATAATCAGCTCCTTAAGAGTGAATTTAAGGTCTACTCTACAGAAAGCAACACATGCCTGCTGCTGTAAGCTTTGTCGAGAAAACATGGTTATGGTGTTCCAAGGCCAAAGTATTGAACCTCATACTATTATTTTGTTAAATGAATGAAGTATCAAGCTTCACTCTACATTCATACCTCGATAACTACAGATTAGTGCAGTTCTCAGACCTCCTCAGAGACCTTGGTGCAGTAGATTATGTTTAAAAAAGACATTCAAAACTGGTCATCCTGGAAAAAAATGAGAATATGTGCAATGGGATATTTGTAGCCCTCTCTTCAAGACTCAGGTACCATTGCAGGGAGCATTTAAAAAGATTTTATGAGTCTGAGGCTGCAGATGTCAAGAGTGAAATTGTGATCTCAAGACATGACAGAGTCATTGCTCTCACAAATACAGAGCCATCGTGATTGCATGCAAAGGCCTGTGTAAGATGAGGCCAGGTCATATTCCAGTATGCTTGGTGACTAAGCACTCAAATATATGCCAGTATGGTTTCCATCCACATTAACTCTCACACTTCTCTAGAAGCCACCAACTGTCAGGAGTTTGCCAGTTAGACTCTGGAGCCCTCCTACAGTGCATCTTTGACTATGGGGGATGGCTCAGAAGTCTGTACCTCTAACTGACAAACTACTGACAGTTGCTGGCTTCTAGAGAAATGTGACAGTTAATGAAAGGGAATGAAAAACAGGCTCTCATGTACTTGAATACTTACTTAGTTACCAAGAAGTGCAACTGTTTGGGAAATTAGGAGGTGTGACCATGCTGGAATGCATATAGCCTTTGTGGATAATATATGTCACTGAGGGTGGGTTTTGAGGTTTACATTCCCACATCAGGCCTCGTCTCTCTCTCTCTCTACCTACTACTGATGAATCAGTTAGTATGGACTCAACAACAGGCCCAGTGCCGTGTTTGCCTGAATCCTGCCATGAGGATCATGAATTAATTTCCTAAAATTATAGGCAAGCATCCAATTAACTAGTGATAAAGAGATCCAGAGACCCTTAAAATCTCTTGCATCTTGACATCCTGAACTGAGATTAGAGTTTAGCTAGAGGGACAGGGTATTGACATATAAGCAGTTGTGGTCAGGAGGTGGCATCTACCCTCCCTTAGCTCACCCATCATTGTCTAATTGTTAGTCTTATCTGGCAAGGTGGTTTGATAGTAGGAATTGTGTGAAATCTCTTTAAGGAGAAAGGTTTTCCTTTGGGTAGAGAACATTGCTTTACATGGCATGAAATTTCTTTAGAAATACTCATTACGTTGACGTCAATGATTTGACTGTTCTGATAGATCAAGCTACACAATTGTCTCATTAGTATATCCTCATTTCTGCTAGGCCTGTTATGTAAGCAGCCCATTCTAAAAGCCCTATTAAAACACAAATTTTTTATAAAGGATAACCCAGGGTAAACCTGTCATTTCAAATTACCATTCCTTTCACTGAGATGTGATCAGTAGATTTGAGTTTGCTGGGTGATTATTGCTCCTGGGGAGATTTCCTTACTTACATTGGATGGTGAGGTATAAAACCAACATTCAAAAAAAGTTGCCAAACAGGAAACATAACAGCTATTTGTGGGGATAACTGTCACTCACACACTTCACCTCAGATAGGTTGAGACATTCATACTGTGAAGTTTTGCCCGGATCTTGCAAAATACATGGATGGTGGAGCACAGTCTTCTTCATCCCTATCTATGAGATTAGATAAATGTAGCAATTTGGATTCAATGCTCCATAATTACCTCTATGAGTCTTACAGTGCATGTGTGGTATGACCCTCAAATCTGTGGGAAACAAAGTCCCTTATTTGTCATATGCTAACCCAAATTTTCTTCTTTTTATATATCAAACCATATTCCTTTTCTGGCCTCTATCATTATAGTATACAAAATGTCAGATTTTCCATCTTCAACACCAAAGAGTCTTCTGTGTCATATACCCACCTAAATCAATTTTCTAGGCCTCAACTTGAAATTTGAGTTCAAGGTGTGGTTCATACAATACACGCAATCAAATCCATCTTTATCGTAAATTCATGAAAATTGTTTATCTGTCATCAAACTTTGTAAAACCATAATCTCTCTCATATCATATACCAACCCAATCTCTCTCTCTCTCTCTATCTCTCTCTCTCTCTCTCTCTCTCTCTCTCTCTCTCTCTCTGTCTCTCTCCCCCCACTGTTGCTGCCTTCATCCTTATGAGACCACATCCCTCCTTTGTCATCTGCCTATCCACACTACCTCTCTTGCCATATAGCCAATATTTATTCCCTAAAACCTTATCAGACACAAATCTCTCCCTTTCATTCAACAAAGTGAACTCCCTCTCTCGCCATGTACCCACTATTTCTGGACCCATCCTTCCAAGACACTCATTCCTCCTTAGCCATACACCAAACCTAATACTCTCTCTTATAATCTTTCCACCATTTCTTCCCCCAAACGTTGTGATGGCCCAATCTGCCCCATGTCATGTACTCACCCAAACTCCCTCGCTAGCCATATATCCACCATGTCTGCCCCCATCCTGCTGTGACCCAAATCCTTCTCTTGCCATATGCGCACTGAAAATTCTTCTATTTTCATGTAACCACACAATTTCCTGTCTTGTGATGTAACCACCATTTCTTCCCCCAAACATGTCAGACCCAAATATATCCATGTTTATAAGCCCAACAAAACCCCCTCTCTTGACATATACCCACCCAAACTCTGTTTCATGAAATATACCAATTATTTCTGCCCCAAACCTTAAGAGACCCAAACACCCCCTGGTCATACAGCTACCCAAATTCCTCTCTGGGCATATACCCATCATTTTGCCACCATCTTTGTGAGACCCTAATCTCTCCATTGGCGTATGCCCATCCAAAGTATTTCTCTTGCTACATACTCACCATTGCTGCCCCTAAAGTGTATAAGACCCAAATCCCTCCCTTGTCATTTACCCAGCATACTCCCTCTGTTGCTATATATCCACCATTTCTGACCCCATCTTTCTGAGACCCTAATCCCACCCTTCAAATCATAACCCAAACTCCTCTCTTAACAGATACTCATGATTTCTGCCACCTGAGTATTTGAGAATCAAATCCTTCCCTTGTCATGTACCCACCCAAATGTCTCTTATCATTTACCCATCATTACACTCTCCAAAGTGTATGAGATCCAACTCCCTTCCCTGGCATTACCCACCCATATTCCCACGGTTTCCAAGCTCTCACCATTACTGCCCCAAAATTTTGGAGACTCAAAAACCTCCCTTGTCTTCTACAAACACAAAATCCCCCTCTTCAAGGCACCCACCATTGATGCCCAAACTTTTGGAGACACAAATCCCTCCCTTTTTTCCTACCCACCCAAACTCCCTCTCTTCCATGCACCCACAATTGATGCCCAAACCTTTGGAGACCCAAATCCCTCCCTAGTCTTCTACCCACCCAAACTCCCTCTCTTTCCATGCACTCACCATTACTGCTCCAAACATATGGAAACCCAAATCCCTCCCTTGTCTTCTTCCCACCCGAACTCCCCCTCTTCCATGCACCCACCATTGTTGCCCAAACCTTTGGAGACCCAAATCCCACCCTTGTCTTCTTCCATCCCAACATTCCCCACTTTCATGCACCCACCATTGATGCCCAAACCTTTGGAGACACAAATCCCTCCCTTGTCTCCTACCCACCAAAACTCCCTCTCTTTCCATGCTCTCATCGTTAAAGCCACAAAATTTTGGAGACCCTAATCCCTCCCTTGTCTTCTTCCCACATAAACTCGCCTCTTTTATGCACCCACAATTAATGCCCAAACCTTTGTAGACCCAAATCCCTCCCTTGTCTTCTACCAACCCAAGTTCCCTTTCTTTTCATGCACTCACCATTACTGCCCAAATCCTTTGGAGACACAAATCCCTTCCTTGTCTTCTATCCACCCTAACTCCCCCTCCTCCATGCACCCACCATTGATGACCAATTCTTTGGAGACCCAAATCCCTCCCTTGTCATCTTCCCACCCAAACTCCCTTTCTTTTCATGCCCTCACCATTACTGCCCCAAAACTTTGGAGACCCAAATCCCTCCCTTGTCTTCTTCCCACCCAAACTCCCCGTCTTCCATGCACCCACCATTGATGCCCAAACCTTTGGAGACACAAATCCCTCCCTTGTCTCCTACCCACCAAAACTCCCTCTCTTTCCATGCTCTCACCGTTAAAGCCACAAAATTTTGGAGACCCTAATCCCTCCCTTGTCTTCTACCAACCCAAACTCCCCCTCTTTCCATGAACCCACTATGACTGTCCCAAACCTAGTGAAGAACAAATCTCTCCATTGCCATTCACCCACCCAACTTCCCTCCCTTCTCCTATAACCATCATTTTTCCTTCCCTTTCCTGGTTTCGCCTTTAGTCACTGTAAAAGACACATAGCTTTTCAACTAAATTGAATTTATTTTCAATTTAAGAAATTTATACCAATGCAATTTTCTTTGTCATATTTGGGCATTCCCCGTCTTCATGATAGCCATCTTATTGGCTCTCCCCCTCATCGGCTGCTGCGACCACGCTTGCTTCTCCAGTAGTGTGCACCTCGGCTTCCTTTTCAGGCTCCTCCTCCTTAGGTTCAGGCATTGCAGTAACAGCTTTCACTTTGATTTTCTTCCGTTCGAGGGCAGCTGCCTCTTCGGCCTCCCTCTTTCTCTTGTTCCTCTTCTTTGAGGAGTGCTTCCGGTGTTTGCTTTTCTTGTGTGCCTGGAATGGCAAGAGGTGAACACAAGAATTAGTTAATAGAGGGAGAAGTCAGGAGAGGCATGTGAAGGACACTTTGTCGGAAGAGGTGAGAATTGATAAGGGATTTATGCCAGGAAGGAGAGAGGTAGTGACTTTAGGTAAGATAAATGAGTAGAGGAGGGAGCTCCGGTAGGGTTCGTCAACTCACCTTTCCGCACGACATGTAAGGTGGATACTGCTTTAGAGCTGCCTTTGTCTTCACCATAAGGACTGGCCCGTTCGCTGCCATCGGAACATCACTACTGGATGTTGGGAGGTCCATGTCGGACAGTGATTCCTTAGGTTCCTTTGCTAGACTCTCCATCACCAAGTCACGTGAGCGCGTGTTGTTTCTCCCTCGAGGGGCTGTGAACAACTGGCAGAGTAGGGAAGGCCACACCCTCAGACCTGAGTCATCATCAAGGTCTCGACCACTAGTAGGTGAGCTTGTGCTCTGACATCACAGAGCCTGGTTCTGACCCACAAGAATGCCTGGGGAAGGAAGGAACAAATAGTGGACTGTACCACTCCTGACACTTTGATGATAGGGGGAAGATATTGAGAAGGCAAAGAGAGTTTGGGTTTAGATGGAGACTTTGTTTAATAAGTCCAAGGCAAATTTTCCACCTCAACCTTTTTTACATATCTACCTTTGTTGTGGTAGAACACATGACAGATCATTTGCTTCTCCAAATTCTTCAACAATGCTATCCCTGTCAATGGTTTAGTCCAAAATGTCCGCCTCAATCTTTGGCTAGTATCTTGAATGTCTTCCCTAAAATCATTCCCAAATAACATTCCTACTCCATGGCTTAGCCTGTTGACCGTACACACACACACACTCACACACATACACACACACACACACACACACACACACACACACACACGAATACTTGCATCTCCACATTCCTCTGTACCTAATGAATATACGCAAACCAGTGTCCATATCTTGTCTGGCTGTGTAGCAACAAATCATGGCCTCCAGGCTTCCACCTTATCCCAAGTCAGGTGACCCAGCCTAGCCTCAATATCTCTTTTACTGTGGTGAGCATACAGCCTCCTTTAATATACTCACTCACCTAAGGAGGCTTTCTACAACCAACATAAGCCCAGTCCATAACCAGGGTTCTCCTATCTTCTGGTGTCTAGCCTATTGAGAATATCACACAGTATTAGACACTTGATTTTTAACATTCTGTTATGTATAACCTGGAAACCATAAGAAATGTTCAATCTTGGTCTGGACTCCTTGCCTTATAGTAGTGAATTTTAGGCTTCAACATGTTGCAGCCTATTTAGAACATTTTTCCTATATTATAGAGAACATCTGGGCTACAGCCAGATATAATCCTATTTAGATAAACCAACAGGGGTCTTAGAGTTGCCCATACCTCTTCACACCATACCCAGACTTCCTATGTCCCCCTCCAGGATTTATCCAGGTGAAGATATCCATACTCTGTAATTGGTTTTCCATATTCAGTGGAATTTATCCTAGATTGAATAGTCCCTGTCCCATCAAAGAATGGACCCTTGCACTCTGCAGTAGTGATTTGTGGCATGTTTTAGGGACACAAATCTCAAAACACAGCATGATCCCACCAGCTACTACTATTCTGTAGCCAACACTGAGAGTTCCCCAACACTTATCATACCTGTACTGGCTAATGGAATAACCCCACTCCTTATGAAAAGTTATCGTGTCCTCCTAAAGTTCGAACCTAGTGAATATTTCCTGTTCCAAATACTGTTTTTCCACATCCCTCCAAACATAGCTCATATTGATGTGGGATTCCCTTTTGTATATCTATGTATCATTATGATCCATACCAGTAAGGCTCTCACTGGTAGCTGCTGGTTTTCTCCTTCAGCAGCTACATGGCATCTCCCTGACTCTGCCTACTTTCTCTCTATATCTCTGTTCAGATTTCCTGCCTGGCTATATTCTACTAATCGATTGCCCAAAGCATCTTCTTGAATAACCAATGGTAATAAAACATATTCATAGCATATAGGATTCCTAGTCCCATCAAATCCTCCTGTGCTGTAGACAACATATACATTCCCACTGAGACAACCCCAACCTCATCAAACCACAGGATCTCTGGCTGACTACATAATATCACAGCATGCCAAGACTGTCCAAATCCTTCTACAATGCCAAGAGAAGTAAGTGCACCTTTCGAGCAGATAATTCTTTTCCTACTCCAGTAGAGTCCAGACCTGATGAAACATCCAGTGAGAACTCTAAAAGAGCTGTTTTCTCACACTTACAGTGACTTTTAGCTGTTTGCTGAGTTCCAAACCCTAGGCTCCATCTTAGTCCTACCGTGCTTTGATAGATAGTTCTAAGCTTCTGCTGGCACTTTCCCTCCAACTGGCCTTGTCCTAGCACATTCTTTTGTGCTGTATCCAGCATCTACATTCCCAACAGTAACCATCCTACCTGAATCCATCTGCAGGATGATTCCGATGCCTAAACCACTTCATTATATAACCAGACATCCCACAACCACCAGGACCCAACTTTAGCCAATTGAGTAACCCACTACACACAAGTGAATATTTGATTTTCCACATGCTGTCTGACTTACACCTGCCTCATGTGCCTTGCATTTGCAAATTTTAGGCCTGTGAAGGTTTTCAAAGCCTTCAGCCAAGACTAGGTCCAGCAACTCCTTCTTTGGTATAGTCAACAGTTAGGCTCCCCTGAATTTAACACACCTACACCCATGCATGAAATAGTTGCCCTGCTTTCACAACTCCATTTCCAATCCAGACTTTCCATATCTTCCCCAAAGACCAAGCCCAGAATATTTCCCCTACCAGATAGCGTTTCCCCATATGCCAACAAACAGATCATAAGTCACTACAAGTGTCCAAGTCTAGTTTTTGCCACTGATATTCTTGCATGTTGTAGTAATGCTCACAGGATTCAACAGAGTTCCAAATGTGAGGGCCGAATCCCAGCATCTACTCCTGTCCTCCAACCAACATACATTGTCCTACAAGGACCTGCGCTGCTTGAATCTACATATAGTACTCATTTTGCTAACTATCTTACCCGAATCCAAATTCTGTATTCCTGAGTCCTCCACCATGGTATGGCCTGGTAAGTACTCACTCCCTCACAACCAGATATTTCATATTCTATCTCTATCTGGATCTAGCCTCTTTCCCAAAGTCATTATACAAATTTAGTTTGATCACCTAAGTAGCAATATCTAGGCTTCTATAATTTCGGAAATCCCATGTCTTGGCCTTCCACGTGTGCGATTGCCGACATACATGCAGCAGACAAGTTGCTACCTTCACCCACCCACAGTACCCTCTGTGTTACCTGCAGCACCCTACTCTACCACATTCCTAATGTTCTCCTCCAGGAACTGGCTTCTTATATAAGCCACCAACCAATACTTGTTTTCCATATCCATCTGCATCTAGCTTGAGTTTAACAGCCAGCACCCCTGCATAATCTGGCTGTTTGCCTCTTGAGTCAAGGGTCTTCTCGGGAGTATGGTCCCAAATAACTCAGCTCAGACTATTCTCAGGAATCCTCCTTTTCTGTCGTGAACATCTAGTCTTTGCTAGCACTTACCCTGAACTAATACATCCACGGGACACTTTAGGTACAGTATAGAGCATTAATCCTCATTCAGATTTTCTATGTCTTCCCAGGGTTTAACTTGTTTAGTTTAGTTACCCACTCAGTACTTTGTACATAGAGGGCTTGATCTACCCAAGTTGCAACAGCCAGTGTCCTGGTCTTCTCCAGCTGCCTCTATAGCAATCTCCGGCATTCTTAGACCCATCAACTTTTTCTGTGCTGTTGACAGCATCTAGATTCCCACAAAGACTATCAGTCTCTCATAGAACCAGAGGAGTTGTGGCTGCCCTACATGACCATTCTATCCCCAGACTATCAGAATACTCCTCCATCGTCTAGATTTCAGAGCACTGCTCTGCATCCTATCATCGTTTTTCTAATCCAGTGGAGTCCAGACTGGATGGAACATCCAGTGTCATCCCTAGATTTCAATAGTAGTGACTTCTAGCTGTTGGTAGGGTTCCAAATCCTTTGTTCCATCTTAGTCCCACCATGGTCTCTTAGGCTAAATGCAACATATAGTGTCCTGCATGAATCTCCTGTAACAACACTTACACACAGGACACTCTAGGCTACCTATACAACACAACTTAATACCCAGATTTCCCAGAATACCCATGTACTCCCCAGAGTCAAGCCTGTAGACTAACACCAAATGTACTCATCATACATGATTTTCTACAACTCGCTGAATTGATCACAGTACTTTAGCCTACATAGACAACCTATAACACATAACAGGTGCCTCTAGGATTCAGTAGGGTGTAAAATCTCACACCCCAGCACAGCCCCTCCATCTATTCATGTGCTATAGTTAACATTTAGTATTTCTACAATAGTTGTCCTATCTATGGCCACAGGACTAGATGTTCACTATACCATGGCACTCTATACACAAACTTCCCATCCACTCCCCAGAGTCTAGTTCCTGAATCTCCAAACACAACCCAATATTTCTGTTTTCATGTCATGCAAAACATAAATCCCATGCTGCATGCAGTTTGGCACAGATGTCTGGACTCCTAGCCTTGCTGTAATGACCCCTAGAATTCAACAAGGTCCCCATTCCTTGGCCCTAGCCTATGCCAAGCATTTTGTCCTTGGCTGTAGCCTACATCTATGCTCCCATAGGGATGTACCCTAGCCCTGTCTACCCACATCTACTTTCAGAAAGCCTTGTGACACATAAAATACACCAATAAATACACAGACTTCCTGTGGTCTCCTCCTGGGTGAGCCTGGTGTTTACATCCCTATCTGACATTTTATTTTCTGGCGTAACTAGAATGGTCGAACATCCAGTGACCATGACTAGTGTGGCTATGAGTTCCTTGTACTTGATGGCTCTAGGCTTCTGCAGACTCTGGTTCCTCCAACTGACCTTGTCCTAGCCTATTCCTTTGTGCTATATCCAACTTCCATACTCTCAACTTGAACCATTCTACCTTCATTCAATCACAAGTGACATTTAAATGATTAAGCCACCTATCTTTGTCCCTAGACATCCCACATGCTCGGCCTCCAGGGTTTAGCCTAGTGAGTAATAACCAACACAAACCTGAATACTTGTTTTTCCACATGCAGCCTGACCTACTAGAACCACATTTGCCTTCCATTTGCGAGCTTTAGGCATCTACAGGATTGAATGTGTGCAGACAAGCTTAGGCCCAGCAACTTCTACTATGCTTTAGTGAACAGCTAGGCTCCCTCTGCACTAAACGTTCTTGCACACATGCCCAGACTGTCCATATCCTCCTACAAAGACTATAGACGTATGCTCCCTTCTGCAGAGATATTGTTTTCCCAAACTAGTGGAGTCCAGAAAATATAGTGGCATCCCTAGAATAGTGCTTGTTCTCCCTCGCAATGACTTACTTATATCTACCTATCTGTCTATCTATCTATCTATTTTTAATTCGAGAGAAGGCTTCTCTACGTAACTTTGAAGTCTATTTTTGCACTAGCTCTGTAGACCAGGTTGGCTTCACACTCACAGAGATCCTCCTGCCTCTGCCTCCCAAGTGCTATGATTAAAGTCATGCACCACCACCACCCATGCTTGTAGTGACTTCTAACTTTTGTCAATGTCCGAAATCCTTTGCTCCATGTTCTTCTTTGCTATAGGTAAGATCTTGGTTCCTGCATGAAGTTCCTGTTACAACACTTAGCCACAGAACACTGTGTGCTGCCTATACAACCCAACTCTGTACTCAGATTCCCCATGACCTCTCCAGAGTCAGGCCTGTTAATTATCCCTAACATACTCATCATAAATGTTTTTGCACATCCTGCTGAATCTATACCAGTACCCCAGCCTAGACAAACAACTTATACTTCAGAGCAGAGGCCTTCAGGCTTCATCATGGTCCCAAATCTCATACACCCCCAATTTCAGTGCTATAAGGAACAATTAGAGTGCCACTAGTACTTGCCCTATCCACAGGCACAGGACTAGATGTTGACTATACTACCCCTCTCTATACACAAACTTTCTGTGTTCTCTTCCAGGGCCTAGTCTATTGGATATTCCACATACATCCCAATATTTCTGTTTTCATATCCTGTAGCGTGTAAATCATGAGCCTTAGGCAGTGCCACCATAGTAGCCTGAAATCTTTGCCTTGCAGTAATGATCTCTAACTTCAACAAAGTCCTAAATCCTAGTTCCCAGTTTAGTCCCAGTATTTCATCCTTTGCTCTAGCCTACATGGTGTGCTCCTGGGAGGATCATCAGTCGTCGTACCAAACTAAGAATATTGCATACTATATTAATGAACAACCTAGAAAGATATGTCCATGAATGCAATAGTGGTACAAACTTTCTGGGAATAATCAGCTCCTTAAGAGTGAATTTAAGGTCTACTCTATAGAAAGCAACACATGCCTGCTGCTGTAAGCTTTGTCGAGAACATATGGTTATGGAGATCCAAGGCCCCAGTATTGAACCTCATACTATTATTTTGTTAAATGAATGAAGTATCAAGCTTCACTCTACATTCATATCTCGATAACTACAGATTAGTGCAGTTCTCAGACCTCCTCAGAGACCTTGGTGCAGTAGATTATGTTTAAAAAAGACATTCAAAACTGGTCATCCTGGAAAAAAAATGAGAGTATGTGCAATGGGATATTTGTAGCCCTCTCTTCAAGACTCAGGTACCATTGCAGGGAGCATTTGAAAAGATTTTATGAGTCTGAGGCTGCAGATGCCAAGAGTGAAATTGTGATCTCAAGACATGACAGAGTCATTGCTCTCACAAATACAGAGCCATCGTGATTGCATGCAAAGGCCTGTGTAAGATGAGGCCAGGTCATATTCCAGTATGCTTGGTGACTAAGCACTCAAATATATGCCAGTATGGTTTCCATCCACATTAACTCTCACACTTCTCTAGAAGCCACCAACTGTCAGGAGTTTGCCAGTTAGACTCTCGAGCCCTCCTACAGTGCATCTTTGACTATGGGGGATGGCTCAGAAGTCTGTACCTCTAACTGACAAACTACTGACAGTTGGTGGCTTCTAGAGAAATGTGACAGTTAATGAAAGGGAATGAAAAACAGGCTCTCATGTACTTGAATACTTACTTAGTTACCAAGAAGTGCAACTGTTTGGGAAATTAGGAGGTGTGACCATGCTGGAATGCATATAGCCTTTGTGGATAATATATGTCACTGAGGGTGGGTTTTGAGGTTTACATTCCCACATCAGGCCTCGTCTCTCTCTCTCTCTCTACCTACTACTGATGAATCAGTTGGTATGGACTCAACAACAGGCCCAGTGCCGTGTTTGCCTGAATCCTGACATGATGATCATGAATTAATTTCCTAAAATTATAGGCAAGCATCCAATTAACTAGTGATAAAGAGATCCAGAGACCCTTTCAAGTCTCTTGCATCTTGAAGTCCTGAACTGAGATTAGAGTTTAGCTAGAGGGACAGGGTATTGACATATAAGCAGTTGTGGTCAGGAGGTGGCATCTACCCTCCTTTAGCTCACCCATCATTGTCTAATTGTTAGTCTTATCTGGCAAGGTGGTTTGATAGTAGGAATTGTGTGAAATCTCTTTAAGAAGACAAAGTTTTCCTTTGGGTAGAGAACATTGCTTTACATGGCATGAGATTTCTGTAGAAATACTCATTACGTTGACGTCAATGATTTGACTGTTCTGATAGATCAAGCTACACAATTGTCTCATTAGTATATCCTCATTTCTGCTAGGCCTGTTATGTAAGCAGCCCATTCTAAAAGCCCTATTAAAACACAAATTTTTTATAAAGGATAACCAAGGGTAAACCTGTCACTTCAAATTACCATTCCTTTCACTGAGATGTGATCAGTAGATTTGAGTTTGCTGGGTGATTATTGCTCCTGGGGAGATTTCCTTACTTACATTGGATGGTGAGGTATAAAACCAACATTCAAAAAAAGTTGCCAAACAGGAAACATAACAGCTATTTGTGGGATAACTGTCACTCACACACTTCACCTCAGATAGGTTGAGACATTCATACTGTGAAGTTTTGCCCGGATCTTGCAAAATACATGGATGGTGGAGCACAGTCTTCTTCATCCTTATCTATGAGATTAGATAAATGTAGCAATTTGGATTCAATGCTCCATAATTACCTCTATGAGTCTTACAGTGCATGTGTGGTATGACCCTCAAATCTGTGGGAACCAAAGTCCCTTCTTTGTCATATGCTAACCCAAATTTTCTTCTTTTTATATATCAAACCATATTCCTTTTCTGGCCTCTATCCCTAAAGTATACAAAATGTCAGATTTTCCATCTTCAACACCAAAGAGTCTTCTGTGTCATATACCCACCTAAATCAATTTTCTAGGCCTCAACTTGAAATTTGAGTTCAAGGTGTGGTTCATACAATACACGCAATCAAATCCATCTTTATCGTAAATTCATGAAAATTGTTTATCTGCCATCAAACTTTGTAAAACCATAATCTCTCTCATATCATATACCAACCCAATCTCTCTCTCTCTCTCTCTCTCTCTCTCTCTCTCTCTCTCTCTCTCCACACTGTTGCTGCCTTCATCCTTATGAGACCACATCCCTCCTTTGTCATCTGCCTATCCACACTACCTCTCTTGCCATATTGCCAATATTTCTTCCCTAAATCCTTATCAGATACAATCTCTCCCTTTCATTCAACCAAGTGAACTCCCTCTCTCGCCATGTACCCACTATTTCTGGACCCATCCTTCCAAGACACTCATTCCTCCTTAGCCATACACCAAACCTAATACTCTCTCTTATAATGTTTCCACCATTTCTTCCCCCAAACGTTGTGATGGCCCAATCTGCCCCATGTCATGTACTCACCCAAACTCCCTCGCTAGCCATATATCCACCATGTCTGCCCCCATCCTGCTGTGACCCAAATCCTTCTCTTGCCATATGCCCACTGAAAATTCTTCTATTTTCATGTAACCACACAATTTCCTGTCTTGTGATGTAACCACCATTTCTTCCCCCAAACATGTCAGACCCAAATATATCCATGTTTATAAGCCCAACCAAACCCCGTCTCTTGATATATACCCATGCAAACTCTGTTTCATGAAATATACCAATTATTTCTGCCCCAAACCTTAAGAGACCCAAACACCCCCTGGTCATACAGCTACCCAAACTCCTCTCTGGGCATATACCCATCATTTTGCCACCAGCTTTGTGAGACCCTAATCTCTCCATTGTCGTATGCCCATCCAAAGTATTTCTCTTGCTACATACTCACCATTGCTGCCCCTAAAGTGTATAAGACCCAAATCCCTCCCTTGTCATTTACCCAGCATACTCCCTCTGTTGCTATATATCCAAAATTTCTGACCCCATCTTTCTGAGACCCTAATCCCACCCTTCATATCATAACCCAAACTCCTCTCTTAACAGATACTCATGATTTCTGCCACCTGAGTATTTGAGAATCAAATCCTTCCCTTGTCATGTACCCACCCAAATGTCTCTTATCATTTACCCATCATTACACGCTCCAAAGTATATGAGATCCAACTCCCTTCCCTGGCATTACCCACCCATATTCCCACGCTTTCCAAGCTCTCACCATTACTGCCCCAAAATTTTGGAGACACAAACCACTCCCTTGTCTTCTACAAACACAAAACCCCCTCTTCAAGGCACCCACCATTGATGCCCAAATTTTGGAGACCCAAATCCCTCCCTTTTTTCCTACCCACCCAAACTCCCTCTCTTCCATGCACCCACAATTGATGGCCAAACCTTTGGAGACCCAAATCCCTCCCTTGTCTTCTACCCACCCAAACTCCCTCTCTTTCCATGCACTCACCATTACTGCTCCAAACATATGGAAACCCAAATCCCTCCCTTGTCTTCTTCCCACCCGAACTCCCCCTATTCCATGCACCCACCATTGTTGCCCAAACCTTTGGAGACCCAAATCCCACCCTTGTCTTCTTCCAACCCAAACATCCCCACTTTCATGCACCCACCATTGATGCCCAAACCTTTGGAGACCCAAATCCCTCCCTTGTCTTCTACCCACCCATGCTCCCTTTCTTTTCATGCACTCACCATTACTGCCCCCAAATCCCCCTCATCCAGGCACCCACCAATGGTGCCCAAACGTTTGGAGACAAAAATCCCTCCCTTGTCTTCTTCCCACCCAAACTCCCCCTCTTCCATGCACCCATCATTGATGCCCAAACCTTTAAAAACACAAATCCTTCCCTTGTCTCCTACACACCCAAACTCCCTTTCTTCCATGCACCCACAAGTGATGCCCAAACCTTTGGAGACACAAATCCCTCCCTGGTCTTCTACCAACCCAAGTTCCCTTTCTTTTCATGCACTCACTATTACTGCCCAAATCCTTTGGAGACACAAATCTCTTCCTTGTCTTCTTTCCACCCTAACTCCCCCTCTTCCATGCACCCACCATTGATGACCAATTCTTTGGAGACCCAAATCCCTCCCTTGTCATCTTCCCACCCAAACTCCCTTTCTTTTCATGCCCTCACCATTACTGCCCCAAAACTTTGGAGACCCAAATCCCTTTCTTGTCTTCTTCCCACCCAAACGCCCCGTCTTCCATGCACCCACCATTGATGCCCAAACCTTTGGAGACACAAATCCCTCCCTTGTCTCCTACCCACCAAAACTCCCTCTCTTTCCATGCTCTCACCGTTAAAGCCACAAAATTTTGGAGACCCTAATACCTCCCTTGTCTTCTTCCCACACAAACTCGCCTCTTTTATGCACCCACAATTAATGCCCAAACCTTTGTAGACCCAAATCCCTCCCTTGTCTTCTACCAACCCAAACTCCCCCTCTTTCCATGAACCCACTATGACTGTCCCAAACCTAGTGAAGAACAAATCTCTCCATTGCCATTCACCCACCCATCTTCCCTCCCTTCTCCTATAACCATCATTTTTTCTTCCCTTTCCTGGTTTCGCCTTTAGTCACTGTAAAAGACACATAGCTTTTCAACTAAATTGAATTTATTTTCAATTTAAGAAATTTATACCAATGCAATTTTCTTTGTCATATTTGGGCATTCCCCGTCTTCATGATAGCCATCTTATTGGCTCTCCCCCTCATCGGCTGCTGCGACCACGCTTGCTTCTCCAGTAGTGTGCACCTCGGCTTCCTTTTCAGGCTCCTCCTCCTTAGGTTCAGGCATTGCAGTAACAGCTTTCACTTTGATTTTCTTCCGTTTGAGGGCAGCTGCCTCTTCGGCCTCCCTCTTTCTCTTGTTCCTCTTCTTTGAGGAGTGCTTCCGGTGTTTGCTTTTCTTGTGTGCCTGGAATGGCAAGAGGTGAACACAAGAATTAGTTAATAGAGGGAGAAGTCAGGAGAGGCATGTGAAGGACACTTTGTCGGAAGAGGTGAGAATTGATAAGGGATTTATGCCAGGAAGGAGAGAGGTAGTGACTTTAGGTAAGAGTAAATGAGTAGAGGAGGGAGCTCCAGTAGGGTTCGTCAACTCACCTTTCCGCACGACATGTAAGGTGGATACTGCTTTAGAGCTGCCTTTGTCTTCACCATAAGGACTGGCCCGTTCGCTGCCATCGGAACATCACTACTGGATGTTGGGAGGTCCATGTCGGACAGTGATTCCTTAGGTTCCTTTGCTAGACTCTCCATCACCAAGTCGCGTGAGCGCGTGTTGTTTCACCCTCGAGGAGCTGTGAACAACTGGCAGAGTAGGGAAGGCCACACCCTCAGACCTGAGTCATCATCAAGGTCTCGACCAATAGTAGGTGAGCTTGTGCTCTGACATCACAAAGCCTGGTTCTGACCCACAAGAATGCCTGGGGAAGGAAGGAACAAATAGTGGACTGTACCACTCCTGACACTTTGATGATAGGGGGAAGATATTGAGAAGGCAAAGAGAGTTTGGGTTTAGATGGAGACTTTGTTTAATAACTCTAAGGCAAATTTTCCACCTCAACCTTTTTTACATATCTACCTTTGTTGTGGTAGAACACATGACAGATCATTTGCTTCTCCAAATTCTTCAACAATACTATCCCTGTCAATGGTTTAGTCCAAAATGTCCGCCTCAATCTTTGGCTAGTATCTTGAATGTCTTCCCTAAAATCATTCCCAAATAACATTCCTACTCCATGGCTTAGCCTGTTGACCGTACACACACATACTCACACACACACACACACACACACACACACACACACACACGAATACTTGCATCTCCACATTCCTCTATACCTAATGAATATACACAAACCAGTGTCCATATCTTGTCTGGCTGTGTAGCAACAAATCATGGCCTCCAGGCTTCCACCTTATCCCAAGTCAGGTGACCCAGCCTAGCCTCAATATCTCTTTTACTGTGGTGAGCATACAGCCTCCTTTAATATACTCACTCACCTAAGGAGGCTTTCTACAACCAACATAAGCCCAGTCCATCACCAGGGTTCTCCTATCTTCTGGTATCTAGCCTATTGAGAATATCACACAGTATTAGACACTTGATTTTTAACATTCTGTTATGTATAACCTGGAAACCATAAGAAATGTTCAATCTTGGTCTGGACTCCTTGCCTTATAGTAGTGAATTTTAGGCTTCAACATGTTGCAGCCTATTTAGAACATTTTTCCTATATTATAGAGAACATCTGGGCTACAGCCAGATATAATCCTATTTAGATAAACCAACAGGGGTCTTAGAGTTGCCCATACCTCTTCACACCATACCCAGACTTCCTATGTCCCCCTCCAGGATTTATCCAGGTGAAGATATCCATACTCTGTAATTGGTTTTCCATATTCAGTGGAATTTATCCTAGATTGAATAGTCCCTGTCCCATCAAAGAATGGACCCTTGCACTCTGCAGTAGTGATTTTTGGCATGTTTTAGGGACACAAATCTCAAAACACAGCATGATCCCACCAGCTACTACTATTCTGTAGCCAACACTGAGAGTTCCCCAACACTTATCATACCTGTACTGGGAAATGGAATAACCCCACTCCTTATGAAAAGTTATCGTGTCCTCTAAAGTTCGAACCTAGTGAATATTCCCTGTTCCAAATACTGTTTTTCCACATCCCTCCAAACATAGCTCATATTGATGTGGGATTCCCTTTTGTATATCTATGTATCATTATGATCCATACCAGTAAGGCTCTCACTGGTAGCTGCTGGTTTTCTCCTTCAGCAGCTACATGGCATCTCCCTGACTCTGCCTACTTTCTCTCTATATCTCTGTTCAGATTTCCTGCCTGGCTATATTCTACTAATCGATTGCCCAAAGCATCTTCTTGAATAACCAATGGTAATAAAACATATTCATAGCATATAGGATTCCTAGTCCCATCAAATCCTCCTGTGCTGTAGACAACATATACATTCCCACTGAGACAACCCCAACCTCATCAAACCACAGGATCTCTGGCTGACTACATAATATCACAGCATGCCAAGACTGTCCAAATCCTTCTACAATGCCAAGAGAAGTAAGTGCACCTTTCGAGCAGATAATTCTTTTCCTACTCCAGTAGAGTCCAGACCTGATGAAACATCCAGTGAGAAGTCTAAAATAGCTGTTTTCTCACACTTATAGTGACTTTTAGCTGTTTGCTGAGTTCCAAACCCTAGGCTCCATCTTAGTCCTACCGTGCTTTGATAGATAGTTCTAAGCTTCTGCTGGCACTTTCCCTCCAACTGGCCTTGTCCTAGCACATTCTTTTGTGCTGTATCCAGCATCTACATTCCCAACAGTAACCATCCTACCTGAATCCATCTGCAGGATGATTCCGATGCCTAAACCACTTCATTATATAACCAGACATCCCACAACCACCAGGACCCAACTTTAGCCAATTGAGTAACCCACTACCCACAAATGAATATTTGATTTTCCACTTGCTGTCTGACTTACACCTGCCTCATGTGCCTTGCATTTGCAAATTTTAGGCCTGTGAAGGTTTTCAAAGCCTTCAGCCAAGACTAGGTCCAGCAACTCCTTCTTTGGTATAGTCAACAGTTAGGCTCCCCTGAATTTAACACACCTACACCCATGCATGAAATAGTTGCCCTGCTTTCACAACTCCATTTCCAATCCAGACTTTCCATATCTTCCCCAAAGGCCAAGCCCAGAATATTTCCCTTACCAGATAGCGTTTCCCCATATGCCAACAAACAGATCATAAGTCACTACAAGTGTCCAAGTCTAGTTTTTGCCACTGATATTCTTGCATGTTGTAGTAATGCTCACAGGATTCAACAGAGTTCCAAATGCGAGGGCCGAATCCCAGCATCTACTCCTGTCCTCCAACCAACATACATTGTCCTACAAGGACCTGCGCTGCTTGAATCTACATATAGTACTCATTTTGCTATCTTACCCGAATCCAAATTCTGTATTCCTGAGTCCTCCACCATGGTATGGCCTGGTAAGTACTCACTCCCTCACAACCAGATATTTCATATTCTATCTCTACCTGGATCTAGCCTCTTTCCCAAAGTCATTATACAAATTTAGTTTGATCACCTAAGTAGCAATATCTAGGCTTCCATAATTTCGGAAATCCCATATCTTGGCCTTCCACGTGTGCGATTGCCGACATACATGCAGCAGACAAGTTGCTACCTTCACCCACCCACAGTACCCTCTGTGTTACCTGCAGCACCCTACTCCACCACATTCCTAATGTTCTCCTCCAGGAACTGGCTTCTTATATATTCCACCAACCAATACTTGTTTTCCATATCCATCTGCATCTAGCTTGAGTTTAACAGCCAGCACCCCTGCATAATCTGGCTGTTTGCCTCTTGATTCAAGGGTCTTCTCGGGAGTATGGTCCCAAATAACTCAGCTCAGACTATTCTCAGGAATCCTCCTTTTCTGTCGTGAACATCTAGGCTTTGCTAGCACTTACCCTGCACTAATACATCCACGGGATACTTTAGGTACAGTATAGAGCATTATTCCTTATTCAGATTTTCTGTCTTCCCAGGTTTTAACTTGTTTAGTTTAGTTACCCACTCAGTACTTTGTACATAGAGGGCTTGATCTACCCTAGTTGCAACAGCCAGTGTCCTGGTCTTCTCCAGCTGCCTCTATAGCAATCTCCGGCATTCTTAGACCCATCAACTTTTTCTGTGCTGTTGACAGCATCTAGATTCCCACAAAGACTATCAATCTCTCATAGAACCAGAGGAGTTGTGGCTGCCCTATATGACCATTCTATCCCCAGACTATCAGTATCATGGTTATCATTTTCTTGACAACTAGTATCCACTTATAAGTGAGTATATACCATGTTTCTCTTCCTGGGGCTGTGTTACCTCTCTCAGGAAACTTTTTTCTAGTTGCATCCATTTGCCAGCAAAATTTATGATGCAATTTTTAACAGATGATTAATTTTCCATGGTGTAAATGCACCACATTCTCTTAATCCATATCGGCCGTTTCTAGTGTCTGCCTATTATAAATAAAGCTACAATGAAAATGGTTTAACAAGTGTCCTTGTGGTAGGGCTGACTGTCCTTTGGGTATATGTCCAAGATTAGTAGAGCTGAGTCTTGAAGTAAGTTCTTCTGAGGAAATACTATATTGATTTCCATAGTGACTTCACAGGTTTCTACTCCCACCATCAATTAGGGAGTGATCCCTTGATCCATATCCTCAGCAGCACGAGTTGTCTGTCACTTATTTTACTGATCTTAGCCATTTTGACAAGTGTAAGATGAAATCTCAAAGTAGTTTTGATTTACATTTGTCTGATGGCTAAGTATGTTGAACATTTAGGTGGGTTTTTTTCCATTTGAGATTCTTCTATTGAGAATATTCTGTTTACATATATGTCTATTTTAAAATTGGATTATTTGTTGGTTGATATCTGGTTCCACAAGTTCTTCATATATTTTGAATATTAATCCATTAGTAACTTTGCAAATATAATGTTTTGTTACACTCAATATGTTATGTAGCAATATTGTAGGATCTGAGAATCTCATTAATCAGTTGATTTCCAAAAATATTGTTTAGTAAATTATGAAACCCATTAAAATAATTATTTCTAAATTTATTAATGAAATACAAAGAATGTGAATGGAGTCTAACAAAAAAGAAACTGGACTTTTCAAGTTAATTTTTCTTAATATGACAGAACCCTATATAATTTAAAAATCAGAGTACTTATCAGTAGAAGTACATCTACACATATATACATTTCTATGTTCCATTCTGTCAGTAAGCAGGAAGGAAAAGTGAATAGAATGATTATCTTTCTCATAGGGATTGTCCATCACAAATAGGAGTAATTACATATATGTTTTGTAAGCTTTAATGAAACATTATACACAATTATCTATTCTTGTTGTATAACTTATAAAATTTTAAGACATTAAAACTACATTAATTTATTATCAAGCAGACCTGAAGCTCAGAAATCCAAACTGAATTCATGTGAGCAGAGACACAGGTGCCCTCTATACATATTCTGAGGGAGAACCTCTTCCTTTACTGTACTTTCTAGGTATTTTGTACATTCCTCAGGTCCGACTACCTTCTTCATCCTCCAAACAGCAGAGCATAGTCATGATCTTCCCATGATGCTATCTCTGGTTTGCCTTGTCAGGCCAAGTAGTTTTCTGTTTAAGAGCCCTGGTGATTTTATTTGTTTCACTGGAAAATTCAGGATAGTCTTCTTATCAAGAGTTGACTGATTATCAAGTCAAATTCCATACATACCGCCAATTCCCCATTTTTATGTAACATGATTTATTCAGAGATGTTAGGGATCTGGCTGTGAATGACTTTGGGAGAGATCCACTATTCTTTTTACTACAACTTAATAGAATTAATATCTGCAGAGGAGAAAAATAAGAAGTGAAAAGTAAATATGGATTTTATCATCTTAAACATCTTTATTTGGCATCAGATGTAAATTATTCTATACAAAATATGAGAAATGTAGTTCTGGTCTGGACAGCTACTGTCTTGAAAATGAGAAAGGATATAATGTTTTATGAACAACTCTAATTGCGTAATGAGTGGTAAAAAATGCATTACATTGATTACACAGTGAATGACAAATGAGGGACCTCTTTGACACTACATTTTTTTTCTCTCCTTTGTGTGTGAGTTTAATTAGTTTAGGCCTCCTCATTATAAACTGACTACCAATGCCACTTTATGCCCTCAAAATCTAAAATTCTAAGATCAAAGGCTATTACTCAGGTTTAATGGAAAATGTTTTTATATCATTTTTCAGTCTAACCTTTGACTTGACATTGCCATTTTGTATCATTAATAACATGACAAATCTATTTTGTATATATGTCCTGAGTTTGTAGCCTTCCTTTATAATGAGTCCAAGTATTGCATAGCCTTATCTAATATTTATCATTATTTTTCATAGTTCTTATGTCTTTATCTTCCCCTCCTCCCTACTAGGAATATAGAATAATCTGCAATATTAATTGCTTTTCCACTTGACTTCATATTTCTCTTTAAATAAAATAAAATCATGTCTCTTTGTCATTGTTCACTATGTGTGTTTCTGAATCATTACTTTTTAACATCCTCTCCTATGTCTAAGTTTTATAATGTGTCACATAAATGATAGGCATTTTTGATTAATGCATTAAACAATAAACCTGTTGAATATAAATATTTTCCAGCACTAACAAGATGACTACTGAAGGGGGATATCAGTAGGAGAAGGACAGGAAAGAGGGAAGACAATAGAGGACAAATATGTTACAGATATGAAAATATTACAAGGAAACTTACTATTTTTTACCATAAATTAAGCAATAGAAATAAACCAAATACATATAAAATGACTAACAAGGCACTCGGACACTCACACACACACATTTCTTGGCACAAAGTTTTATCTCATTGCTTTAGCATTGGGCTTAATCATGTTTGCAGAATTGTTTATTTTCTCTGTGATATTAGGTACTATTTTAGTCAGTGTTTTATTATTGTAAAAATCATCAGGAAATGTCCAGCTTTATGACTTTATCTGGTAGCAAACAAAAGGTCAGGTTATAGAGAGATCCTCCTCTATGAATTTATCATAGCATCTTGCAACTTAAGCCACTTAATTTCCCTGTTTATGAGTTTGAGTGAGTCAACATAAAATTTCATTGAATGAAGAGCATGACTTTTGATTTCTTACGGTTCTCTTCTTTGTTTTCCACTTACCAAAATTCATCATTTTCTCCCTAACATTTTCTTTTGTGTTTTCACACATTCAGCGAGACTCAAATTGAATGTCTCCTTGTCTACAATGCCTCTTCCAGTGCACGAGTAGCTCAATATCCTTTTCTCTGTACCCCCGTTAATTTCTCAGAATTATCAATTCTTGCTCTTGTAAACACTTCATTTATTTATAGTTTCTATTAGGTTGTGAACTTTGACAAAGATTGACTGTCATTTGTATTCTCAAAAACTACTGAAGAATTATGTACATTCTGTATATGACTCTCATAGAATTAAATACACGAATCATTACACTAAGTTACAGCAATGGGTCGATGATATAAAGAATAATGTCCTTATTTCAAAGGAAAACAGAGTGAGGACTCGTAAATACAAGGCCAAAATTCTAGACTATCTTTTAGTAGAAATGGAAGGTAGGTCTCCACACCTAATGCTCTTTCAGTGTGCCTCTTAGTAACACTTTCCTGCAGTAATTTTTCTTGTGAATCATGAATATTACATTGAATCTATCCGACATTTATATTCCTGAGGTTTTCAAGAATATAAAAGTTAATAACAGGTTAAAGGTTGATGCACTAATCTCAGAAGATACAAAATGCTAGATATATTGAATAAAAATGACTACTAGAAGTGTTTAATTGTGAGAAGATGTACATGTTTTATGTCATGGTAGGAAGATACTTTTATGTGAAATTTTCCCATAGAGAGAATAAAATAAAATATTGATCACTTTTAGCAATTTATGAAGTAGTAGTTCTTCACTCTCTGACATCCCCAGAGAACAGTACTCAAGTAAATTTTTTAAGAGAGATTTTCTTCTTTGCCTCTCAAATTAATATGCTCAGAAATATTTTTATGAGTGAGAGGAAGCTAGTTATAAAACTCTCAAAAGAAAAATGAGAAAAAAAATTGTTATTTGAAATGACTGAGCAGGAATGTGCACAATTACTTTTCAATAACATATTTTACTTAATTATCTTCACATTTGCTTTGTTCCTGATTTTACATTTTTATTATAGACAATATGGCAATAATCTAATAATTTTAAAATTGTATATTATAAAAATTCAGGATGCTTTCATGCAACTACAACATGCATAGAAGTTTGGGTAGCTTAAATTGAGTATCTAACTTGTGATTGTTTTGAATTAGTGTGCATCTGTTCAATTTTTTTTTCTTTGATTATTACAAACTATTCTTTACAATTTGCTAACAAATTATGTTAAAAAGGTATATCTAGTCAAAATGAAAACCATGTGTAGTAGGAGCGGCAGGCTGTGTTCCTGCCGGCCCCAGCTCCCGGCTGCCTGGCTAGATTATGCCCCGAAATAATTACAGGGAAACTGTATTATTTTAAACACTGCTTGTCCCATTAGCTCTAGCCTCTTACTGGCTAATTCTCACATCTTGATTAACCCATCTCTAATATTGTGTGTAGCACCACGAGGTGGTAGCTTACCAGAAAGGTTCTAACCTGTGTCCATCTCTGAGAGGAGAGCTATGGCGACTGCATTCTGTTCTTCTTTTCTTTTCTTTTCTTTTTTTTTTTTGAGACAGGGTTTCTCTGTGGCTTTGGAGCCTGTCCAGGAACTAGCTCTGTAGACCAGGCTGGTCTCTCCAACTCACAGAGATCCGCCTGCCTCTGCCTCCCGAGTGCTGGGATTAAAGGCCTGCGCCACCATCGCCCATCTCCCAGCACTCTGTTCTGTCTACTCTGCCTACCTATGTTCTTTACCTATCAGCCAAGCAGTTTTCTTTATTAATTAACCAATAGACAGATGACCCTCCTCCATCAACTATGGACTTTGATTCAAATGATCATTGTCTAATTGATTTTTTATAATACCAGCTTTATTCATTCAGAATTTATCTTCCAATGTAAAAGTATTAAATAGCATGCAAATTGATTGAAATATTATTAAAAACAGTTATTGAGCAATAAGACACTAATAATCATTCACATTTTGTAGTTATAACAAAATGAATTATAATATTTATCACATTGAAAAAGCTACAATTCCAAAGTAAACCATTTGCAAGAAATTCATTGCAGATATATTTTTCTGCTACAAAAGATGATAATTGAAACAGGATATTTCCTGAAGATGTTTGTATGTTGAACCTCACACTTACTGCTATTTTTACAGTAGGTACATAACATTTTGCTCATAATGTCAAGGTTTCTGTGCTGACTCCAGTGCTTTGTATATGGAGTTGGAAATTAATTGAAAATGAAATCACAATTCTATTTTCACCTAAAAGCCTTTGGCATAACTATCATCAAATGACATATTTTAGAGATCATTTGTTATGTTTTAAAACATCTGAGTGTTCTTGTGTACTTTTGGTACATTTTCTATTGCTATAACAAAATGTATGGGATTAGGCTAGTTATTCAGAAGGACATTTATTTTTACTCATGCTTCTAAAAGTTCATCAAGTTTCTAGATTCTTTTAGCTTCTGGTGAAGGATCCATTGCAGAAATGCAAAGGCCTAACAGGTACTTTCCGAGATTGCACATAGAAGGAGTAACCTTTTTTATCATTGATGAATTGCTGCTTCTTTGGGGCATCATCATTGCTCAACCAATCACTGTTTTTGTAATCAGTGCTATAAGATCTTAACAGCATAGTAGTCATACAGCAAAGAGAAGATGTGTCTTTTGTGTATAAAATATATTTAGTGAACAACAAAATTTATGTTGGAACATAATACATTCATGTGGCTATAGTTGGAAATGGGTTATTTTGGGGGGGTGCGTTCATCTTCTCACATGGAAGGGTTATAAAGGCTCACTGAGCTATTGAACCTTCTTCTATGGATATATCAGAGGTTCTCTCACTTCTAGATGTTACAGAAGAGGTAAAAAAAAATGATTGCTTATGGAAACACTTCAGTGGTGTGGTTCCCCATAAATCGTGCAACGGACTCTTTAGTGGTACAGCTTATTACAATGCAGCTGTGACTCTTACTGAGGAAGCTACCATAAATTGTTTAGACAACTTCTCGGTGGTACAGCTAGCTAGCTACCTTTCAATTTCTAATGTTCATGTAATTAACCCTCTAAAACTTACTGGCTCACCAATGTGTACTAGGACAAAATCGTTTCTTTGATCTTCTAGTGACATCTGTTTCTCTAGCGTGAATAAGAACCATGGAAAGCCAGCTCTTAATGACATATTTGGTTGTTAACCTAGTTCTGTGAGAGCAAGAACCCACACCGATTAGATGGCATTGGTCAATTCGGGCAGTCTCTGTAACTTTCTTTAATCACCTCCCCCTTAAATCTCAATTCCAAATATAGCCACAAGATGTATTAAGCTCCAACATGATTTTTGTTGTGGACAAAATATATTCACTATATAGCATACTCATCTTCTCTCTGGTATGTGGCATAGAATACTCATGGATTTGAATGAAAAAAGAAATTGGAATTTCAAATAAGTTCATTTACTTTTAGGGAGGAATAGCTCTATATAACACTGAGAGATATTTGTTTAGACTTTCACGCCAAGCCAATTAAAATCTGGCATTTAAAATATTCCATTTCTTATTTTCTTGATTTTCAAGGAATGGTATATAATTGGTGGTGATAGGAATTGTTAGGTTTGAAAATATCACTCTAATTTATTCAAATATGTCAACAAAAGAGAGGTATCCACATTGTTTATTTCTGATTTGTGTGTTATCATATGGATAATGCTGAAATTGACCATATGTATAGTAGCCTATGGGAATAACATAGTTAAGTAAGAATGTATTTTATGAAGGAAAATAAAATTTTCCCCTCAAGAGCTATCTGCTGCTATTTTACATATAAGTATAAAAGCTTTGTTGTGCATCTGTATTTCAATTTAAAGATAGCTATTATTTTAGTATATGAATGCATTTGTTATGAAAAAAAAATCTTTGCAATTTTCTAAATATTTGAAGAAATGAATGGAAGTTTACTATTGAAAATTTTATGAGAAGAAATGTGTACACTTTGAGGTATTTTCATAACAATTATTTTGACCTATAACATAAGTAAATAATATCTGAAATATTTAGTTCTTACATATTATATAGATATACTGGTTATTGACTATTAACTAATACCAAACATTGAAGAAAATATTTTAGTAATGAAGATGGAATTTTTTTCTGTCAATTTAACTCAATAGTAATTTCAAGCTTAGAAAAGCAAATAATTCTGTAATGATGGCTTTTATAAACCTGTTTCTTTATAATTTCTCAACCTAATCCCTTGATATAAATCTGTAGAAATTTTCCCTCTGAGTTTTCATTTACAAGCCAAGAACTGCCATTTGCTTTTACAATTCCTTACTTTAAACACAATGAAACATAAGAAATTTTAGCCTTGTAGGATTGGCCCTCCCTTAAGTCATTTATGTTTGTCAAATAATGTTTTCTGAGTTCTTAGTTTGTGTAGAAAATAAAATACAAAGGTAAGTAAGCCATGCTCCTGGTAGTTAAAGAGCCTTTGTAATATGAAGTTTTTTTTTTTTTTCTGTATTAGAGGATTTAGTGGTTGTGAATGAATAAATAATCCTTTATTCATAAATGGGAAAGAAAGTACATGGAAAGGCCCAGCGTTATATTTGCTAAATAAATACTACCAAATAGTTTCCTTTAATTCCACTAGCATGACTAGAATATTAAGGGATGAATAATATCCCATTTATTCAATGAGACTGATTTAGTCAATGCTGTTGTATTTGAAAGACTATGGACCTGACCACATCAATTAATTTTAGATATACTTTTCCATCAAATACCCAATACCAACATCACTTAATTCAACTTCATTTATGAATGACATTAACACTAAATTTAAAATAAAATTAGTATGTGTTACTTGAAAGTTATTTTGGTTGCAAAATATACCTATAGTTAGTTTTAACTTTTAATTTTGTTTATTTTACAAAATAGATGAAAGAGAAGATGTTCAAAAGAAAACATTCACAAAATGGATAAATGCACAATTTTCTAAGGTAAGAATTTTATGTTATATTTATTTGAAAATGAAATATTTGTTGAACTTTTAATATGTGTTCTGAAAGTAAATATTTCAAATGTTCATATTATTTTTCTTATGTTTCAAATTTTGACTGTTTAAATCTGCATATGTTACACTTTGTTTTGATTCAGTAAAATGCAGGAGAGCATATGATAAAGAGATGTGATTTAATTTACAAATGATATCTGTTTGATTTTTATATCAGCAAGTCATTACAGTAAATTCTGTCAATTATCTTTTCTATTTCAAATATTAAAATGCATGAGGAACCTTATTGTTGATAAAACTTATATTTTGTCTTCTTACTTATTTAACAAAAGCTAAAGTAGCTGAATTTTGGATTATTAAGTGTCTGTAACTAGAACATATTTTAAAATTATATAAAATAATAAATTATCATTTTTTCTATAGCCATAAATATATACCCTAATTAATTTATGCCTCAATTTATATCATAATTCATAGTGTAACCCCAGATAATTATACACATAAACACCAAGGAAGATTCTAACCATAAAAAGAAGCATTTTAAGTGCAATTTAAAGGGGTCTATTTAAATGTCAAGAGTAGAAAACTTGAATTTAGATTTAATCATACTAGATTTGAGCAAATAAACCAAATGGTTTTATTTAGTTTTCTTACCTTCCATCATGTATATGTAAGTACATAAATCCCAAGGGTCTATTTAATACACCAAACTCAGAAAATGGGCATATAGAAAGATCTCTGTATGAAAATGTTTTAGGAGTGACAAAACTCTGATAATGGACGCTTTACATTTTATTAAGAAGATATGGAAGATTCTTAAGCGAAAACTTTTAGTAGATTGCATTGCCACTGTTAATAAATATGGCCTACCCTCTCCATGGATCTTTCTCCTCTTGTAAACAGTTTAGTGTTAGAACCGACATAATGTAATAGAAAGTAAAAGACCAAAATTTCTTTTCTTGCTTTTACAAAATGCTTTCAAGTATCATTATGGTATTTAAAAGCAAAACATTGAAAACTTCACTTGATCATGTAGGAAGAGAAGCAAGTTCTTGAGTTTGCACTGATGGTTCTTAAAATGTTCTCACTAAATTAAGAGTTAATTAAATTCCATTACAGAACTTTAGGAAAGAAATATAAATTAGAATATGTGTTTTAAAAGACCAAGTTTTTTAACTAAGTGAAATGCAAATGCAATACTAAACATGGAAGGCAGAGATGTAGAGGGTTATTTGAACTATGGGGGCCTGACTTAAGATGTGTCATAGGAAAAGAATTTTAATATTTGGCCTAGAAACTTTTCTTGTGATATTTTGGGAAAAAAGGTGGCTGCTATTTGCCCTTCTCCAAAAAGTCTGCATGAGGCTAAAGTGAAGAGATTTGTATTAATTCCATTGGTAGAGGAAATCTCAAAACAACCTAGTATTGACTTTGTTGTGTGGTTAGTAGTGATCTATAATGGAAAGATGCAAGCTGAGCAAGGGAAAATACAAAATTTGCAATTTGAGGAGAAAAGGAGCACCAGGAAGTAGAATAGAGCTAAGTCCTGTGTCCAAGGAGATACCATATCAAGAAATAGAATAAAGGTAGTAGTGATCTTAGGGCAAGAACCTACCCAGTTAAACTTCCAACGAGTGGGAAGGAATTAAGATAAGCTTATATCCAGGTATGGTGGTGCACTCTTTCAATCCCAGCACTACAGAGGCAGGAGGCCAGTCTGGTCCATTGATCCTGTTTTAGGATCAATAATCAGACACTTAAGGCAGTGAAGAAGCCATTGAAAACAGAAAGCTGATGAAGATGTAATTAGCAAGCGGTCCATGCTCCATCCCCAAATGTAGCAGGACTTGGCAACTTCAGCCACATTGGTATGGCTTTAGAATCAAAGATACAAGAAAAGGGGTATTGAATCTTCCTCTGTGACTAAGGAAAGCTGATGCAGCCAGAAATGTGTCAGGGTTAACCCTGAGTGGAGGCCCAGAGTCTATTGCATGAAACTGTGAAACTGAAGCTTGGATTGCCTTGGAGAAACCAAGATGTTGGAGTTACCAGAGTCATGAGATACCTGCAGAGGAAAGCTGTTAACAGGGAATATAAACAGCAAAAGACAAAGAAGTGTGTGGCAGTCAACATAGCTGAAAGGAGCTATAGATTTGACGAGCACTTTGACATCAGATATGGGTATGCAGATTTTAGAGTTTGCTCACTTGGTTTTTGGCCTCCTACTTTGATGCATCCAGTACTCCCACAATGTGCTCCCTTCTCTATGTTCTGGAAATATATATATATATATATATATATATATATATATATATATATATATAAATGTATATATATATATATAAATGTATATATATAGTGTCATCATATATTGGAAATATGTGATCTGTTCTTTTTTAATTTTGATTTCATGGAGGATTACAGTTAAGTGATTTCTTGAATCTCAGAAAAAAACTTTGAACTTTTGTCTTTTAAACATTGTAGAGACTGTGATAGACTATGGGGACTTTTGAAGTTGGACTAAATGCGTGATATGGCTACAAGCATATGCGGACCAGGAAGTATAATGTGGTAGTCTAAATAGATATGTGCCCCATAGTCTCATGTGTTTGAGTGCTTGATCCTAAATGCTGATAGAGAAATGGAAATATCATGTGAGTTATTTAAGAAAGCAGTTTTCTAACCTAGAGGAAAACTTTTAACAAATGGATAAAATATGAGTCTATTCAAGAATACATATTTTTCCTGTAATCTCAGTGTTAAATATTAGTATCCTAAATGACCAGATACTATTGCTCATTACTACAGATAATTAGTTCTATGGTAAGTTTTAAAAAATAGAAAAAATAAATAAATAAAAAATTAGCCGATGGATAGTTTGAAAACAAAAAATGGAAAATAATTGTTTCCTGTGTGTTAAATTAAATACAGTCCTGTAAATATACAGCGATACAATGAATAGAGATGCAAAGTTTCATCACTAAGGCATAGAAGTACATTTACGGGATATTAGTAAATTTTAGAGTCATAACAAAGTATATCTTTGTTACTTTGTAAAGCCACAGACAGGCTGTTTTAAAGAAATACATGTGGTCAAAGATATCTTTATCATTTTGGTGTCACTAGAAGCCAGATATGTGTTTGCGGTACATCCCACATATTTTCCACTTCTTCAGTACAATTTTAAACTAAGTCCTATCTCTTTTTCTAAATAGCTCTTATATTAACCTTCGATTCCAAAAATTTCTACTAGAATGTCATTTATCGCATCCATTCTATATAGATAAGCAAACAATATTTATCCTAACAGAAACACAAAGCCATTTCAAGATAAGATTAATTCAAGGTAAATATTCTTCCCGTGTAATTTGTAGATATGTTATAATCCCAAAGAAATGTCTGGTGTTTACCCATGACAAATATAATTTATATTATAAAAAATGTGTTCATTTACCTAGGCTTATAAAAAGAAAGCACAGATTTAATGTCATCACCAAATGCAATTTTTCACAATATATGCTTTTATGCATGTGAGGACAAAAATATGGGAATAAAAAATGTTTATTATTAGGTCAATTGTAAAATATAATGGTTATCTCCCAATGAGTTACATAATAATTTTGGTTTTTCACTGTGTATAATGGCTGTCATGATATGTATGTTTTCGTTACATCTTTCTGTTTGGTTTTTCCAGGTTTAATATGCACCTTTACTTTTCACTAACACAAGCTGGGTGTATATAATTATTTTTGTCTATAAATATTTAACAGCCTGTGGAACGATAACACATTTATATCATAATTGCTGACATGGATGTCTACACTAAAAAGATATGATTCATCTTACCAGGGTAACAATATGGTGAAGTAGCATTCACTGACTTAACACGGTTCCCATGGAGATGCTTCATGATTTACCTTCTAGCCAGTATGGAGGGCATGACACATTAAAAATAACATGAAGATTATGAATATTGGCATGGTTAAGAAGGTTCAGTAGATAAATGAGCTGTTGTCTAAGGGCACGAGCTTAAGCCAATGCAATCAATCCTCAGATCCCACGTGAAGGTAGAAGGTCCCAACTGACTTCACAAATTGACATCCACATTTTTGTGTATCATATATTCCCTCAAAAAACACAACTATTTACTAAAATTTATATTGACAATCTACAACGGGGCTTTCACATGATGTGCTGAGGCAAAATTTTATGCGCAACTGATATTCAAGAGAAATACATACAATTTAAACTTCATTAATATTATATTCTTTATAACTTCACATCTACTAAAAATAAAACATATACGAAAAGAACATTGTAAATAATAAAACAGAAATGGTGCCACTTTCTTATTGCTGGAACAATTTTCTGAATTGAAAGAATTATATTTATGTGATTTATGTACTGACCTCGCCCATGTATTTACTTTATTTTTCCAATGCTATCATCTTGCCCTCGGGAAAACATGACATTTAAATTGTAATCATTATCCTCATAATTTTGTCATGCTCATAAAATAAGCATAAATTTTAGTTCTACATCATACTGTGTAGTGAATTCTACTTATTTGTTTCTTTAACTACAACAGTTAGTATCTCTTCCACTTTTAGTCCCACCCCAAATTGGAAAAGCACTTTGCATTGTTCTCCTTGCTTCCATTTCTAACAGAGCTCAAAACAATACTGTCCTCTTATTTATTCTTCTCACAGGAAATATGCGTAAGTTCAAACGATCGTGTCTACACATCTGATCCACATGCAATATTTTGCTCAGGAACAAAAGGTTTTGCTGTGGTTGAAAACTAAGTCCTTGGTGTCTGTTTTAGACAGACATTTTGCAGGGATGTTTTAACACATACTGTGTCAGAACAGGGTGCTGAAGTTCACACTGGAGGTTCCACACTCTTTGAGTAAGGTCATCAAATCACTCTTTTGTCTGGCTGACCTGACAGCCTTTCTTTCCTTGTTTACATTGGGAAAATTTATAACACTTCCAGAGGCAGGTGCTCCTGATCCCTGAGATGACATTCAAAATATTTCTTGGGCTTTGGAGACTTTCATTTCAAATTTTTAGATGTGAAATTGTCAACCAGTAGGATCTATAGAAACATTCCAGAATGGTAAAAATTGAGAACTTTGAAATACTTTTGATCCCAAACGTTTTGATGAAAGAGATTGAAACTCTCTGAACCTAGATTTTCATAGTTAGCAGTTTTAATTGAGAGTTGCTTAGATGTGTTATCATCTCTTTTGCTGGGTTTTATATATTTTCTTGTCATAAAATAGGTAAAATTGAATAGTTATTTATGTTTTATTATCTTGCTATCCTCTGTGTACCAATCTGTGCCCCATGTATTTATTATATGTTGCCCAAACACTAAGTTTGAATGAGTTCAAAATATATGATCAGTAAATCTACATATAAGTGCTATACAAAATATTTCTTAGGTCCAAAGTGGGCCCCCCAAACAGTAGTGCTGCTGATAATACCGTAAATGATGACGTGAGTGTAATCCAGGAAGGATTGATTGGGTAAACAGAAGCCTAAACTCAGCATTCCTCAGAGTTTCTCAAGGCTGGTTTCTGTTTACCAGAAAAACCAATACCCCCCTTATCTGCTCCCATTACTCAGCTATGTGGGGCAGGGGCATCTAGTTCCTGACTAATCCTAACAGACTGTTTCAGCTCAATGATCCCCATCTTGCTGACAGTCATATAAAATCCACTCACTTTTCCAACAAGCTGCAACGCTCTATTCTTGTAGGCAGACCAACAATTTGATTTCTTCCAGGAAACCCTATTTTCCACCCACAGAGTGGTCCAGTTCAGTGGTTTCACTGCACCCTCATTTACAATACCTAAGTTGGTAGAATTACTAGGGCAGAGTTGTTGTGTCGTGCAATGATTACCTAAGTTATAAACTAGCTTTTCTGCCCCTAGCTTCCTGTTTCTTCCTATTCTTCGTTATTGAGAAAAATCAGATCTTAAGAGAAGATGAAGGATACTAAAATGTGTACCAGGCTTTGGCAATACTTGAATATGGTCCAGTGTTTTAGGGTCAATAGTATTGGTACAGGAAGCAGAAATTCTGAGAATTCAGAACATTTTATTTCTGGATAGCTCCATATAAATGATACTGAGAGTTATATTTTTGTGGTGAACTTTTCCAGTGACCTAATGAGATGAATACTAAAGCAAAGAAAAGTGAACAATTAGGTGGCTTGTTGAACGTTTGTTGCTAGGAAGAACAAACCAAGAACTAGACTCCTGAAATCCATGATACTTCCACATATTCTGTTTTTCTGATATCTTCTCTATTATTGCAACATTGCACTTTTCTTAATGCATTATAAAAATAGTAAGATCAATGAAAACTGAGAACATGGTTAGAAGACATTGAAAACATTTTAAAGAAGATATTGAATGCTTGTAACTACTACTTTGACCCACTTTTCATTATTTAACTATTACCAAGACACAAATATTCTTCATAAGGCTTTTCTGTCGAGTACATGTGTTTGAATTTCAATATATTCAAATTAATATCAATAGAGTGATATCATTTTTCCATGCTAGTGTTTGATGAGAGAAGTAATGTAGTTTTCAGTTAAATAACTCAAGCCAAATATTTTTATGTGAATATTACATCTGATTTCTAATAGTCCCCAACAAGTTATTGTATGTGAGATTATTTTATTAATTAATATGAGTTTTATGATAAATTCAAAATTGGGCTTTTGTGTGTGCAGAGCCCACAACTGCAGTACTTATTGTTATGAACACTTGGAGAATGTGTCCAGATTTTGAATCTAGATATTGTGTTAATGGTTCAGTTCACTGAGAACCATTCCCTTTTGTATGTTCCTAAGTCTCATTTTTTTTGCAATGCAGATAACAAACCAGAAAGTTAATTCAGTTAATTAAATAAAATAGAATTTTATAGGTCTCACTGTTTTCACTGAAAGTCTAATCTTTCTTAGAAGTATTTTTGTTATCATTTAACTGACTTTTACTGTGATCTCAATACTTTAGTTAATTGTAAAAGGGGCATAAATTTTACTTTCTGTGTTATACGTCCCGAAGTATCTTTTTTTTTCTTTTTTTATTGAGAAAAGGAGAAAAAAAAAACAAGTTTCCACCTCCTCCCAGCCTCCCATTTCCCTCCCCCTCCTCCCCCCTTACGCCCCCTCCTCCCACCCTTCTCCCTCTCCTCCCACCCTTCTCCCCCTCCCCCCACTCCTTTCCCCCTCCCTCTCCAGTCCAAAGAGCTGTCAGGGTTTTCTGCCCTGTGGTAAGACCTAGGACCTCCCACCTCCGTCCATATCTAGGAAGGTGAACATCCAAACTGGCTGGGCTCCCACAAAGCCATCACATTACGTAGGATCAAACCCCCGTGCCATTGTCCTTTGCGTCTCATCAGCTCTCATTGTTCGCCATGTTCAGAGAGTCCAGTTTTATCCCATGCTTTTTCAGTCACAGTCCAGCCGGCCTTGGTGAGCTCCCAATAGATCAGCTCCACTGTCTCAGTGGGTGGGTGCATCCCTCGTGGTCCCGACTTCTTTGCTCATGTTCTCCCTCCTTCTGCTCTTCATTGGGACTTTGGGAGCTCAGTCCAGTGCTCCAGTGTGGGTCTCTGTCTCTATCTCCATCCATCACCAGATGAAGGTTCTATGATGATATGCAAGATATTCGTCAGTATTGCTCAAGGATAGGGTCATTTCAGGTTCCCTATTCTCAACTGCCCAAGGAACTTACTGGGGACCTCAGCTTGGGCACCTGGGAGCCCCTCTAGGGTCAGGTCTCTTGACAACCGAAGTATCTTAATAGAGATTTGAAATTGGCAGTTGCTATTTCTGTATAGTATGTAGTGGTATCAGTGGTAAGCCCATTTAACTTGAAAATGTAATTATTGACCAATTAGCAATATTATTGCCAACAAAGTGGGAAAAAAACATACTACTTACAGCTGATGGGTAAATGTATTGTTTATTGTGTTTATTCTTCCTTGGGGCCATATATAGCTTTCTAATTGAGAAACACAAAATTGGACATGGTGAAGATTCCTCAGTGGGTTAAAGCATTTGTTGCCAGGCTGGATGACCTGAATTGAATCACCATATCCCCCACAGTAAAAGAAGATAACTATTGCAAGTTGTCTCTTTCCTCTTACGTTATGTGCCTGTGCAATGTGTGTATTGAAACACATGCACATATAAATAAACATATCCAAACACAATAAATAAACATTTAAATTATAAAAAATAAGACAAGTTCACTTTTGTTATTTATTTTCATTTTGTATAGGATAGTTGGCACCTATGTCTCCAGAAGTATATAGTTGCTAAAATAATCCTTAATTGAGTACCATCTATGTGTGCCTGGCCTAGTATCTTATACTGATAAAGGTATAATAATATAAGATGGGCTTCCTTTAAGAGTTGCCATTAAGCAAGAGATGATTCTAGTTAATAATTAATAATAATTAATTGATAATAACTAATAATAACTGAAGAAATGTTTAAAAGGAGTAGTTTATTTTTAATATAGTAGAAGTACTGTGGGGGTACACATGAATTGCTTCGAGAGGTGGGTGACTTTGGAAATTAAAGTTACACTTGACATTGTGCGTGCAGAAGCAAAAGGAAAAGAAATGAAGGCAGATGGAAGTGTATGTAGAAAGGTATAATGATTAAAACTTTTCAGGTTAGTGGTGATGATGAAAGTTTATATGGCCAACCATTTTATATTATTTTGGGTGAAACAAAATCACAGAAGTTTTAAAGCACTAAGGCCTGATGGATTATTGAGGCATTTTTTGTTTGTTTGTTTGTTTTGTTTTTTGATGCAGCGTTTCATTGTAGCTTTGGAGTCTATCCTGAAACTAGCTCTTATAGTCCAGTCTGGCCTTGAACTCACAGAGTTCTGCCTGTCTCTGCTTCCTGAGTGCTTGGATTAAAGGCCTGTGCCACCACCACCTGCTCAGCACTAAATGAAAAATTTAGTTGGAAGCCTTCAGTTTCCATGTAAGAAATATGTGCATGCATGTACAATAAAGGGGCAAGTGGGATATATATGCTACGTAGATATATTTGATAAAATACACACTTCAGAATAATGCAACGTATGAGTCATTCCAAGAGTATTTTATAGGGTGGATTCCTGGAATTCACAGATAGGATTTCCAATTCCAGTATGGTAGCAAGTCTAGGCATTTGCATTTCTAGCAAATTTCTAGGTGATTCTGATAGAGCATGTCTAAGAACCATGCTTTGAAAACCATAGTCATTAAATCTGAGTTATTTAATCAGCTCTACAGAAGATGTTTAAAGAAATGCCACTGAGAAACTAGTGAGTCCTCAGAGGGAAGGGCCTTTCCTCGTGTTTCTGGTTGGCTGAAAACCCTACACTTGTTTGAGTTTCAGGTCTCTTTTGTTGCTTTCTTTCCATGAGTACATAAAAGATGAGTAGAAAAATTAAAATACTTATGCAAAAGGTGTGGAAAAAAGTTCAACTTATTATCAATATTGATTTAATTTGACTTATTCTGTCACTAAAATTATCTAATCTATAACAATATGATTCTTGTCAACTATTTTTTTTTTACTTCGTGGCAGCAGTATCATCTCATTCAGGGACAATCCGTGGTCCTTCCAGTGTACTCTGCTTATTGAGCAGTTTATTATTGGTTTTATTTTTACCTTGTGAAGAGTTCCTTGACTTCCTCGATGCTCTATAAAATTATGATTGAATTTGCCAGAACCACAACCCACGGTTATAAATTCACGCATAGAAATATCTCACAAAGTAGGGAGAGGCCAGTTTTGTGAAGTTTTTGGTAGCCAAATGCAGCCTGTGGTTTGAAGAATGGCTTTGCTTATTCTTGGCCTAATTTAAACTAGATTTCACTACCCAAATTCTGTTTTAGGGAAAAATGACAAAATTGTGACTCATTGATGAAAGGAGACTAGTAGATTCCTTAATTTGAAGTGCTAGTGAGGACATTCCAAGGCTTATTTTTAGCTAGCAGTAATGAGAGTGAGTGAGAATTGTTTTCGTTCCAAAAGAAAAGCAGTTATGTCAATCTATATGATTCATCAAGTGTAGGTTTTCAAAGAGCTGTTTCAAAGTCACTCATACCTTCTATGTCATAAAGTGAGTATTTTAAATATGTATGACACTATTATCTTTCTTAAATAACCATTTATATTTATTCAAAATGTTTTGGTAGGTAAAGTGGCATATACTTTCAGTTCCAACCCTTGGGAGGCAGAGACAGGTGTACCTTTGAGTTTGAGGTCAATCTGGTCTACATAGCAATTTCCAGGTCAGTTGGAGCCAGGTGGTGAGACTCTAGGTAAAAAAGAAGGAAAAGCAACAGAGAAGAAGAAAGCATATTTTAACACAAATATGTGTAAATTATACAACACCATGTAATCTGCTTTGTAACTGCTACATCTCAGGTGTTCTATCTTTTATTGAAAGAAGTTTTCATGCAATATATTTAATCATGTTTTTCCCCTTGCTCCTTTAGTTTTTCCCCAAACACTCAACTTTATGGCTTTTTTCTTTTCTCTCTTTAAAATACATAAAGCAAAAACAAAACTAATATAAACAGAATCACACAGGCAAAAGCCCCACAAAACCATAAAAAATGAAAATCAAAATAAATAAACAAAAGACAAAAAGAGGGGGGCAAACAATACTATTGAGTTCATTTGGTGATGGCCAACTACTTCTTGATTTGGGGTCTGCCCTGCCCTGTCATTTGGTTAAAATACCCTGTAAATCTATATAGAAAAAAAATGATTTCTTTTACTAGTGAGTATTAATTGCAGATAGCTTAATGGTTGGGTTGGAAACTAAGTCCAGTTCCTTCTTTCAATGTTGGGATCTGTTCTTCCTTGAACCTTTACAGGTCTTGTGTGTTGCCACAGTCTCTCTGAATTCATATTTGCTTCAATCCTGCTATGTCTCAAGGGCATTGTTTCCTTGGAGTCAATCACAATCTCTGGCTTTTATACCATATCTGCTTCCTCTTCCACATAGATGCCTTAATCATGATGGGGAGGGTTTTAATAAAGATATCTCATTTTGGACTGAGTCTCTCACTTCATATTTTCCAATTGTGGATGTCCGTGTTTAATTTCCATTTACGGCAAGAAAAAACTTTTCTGATATAAGGGCAAACAGAGATACTGAACTATGAGTAGAGCAGTGTGTCATTAGGGATCGTTTCTTTGCTTTACTGTCCTAGTCACACATTGGGGCGACATCTGTCAGCGTCCAACCTCAATGGGTTCATACATTCCAAGGTAGGGGCTTGTGGAAAAGAAATGTTAGGCAGAATAAACAGAGATACAAAAGAAATACAGAGACATAGGATACTGCTGGACTGCATCTCAGTGAATGCTGAAATCTGCCCATATTTATTTCTTGTGATCTTTAAATATCCCAATCCAAAAAAATGTGAATAAAGCAAAGGACATTTTTTATCACAATACAAGGAACAGACAAAGTGATTGCCATCTTAATACTCAAAACATCAAATACTTGACCTTAGGTCAAGATATCTTTGTTAGTAGTCACACCCTAAGTTACATCTACTCTCTATAACCTTGAAGGAGCAAGAATAAACATTAACTCTCTGACCTTTAGTCAAGGTGAAACAGATCCATTTCTGTGGGCCCCCATAGTTTATCAGTTCTCAACATGTGGGTTATGACCCCTTTGGGTTCGATAGACCCTTTCACAGAGTCACCTAACACCAACAGAAAAGGAGATATTTACATTATGATTCATAACAGTAGCAATATTACAGTTATGAAGTAAGAATGAAAATAATTTTGTGGTTGAGGGTCACCACAGCATACTAAACTATATTAAAACTTTGCAGCATTAGGAATGTGAGAACCATTGCTTTAGCAGAATAATAGTATTAGGTTTTCCTCTATTCCCCTGTCTTCATAAGCTGTCTAGTTCAGGTTCTTGGCCACTTTAGCAGTATTAGATAGAGGCTCCATCTCATGGCTTGAGCCTTAAATTCAATCAGAAAGCAAGGAACTCAGGACCGCAAGGGGTGCACCCACACACTGAGACAATGGGGATGTTCTACTGGGAACTCACCAAGACCAGCTGGCCTGGGTCTGGAAAAGCTTGGGATAAAACCGGACTCTCTGAACATAGTGGACAATGAGGACTACTGAGAACTCAAGAACAATGGCAATGGGTTTCTGATCCTGCTGCACGCACTGGCTTTGTGGGAGCCTAGGCAGTTTGGATGCTCAACTTACTAGACCTGGATGGAGGTGGGGGTTCCTTGGACTTCCCACAGGACAGGGAACCCTGATTGCTTTTCGGGCTGAGGAGGGGGGGGGACTTAATTGGGGGAGGGGGAGGGAAATGGGAGGCGGTGGTGGGGAAGAGACAAAAATCTTTAATAAATAAATAAATTAAAAAAAAGAAAAAAAAAACTAATGTTTAACAAATTCAAATGTAAAAATTAAAAAAAGAAAGTGCTTAATTACTCCTATAACATTTGTAAAACTATTTCACCAGTATATGTTGTAGACATATCAGTGACAGGAGATCTTGATGATTAACTTTCTCTGCCTCTTCCTGTAGCTTTCAGGGTACCTCCAGTGTCATGAGCATTGGCTGGTAGTGGTTAAGCTTTTAAGTTATTTTCATAGTAGGCTCAGTCTAGTTCTGAGGACCTTGGAGTCTGGGAAGATGATTCAAATTTTAGTTAAACAACAAAAGACAGAAAGTTCAAAAGGTCATTTATGTAAAACCTACAATACTATATAGCCCAAAAGCCTAAGGTATCAGAACAAGTTGTCCCAGCTCTTGGGGAAGACAGGCAAATTAGTCTGCTGTGTGTGTTCTCACTTGGTTCGCAGGTGATTGCATTAGACTGACCCACATAAAGGGAGGATTGTTCCCAACTTAATTCATTCAGACTCAAATACTTTTCATTGTTGGAAAGTCTGTGACTCTAAGTATTTGTTTCTTAATATCATCAATCTGGCATCTAAAATTAAGTACCACAAGGTCTGTGATTCATTTTGAGTTATGCTTTGTAAAAATTGAAAAAAACTACACCTGGATAATTTTTCTTTTTGAATAAGGATATCCAGTTGTTCAAGCACAATATTTTTTTGCTTAAGTCTGATGCTGTCGTCCTTTTGTCAAAGATCAGCTAACTGTTCATATAGGTCTGTTTTTTTTTGCTTCCTATTCTGTAACGTTGATCTATCTGTCTGTTGTTTACCAATATCACAGTGCTTTGATTATTTCATGGTAATACTTTAAGTCAACTCCTGTAAGCCTCCCAGCTTTGTTTTCTTTCATTATTATGTGTGCTATTCTGAGTCTCTTACCCTCTCTCTCTATAAACTTGAAAACCATGAATAATATATTAGCCTTTTGACTGGGGCTGTGCTTATTCATTAATTTGAAGATAACATGTTGAAAATATTGAGTCTACATTTCCATGGAAATGGAACAAGGGCCATTTATTTTATTCTTTGTTTTCTTTTACTGTAATCTTCTAATTGCCTCAATCATATCTAATTTATTTCATTTGTATCTATAGTAGCTCATACTGATATCTTTAAATTCCGATTTCACTTGTTTACTGTTGACATGTACGAAAGTGACTTACATGATTATACATATTAGCTCATATTGTAAAGCTTCTACTGTTTTCATGAGGTGTTTTATTGTTAGTCATTTCAAATTTTCTATGGTTATAATCATGTCATCAGTGAATAAAACGTATTAACTGCTTTAACATTAACATATGTGTTCTCTTTTTTCCTATTGTGTTAAGGTTTAAAAGTCTTAGTGAAAGACAACATTGTTACCTTCTTCCAAATATTGATATTGTCAGTAGGTATGCTGGTTAGTTTGTGTCAACTTGCAACAAACTGGAATCACCTAGGAAGGGGGAACCTCCACTGATGAATTGCCTCCATTGTATTTTCTGTGGGCATACCTAGGGGAATTTTTCTTAAAAAATGATTGATGTTGGAGGATGCTGTCCACTGTGGACAGTACCACACTGGAAGTGTATGAGAAAGCAGGCTGACCAAGCTACTGGTATCAAGCCACTAAGTAACATTCCTCCACAGACTCTATTTCAGATATTGCCTTCTGGTTACTATCTTAGGTCCTTACCTGACTTCCCTCATTTATGGACTATGACATGTAAGGTGAAATAAATTATTTCCCTTCCAAGATACTTTTGGTCAGTGTTTTACCATAGCAATAGAAAAGTAAGCTAGAACAGTATGCTTCTCTTGTCTCACCATTTAATATGACATTGAGTCAAGAATATGTATTAAATAATTACGTACTCATCATCTTGTTTGGAATTCTGCAGTCACTCTTCTTTGCTTTTTGTAGATTTTTCAATAATTGATGGCATTTATTGCTGTTTTATTTTACAAGTGAATGGCAATTTGTTCATTCAGTTGCTAGTTAATAAAACATTGAGCTGTTTTCAAGTTAGAGCTGTTACAAATTTAGCAGAAGTGAAAATTTGCAGTCAAATTTTAGAGTGAACTTGTTCTCTACTTTTTTTTCCTTTATTTATTTTTATTCATTAGCCTTAGTTGACAGTCTCTTACATGTATATATAACATGCTGATTATTCTCTGCTCTTCCCTTCTTTATCTTCCCCCCTCTTTTTATCTCTCTTTTATTCCTATATGTACCTTCCCTAGATTTATGTCATTTTCTTTGCTGACTCACTGAGGTTAGCCAGGCCATGCTCACATTTTAATTCCACCAGCAATTCTGCATAACTCTTGCATTGGATATATTATCTAAATTTCATCTTTCTTGTGTATTTTTGTGTTATTTTCAGGAACTATTTTCATGTTGTGTGTTATTCCCCAAATCATCTAGTAGTCATAGACTTTTGGTTACTTTCAACTGTGAAGTATTAATTTTTGACACAATGAATCAACGTTTCATGTTTAAAAAAAACACCATAATAAAAAAGAAGCCCTGACCACTTTAATTTAGCATAGTATAATTTGTATTACATTTAAGATTAAAAATAGGTTCAATGTCCTTTATTTATTTATGGCTAGAAACCAATTATAAGTGAGTACATCCCATGTTCCTCTTTTTGGGTCTGGCTTACCTCACTCAGGATAGTGTTTTCTATTTCCATCCGTTTGCATGCAAAATTCAAGAAGTCATTGTTTTTTTTTTTACTGCTGAGTAGTACTCTAATATATATATATATATATATATATATATATATATATTATACTTTCTTCATCCATTCTTCCATTGAAGGGCAACTAGGTTGTTTCCAGGTTCTGGCTATTACAAACAATGCTGCTTTGAACATAGTTGAGCATATACTTTTGTTGTATGATAGGGCTGTACCCACACACTGAGACAATGGGGATGTTCTATCGGTAACTCACCAAGGCCAGCTGGCCTGGGTCTGAAAAAGCCTGGGATAAAACCAGACTCGCTGAACGTAGCGGACAATGAGGACTACTGAGAACTCAAGAACAATGGCACTGGGTTTTTGATCCTATTGCACGCACTATCTTTGTGGGAGCCTAGGCAGTTTGGATGCTCAACTTACTAGACCTGGATGGAGGTGGGGGTTCCTTGGACTTCCCACAGGACAGGGAACCCTGATTGCTCTTTGGGCTGATGAGGGAAGGGGACTTGATTGGGGGAGGGGGAGGGAAATGGGAGGCGGTGGCGGGGAAGAGACAGAAATCTTTAATAAATAAATAAACAAAAAAAGATTAAAAATAATCTCGTTTTTGAATGAAGGCACAGATAATATTTTTATACTATAAATAAAAAAGCAAATTAATCCTCTAGTTGTGTTTGCTTTTATATACCATTGTTCTAGATATACTAGAAATAGCAACCTGATAAAGTACAGTAATACTGCAGAAGATAATTGCAGAGAGAAGTAGCAGTATTCCAATCACCATGTATGATATTTTTACCGTAGACAAAAAGAAATCCTAACATTAAAAATATATACATTAGTAGAAATTAATATCAGTGAGATGCCTCAGTAAATTAGTTGAATACAAAATTTCTATATTCTATGCATACAAAATAAAGAACATTTTTGCATATAACTTATAGGGAACATGAAGTAATTAGCTAAGTATAGTAACACTCACAGAACAACAAAAGCAAGAAACAAGCTTAACTAGGATTTTTCTTTTCTACCTGTGTGTATGTGTGTAGCATATCATCTCTGCGAATAAGCATTTGTATGTGTTTGCACATTAGCGCACACAAGTATCTGCACACATGAATTTTGATTTCCAGAGATCAATATTAGGTTTTTAAATCAGTCTTTAGTTTCTTGAGACAGAGTCTTTCACTGAATTCAAAGCCCATGGCTTCAGCTACATTGGCTGGCCAATAAACTTTAGCTATTTGTCACCTCTGACTCCCTCCCTGCTGCCCAATATCACTAGAGTTACAGACACATGCCACCATTCTCAGCTTTTACATGGGAAACCCTGTCTTAAAAAAACAAAAAAGAGCACCAAAAGATACAGGAAATATGCTACTTGTTTTAAAAGAGCATGGCATCGTACTATATAGTCAGATAGTATTAAATGGCGAAAGATCTAAGAAAAGAGTGTGAAATATTTTCATGAACCTCATTTAGGAAAAGAGATATAATAAAAAGAATAGTATATAAGTTTAAAACCATGTACCTGTTAGTTGCCAAATCTTTAAAGAAAACTCTTCAAACCTTGTACCTATTAGTTGCCAAGTCCATAAAGAAAACTCTTCTTCTCTGGACTGTAATCAAGTATGAATAGCTCCTCAGCCTGGGTTGGAGCAGTGTGCCCCATTCCCATACTGGGAGTTTGCTTTCAGCCTTTGCAGGTCTGTGTGTGCTGACACAACATCCACCGTGGGGTCATAAGTACAAGTGCCTCTCTGTGTCTGGAAAACAGGTCCATTGTATTAATCCACTACTTCTGGCTCTTAAACCCATCTGACCCTCTTTCTTGATGATCCCTAATCTGTGAATGGAGGGGATGTTACATGGAAGTCCCATTTAAGATCGAACACTCTGCAGCCTCTTATATTCTGCACCTGATGCCGTTATCAACCTCAGTTTGTATAACTATTTACTCAAGACAAAATGGAGGCTTAAACTTTGTTAAAATACCTAAGTTTTCAGCACGGGACTAGATAAAGTAGACAGTGTAATCCTTGTAATACTTGAGAGGCTAAACTGAAACCCGAAATCCTAAGTTCAAGGCTGGCCCGGATACACAAAGTGATTAAGGGGAGCTGGAACTACATACTCAAGACCCCATCTTAAACAAAATAGATCAAACACAGAAATCAGCACATATTTTCCCCAAATCTGGAAATAATGGACATTATTGGACAAGAACACAAGCAATGAGAAACAACAGAAGCTATTCGTTCACACTATTCATAATTTGGGGGGAAGAATTTCATATTTTCACTTATGGGATAACAATTCAATAAACATATTTGGTCAAGGAAAAGAAAATAAATTTCTCTCTGTTCTTTTTTATTGTTTTTATTGACCTATATACAATTTTCCACTCCCTTTACTTCTTCCCAGCTCCTCTTCTGCCCAGATCCCCATGCTCCCAGTTTACTCAGCAGATCTTGTCTTTTTCTACTTCCCATGTAGATTAGTTAAATCCATGTATGTCTCTCTTAGGGTTCTCTTTGTTGTGAATTGTAGGCTGGCTTTCTTTTGCTTTATGTCCAAAAGCCACTTATGAGTGAGTGCATATTTTATTTGTCTGTCACGGTCTGGGATACCTCACTCAGTATGGTCTTTTCTAGATCAATCCATTTGCCTGAAAATTTCAAGATGTCATTATTTTTTCGCTCTGTAATACTCCATCATGTAAATGTACTACATTTTTTTTATCCATTCTTTGGAGGATGGGCATTGGCATCATTATTTGTAATACCCAGATCATGGAAACAACATAAATGCTTCTCTTTGGTCTTAATTCTTACCTGGCAACCTTATAACCGAAGCTGGGATGACAAGTGCAAAACAGAACAAAAGCTCATTAATATTACTAGAACTGTGCAAAATTCAAAGAGGTACATTAGAGCTACAACTTAAATACTATCTTCTATGGAAAACCATGTTTTCCATGAATGAAACAGTATATGGAGCTTGACTCTATAATGGTGGCAAATAGAAGGAAACCTGAGAGAGTACGGTGGATGGGAGCTAGATGGTTCAGTTTATTAAGTACACTATTCTTGTGTCATCTCCAGGCACAAAAGGAGTGAGCATTTTTCTCTGGTAACCAGACTGTCCTTTCCTGTAGAAAGGAAGAACACCTTGTAAACTTATGTCTAGCATCTAGACAAATAAGAGAATGGCTCCTTCTGAATTGCTTTTGGCTCAAACCAACCTTTGCCTTGGTGGCATATTTTAGAATGACATATTCCAGTATTCTATCGTTAGATGACAACCTGATAATTTATTTTATTAATTTGTTATTTATGATTGTTTGAAAAATTGGTTTTGATGCTTTGGAAAACAACCTTAAGTTTTTCTAAATTAATAAAATGTTGATTTAGTTATATTGATTAGAAAAGCATGGTTCACTGTTGTTTCTTTCTGTTAGGAATCTGTCAAATATTTGTCATTGATCTTTGAACAGATTTCCTCATTATTTTATCCGAGAATTTCTCCTGAAAGCTTTTTAAAACTCATTTTGGAACATCATGTAAAATGTGAATTTATGCTCCTTGTCATTATTTAATCTTTGAAATGATACTTTATCATTGCTGAAATCAGTGTGGGTACATTGAACAAGTTTTGAGAGCCACTCTGTAGGACTGAATCATTAACTGGTAATTTTACAGTGGATCAAGTACTATATTTTCATTACTTTGAAAAAAATAATGACCTTGCAATTGACTCTTGCATTTAACATTTTTATCTTAGCTTTCCTACTATTAAATGCAACTGTTTGCATTGACCACATAAGTCAGAAAAATCAGTGGGTGAGAGTTTAAACTAATTCAGTTTAATTCCAACAATGATAGCCGTAACTGGCAATTTACCAAATCAAAGGCCAGAGTTGCAGTCAAAACTCTGTTGGTTTGTAGCAATTGGCCTTCAAATTTAGAGTATTATTTTGGGCTTGCTATAGCGCTCATAAGAACTCATTAATATGGTGTTGGTAAAAAAAAAATCAGTTCTCAGTGATTTAGGAAGTCAAAACAGCTGTGTAAAAACCAGTACTGTCATTCTACCTACTGTACAATTTTCTATGAATAGTTATTTTATCATTTACTGATTAGAGCATTTGAGTAACAGTTTTCTTCAATGGGAAAAAATATTCTCGTCTTGTATGATCACACAGAACTCCTTAGTTCTCAATGGCCACATACCCATCTTATTTCTATTGAAAATAACTACATATCTTAGAAGCAGATCAACACTGAATTGTCTGTGGCATTTCTAGAATACAACTTTCCATATTAGAAAAATGAACAATTAGGGATTGCTGCTCTGTGATGATGAAGTTGCAGAAACCAGACCGATGACTTAGGCAATGAACATTTGCTAGTAAAGCTGACTGGACAGAATGGTATACTATGTGGTGAACCAAGGCCCCCAATAGCACCAGGATGATTGAAGAGGAGTTGAAGAGGTGGAAAACATAGAGAAGCAAAGGGATGATATGGTGGGACAAGGAGGTGAACAGAATTAGGGTGGATGATGTGAGATTCCCAAACAATAAAGAATTATGATAAGTAGAAAAGTGTTAGCTTCATGAAAATAGTCCTATTAAGGAAAAAAATCATCATGCAACTAGGCATTTTGATAATGCTGACATGCTCACTTTCTCAAAACACAGATCTTCATATAGAATTTAATCTAAACACAAAGACAGTTTATTAAATCATTGAACCTAAAATCTAAAGTAGCTCAAAGACTGAAAGTACAAATGAATACTAATAACTAGCATTTATTAATGTCAGGCATTATCATAACAGATTTGCATGGATTATTTAATTCATTATTTTAATTTAGTTACTTTTAGTTGACAAGTAATAATTGTGTGTATTTATGAAGTGCACTGTGATATTTTGATCTGTTTTACATTGTGTGATGATTAAATAAAGCTAATTAGTGTATTTATCACCAATATATCTTTCTTTTGTGATAAGAACTTAGACACTCTAGTAGGAAAGAAAGTTAGGAATCATTTTGGAAATTGAGCTGGTTTCTCAAAATTAAAAATACAATTATCATATCATCCAGTAATTAATTGCTCTAGAGGATGTCTCTTTACTGTCTCTCTGTCTTGTCTCTATCTATGTATTCATATATCTCTATATCTTTCTATGTATCCCTCTATGTATGTACATAAGTATGTATCAATATATCTCTCTATGTATACATGTATATACATACATATGTACATATATCTCATCTGTGTATTAATGTGTGTATGTATCATCCATGAATCTATATGTCCAGCTATCATCTATCTATCTATCTATCTATCTATCAATCTATCCATCCATCTATCTAACTAATTATCTAACCACCCACCCAAATTAAAATGTCGAGCAGATATAATAACTTTCATTTAATTCCTAAAGAAACATTTTGACCTAGACATTATATTGTCATTTTCTGAATAAGAGGAAATAATAGGCAAATAACTCTTTCAAAGATTAAACCAGAACAGATTCTAAATTCTTTCAATGGTTATAAGGGACCAAGATACACATTAATATATAATCTATTGTTTCATTAAGCTAGGAAATTTTACTTGTTTTTTCTATATTATTGATGATGTTCAAGTTATATTATGGGCTACCCAATGCATTAAAGAAAATCATGGAGGCAATAACATCCACCTGACCTTTCCTATTTATCTCCCATGAAGCACTTTATAAGATATTTTGACCTTAATGATAATATGCACTTTATCTTCAGAAATGACTAGGCTGAAACAACACTACAAAATATTTTAAAATCATTTAAATTATATATGCAGACATATTCACAAGCAAATCTGGGTCACCAACCATTTCCATGTACGTGAGAGACATATAACAGTATTTATTATATTTATCATAGTTTTGAAGGCATCAGGTTGTCTTGTTTCCAACTGTTTGGACTTTTAAACTGATAGCTAAATCCATTGTCATTACTGCTGTTTGTATTATAGATCCTCAAGGCAATAAGTTTCTATTAGAGCAGTATATTAAATAACTTGAAAAATATTTCTACCAATCAAATCGTTCTAAAGCTTTTGATTGTTTCTTTCTCATTATTAGATTGACATAAGTTGTTTTAATGGCAAATAAACCATGCTGAGTTTCAAAAGGATGCCAAATGAGACCATATTCTGGTTATAATTTGTAATAAAGTTCCAAAGAAGAAAACAAATAATACCACTAACAACAGGCAATTCCAAGCTGTTTAATAGCACAGGAAAACTAAGGGTGAAGGTATTTTTGTAGTTTATCTTTGAAAAAACAATTCTGATCTTGCATAAGTATCTAATTATTTGGATATAGTGGATATCTTGTCCAAATTATATTTTCAAATTATACTAATAGATGCCAGGGTTCCTATTATTCACTGAAATGACCATATTTGTGTTACTTTGAGATTGAAGAAAGTTTGATTTGGAATTTTAGTCAGCAATAAGTGGCCATTTCTATGTACAGAAGTATGTACTCAATAGTTGTTAACCTAGACATTGTGGCTACAGAACATTTTAAGATCACATAAAATTGTAATGTCATTCTATTTCATCAATACTGTGAATTGGACTTTAGAAACATTTGGGTTTTGATCAACACAAACTTAAGATGTTCTTAAAGCTCAGGTCATGTTATGAAGAAACACAGTTCATTTTTATACACAGTGAAAATACTTGCTTTATTTCCTAAGCAAAAGCCAAGAATCTAAAATGAATTATTTAATGAAGCTTGTGTCATACAAACATCTTTAAAGAAAAACAGACTAGGTAAGCCACAATTTCTAAACAAGAAGAAAATGGGAGTATGCGCATTACATTTGTACTGTTTGTCAATTTCATAGATAAATTAAATGAATAATGCATTTTAACAAATGGATAATTACATCAGGCTTCACAAATCCCCTCAAATTGATTAATGAAATACAAAATGCTGTGATCTTCATTGGTTTTTTTTTCATACAGTATATTCTGATTGTTTTTCCCCTATCCCAATTGTTCCTATCTCTTTCCCACGTTCCCACCCACCCAACTTCATACCTTCTTTCTATTTTAGAAAACAAAAAAGGCAAACACAATAGCAAATAAACCAGAATAAATAACAACAACCAAAACAGAGAAAGTGGGAGCTGGAGAGATGGCTCAGAGGTTAAAAACACTGGCTGCTCCGAGTTCAATTCTCATCAACGATGGCTCACAAAGATCCGTAATGAGATCTGGTGCCCTCTTCCTGCCTGCAGGCAGACAGCAGGCAGACATCCAGATAGAAATCTGTATACATAATAAGTAAACAAATTTTAAAAAACAGAAAAAGCTCAAAAAACCACACATGAAAATAAAAAAAAAATGGAACCAAAATACACTAACAAAGACTAGTAAGATAAAAATGCTCAAACAAAATGATAAAAAAAAAGTTTACAAAAATACCAGTGAGTTCTTTCTGGGCTGACCATCTACTGCTGGACATAGGACTTGCCCTTAAGTGTGGTTAATGTACCCAGTGAAACTCCACTGGAGAAATTAATTTTTTTTCTTTTGCAGGCAGATGCATGTTGTTTTAAGCAATCCATTCTGAAATGTCTAGATCATTCTAGCCTAGCAAATAGGATCAAGATGGGTAGTTTCTGTTACTTTTACTGCATTGGCTTGTAGAACAAAGACATAAATTTTCTCCTTTTTATTTACTATATGAAGCTTTTAGTCACACTTTCAAACTGCATGTAGCTCTAGCTAAAAGCCTTCTCTGTAGGTATTCCTGAATACCCAGGGTTAGAGCCATAGGCTAGGAGCTCCTGTGCAGATGTCTAAGTGATATGATGTGTTTATAGGTAATGGCTGCAGTGATGAATTATGTCTTATGTAATGAATGCTTTGGATGATCACTTTCTAAAATTAATGTTATTTATAACGCTAGCAAATTGCAGTTCTGAAACTGAATAAATGCACCTTAACATTCACCCCAGATGTGGTGGTTCAACAAAGTTCAAGGCCTGTCTGAGAAATATAAAACCCTCTCTCAGACAGGCAGTGGTGGCACATGCCTTTAATCCCAGCACTTGGAAGGCAGAGAAGTGAATCTCTGTGAGTTCGAGTCCAGCTCTGGTCTATAAGAGAAACTTTGTCTTGAAAAAAAAAAAAAGACCTTTTTAAGAACTTTTCTGAAAACAACAAAAGCAGCCACAGAATTACACAGCATTTGCTCAGTTACATTCATTATTTTAGATCAGTATTTTCAGCTACTCCCCTCCTTTTTTGAAAAGAAAAAAAGAGTTATTGGAAACAATTGAGTCAGTCCTAAATAAATCTAGAATATGATTTTATCAATGGCTGATGAATTACACTTCAGTGTGTTGATAAGGATATCTGTCTTCTAAGGAGCTATGCATTTTCCTTTCACTAATTGCACTAGAGGAAAGTCTTTTTCCGAAGAGAGTAATGGTTTATAAGAAGACATTTTTAATTCCCCCAAGTGTTGAAAGGAAAAAGAAATACCTCAAACTCTTAACAAGAAAGAAGATACTTTCAAACAATTTAGTATATGTTCAGAAATAATAGCTAAATTGGTGATTTTTTTGTTTTGTTTTTTTTTGTTTGTTTGTTTGTTTTTATTTGGAATCTTAGTGATTCCATGCTTGGCAATGGGCTCTTCAATCAAGGAGTTAAATCTCTGGGCGCAGTATCATTGCACATATCCAATTACTGTAAAAACAAATGTGTACATACACACATATTAATTGATGACAGATGTTCTTATTTTCACACAGAATTATGAAATCTTCAGGCTATGAAAAATAATAGCTAAAAATTAGACAACCATTAATAATAGAATTAATTAGATTCTGGTCCTATAGTTAAGAAAATGAAGTGAGAGTTGGAATACCACCCGAAGTTTTGTCATTGTCCAAGTAGCAAAATGCATCTAATTAATACTAATAAGCTGAATAGAATACTAACTAGATGCTATTTATATGCTACTTTACACATATGAGCCAAAAAAGAAGAAAGGATATGGCCTTTCAGAACTGTATTAAAAAATTCAGTGTCATTACCCATAATACATGATTTAAAAGATACTTGTACCATCTGAAAATATTGACCTTCATCATAAATACATAACATTTTCTCTAAACTGAATATATTCTATAACAGGACTTTGGAAGAGGAATGGCTTTGTTTTCATACGTTTTCTGTGAAAAACAAATCAGTTTATTAACTACAGAAATTAGACTTCTGTTCTTTTGCCACAGTAATTGTGATCTTTTCTGGTCCATGTTGAGACTCTGCATATCTCCTTAGGGCATCTGTGCTATCAAGATGAAAGTAGATCATTTTCCTGCATTTACTTTGATGTTAATCAGAGTGGTCATTCATGTTGCTTCATGATTCTCAGAGAGAACTTTCAAAATGAAATTGGTGGCTGGTTCCCAGCCCAAATCAGAATAGTAGTGTCAGATGAGAGGTATTTTTTAGTGTTTTGTCACATTTCATTTTGATTTTTACTTCTTTGTCTATTTGACATATGTTCTTAACTGGAATACTATAAAATTTTTATCACAGCAAGTTTGAAATGACCACATTACTCATGAGCTTGAGAGTCAGAAGTGAGATTTTAGCTTCTCTCAAAGCTGTGAAAATGGAACTTTATAGTACTCTACCCTGGTATATGTTGTTTTATGAGGCACATTGTATTCCACTTTACTCTTTTTTTCATTCCCATTCATTATTTTCATCCTGCATTATAGAATTTGTATTATAGATTTTCTAGTATATAATACTTTGATTTAAGCTCTAATTTTGTGATAGCTTCTGCAATTTTTCCAACTGATAATGTCTAATTTTTAATTACCATATTTTTCTGTATGGTATTATTTTTCAAACTGTACATGCTTGTATGTATCAATATACTTGCATACACTAGCATGTGTGTGGATGACAAAACCCCCAAGTATCAGTCCTCACATTCTGCTTTGTTTTAATCAGGGCCTCTTCTTTGTCATTTTGTACACTAGGCTTGCTAGTCTCCAGGCTTCGAGGAAGCATCCTGTGTCTTCCATCCTTCTCATAATACAAGTACTGGGATTTTAGACTTGAGCTACGGCATCTGGCTTTATCTAGATGCTTGAAATGTGAACTCAGATCCTCACACTTATATGGAAGATACTTTAGTGACAAGGACATGCTACAAGCCCCTTTTCTAAGTTTCAAATTGACTATTTAAAAACATTGTTTATTATAGTAAACTGTTGCATTTCATTGCAAAAGAGACAATATTGGATTTCAGAACAAGCCGAAACTATTGCTTGATTGAAATATGAAAAAGAAACATTTGGTACTTCTTTAAAAAGTGATTAAAACATTTTTTTTTAAATTTATTTATTTATTAAAGATTTCTGTCTCTTCCCAGCCACCGCCTCCCATTTCCCTCGCCCTCCCCTAAATAAGTCCCCCCCCCCGTCAGCCCGAAAAGCAATCAGGGTTCCCTGTCCTGTGGGAAGTCCAAGGAACCCCCCACCTCCATCCAGGTCTAGTAAGTTGAGCATCCAAACTGCCTAGGCTCCCACAAAGCCAGTATGTGCAGTAGGATCAGAAACCCAGTGCCATTGTTCTTGAGTTGTCAGTAGTCCTCATTGTCCGTTATGTTCAGAGAGTCCGGTTTTATCCCAGGCTTTTCCAGACCCAGGCCAGCTGGTCTTGGTGAGTTCCCAGTAGAACATCCCCATTGTCTCAGTGTGTGGGTGCACCCCACATGGTCCTGAGTTCCTTGCTCGTGCTCTCTCTCCTTCTGCTCCTGATTTGGACCTTGAGAATTCAGTCCTGTGCTCCAATGTGGGTCTCTGTCTCTGTCTCCTTTCATCGCTTGCTGAAGGTTAATATTCAGGAGGATGCCTATATGTTTTACTTTGGGTTCTCCTTATTTAGCTTCTCTAGGATCACTAATTATAGGCTCAATGTCCTTGGTTTATGGCTAGAAACCAAATATGAGTGAGTACATCCCATGTTCCTCTTTTTGTGTCTGGCTTACCTCACCCAGGATAGTGTTTTCTATTTCCATCCATTTGTATGCAAAATTCAAGAAGTCCTTGTTTCTTACTGCTGAGTAATACTCTAATATGTATATATTCCATACTTTCTTCATCCATTCTTCCATTGAAGGGCATCTAGAGAGGCCTTATCATACAACAAAAGTATATGCTCTACTATGTTCATAGCAGCATTGTTTGTCATAGCCAGAACCTGGAAACAACCTAGAGGTCCTTCAGTGATTAAAACTTTTAACATATCCATAGTCATGGTGGACACTTTATATAGCACATACATATTAGTTGAGCTTGAGTCTTTCTTTTTTTTATTAATTTATTTATTTATTAAAGATTTCTGTCTCTTCCCGGCCACTGCCTCCCATTTCCCTCCCCCTCCTCCAATTAAGTCCCCTCTCCAGCCCAAAAAGCAATCAGAGTTCCCTGTCCTGTGGGAAGTCCAAGGAACCCCCACCTCCATCCAGGTCTAGTAAGTTGAGCATCCAAACTGCCTAGGCTCCCACAAAGCCAGTACGTGCAGTAGGATCAAAAACCCATTGCCATTGTTCTTGAGTTGTCAGTAGTCCTCATTGTCCGCTATGTTCAGAGAGTCCGGTTTTATCACAGGCTTTTCCAGACCCAGGCCAGCTGGTCTTGGTGAGTTCCCAGTAGAACATCCCCATTGTCTCAGTGTGTGGGTGCACCCCTCGAGGTCCTGAGTTCCTTGCTCGTGCTCTCTCTCCTTCTGCTCCTGATTTGGACCTTGAGAATTCAGTCCTGTGCTCCAATGTGGGTCTCTGTCTCTGTCTACTTACATCGCTTGCTGAAGGTTAATATTCAGGAGGATGCCTATATGTTTTTCTTTGGATTCTCCTTATTAGCTTCTCAAGGATCACTAATTATAGGCTCAATGTCCTTGGTTTATGGCTAGAAACCAAATATGAGTGAGTACATCCCATGTTCCTATTTTTGGGTCTGGCTTACCTCACTCAGGATAGTGTTTTCTATTTCCATCCATTAGCATGCAAAATTCAAGAAGTCCTTGTTTTTTATTGCTGAGTAGTACTCTAATATGGATATATTCCATACTTTCTTCATCCATTCATCCATTGAAGCACATCTAGGTTATTTCCAGGTTTCTGGCTATCACAAACAATGCTGCTATGAACATCGCAGAGCATATACTTTTGTTGTATGATAAGGCCTCTCTTGGGTATATTCCCAAGAGTGGTACTGCTGGGTCCAGGGATAAGTTGATCCCGAATTTCCTGAGAAACCGCCATACTGCTTTCCAAAGTGGTTGCACAAGTTTGCATTCCCACCAGCAATGGATGAGTGTACCCCTTTCTCCACCACCTCTCCAACAAAGGCTATCATTGGTGTTTTTTTTTATTTTAGCCATTCTGACAGGTGTAAGATGGTATCTTAAAGTTGTCTTGATTTGCATTTCCCTGATCGCTAAGGTAGTTGAGCATGACCTTAAGTGTCTTTTGGCCATTTGAAGTTCTTCTATTGAGAATTCTCTGTTCAACTCAATGCCCCATTTTATAATTGGGATGGTTAGCCTTCTAAGGTCTAGTTTCTTGAGATCTTTATATATTTTGGAGATCAGACCTTTGTCAGTTGCGGGGTTGGTGAAGATCTTCTCCCAGTTAGTGGGTTGCCTTTGTGTCTTAGCGACAGTGTCCTTTGTTTTACAGAAGCTTCTCAGTCTCAGGAGGTCCCATTTATTCAATGAGGTCCTTAATGTCTGTGCTGCTGGGGTTATACGTAAGAAGTGGTCGCCTGTGCCCATGTGCTTTGCCATGTTATTCAAGCCAGCTTCAGTACAGAAAGAAGAATACAAACTAAAAAGTGATTCTAGAATTAGTTTATATAATTGCATCATATTCCCCTTTTCCCCCGCCAAGTTTTCACATATACCTCTCATTGCTCTCTGTAAAGTTCATGGCTTCTTTTTTCATTAATTGTTGTTACATACGTGTGTGTGTGTGCGTGTGTGTGTGTGTGTGCATTAAACAATGACACGCTTTAAAAATCTCTTATTTTAGTCAAAAGACTGACATCTCAGTGATTAAAGTCAAAGACATATCTACATGGCTGGCTTTCACTGAAAACATTTTAGTTCCTTTTGTAATACTTTTTTTTTCTTTTTTTTTTCTTTTTTTTTTTGAGACAGGGTTCCTCTGTGGTTTTGGAGCCTGTCCTCCAACTAGCTCTTGTAGACCAGGCTGGCCTCGAACTCACAGAGATCCGCCTGCCTCTGCCTCCTGAGTGCTAGGATTAAAGGCCTGTGCCACCACAGCCCGGCTCCTTTTGTAATACTTTAAAGATGTAAATAATTAGGGTTAGGGTTAGAGTTAGAAAAAAAAATAAAGATGTAAATAAGCAAAACTTAAAATTACTTCTGAAGTACTCAAGCAATTTTATTCATCCATGATTTTAGGGTCAAAAATATAGCCTCTTCAAAAATACGGGAAAAAATTACTGAATATGATGGAGAAAAAAAATCCTATTTTTTAGAATGTGGCAGGGAAATGACAATGAAGATATTACTGTGGGTTAACATGGAATAAAATCAACTCAATAAGACCAAACATGCATAGGTGCATAGGTGTGGAAAAGAGTCACCAAAAACTGTAACTCTCTTAACAGAGTTCTGAATCTGCCTTTGTTTTGTCTGGCTGCTAAGCTTGGTATGTGAGCCATCTGGCTCCTAGTTGAGGTTAATGTTTGCACACTCACACATCAATCAGAACTAGTGCAGGGTCTATTAGGAAGCACCAGCCAGTTAACTGACATGCCAGGACTACAAAATAAGCAAGCAAGAATGCCAAGTGGGAATCTCGCAGATTTGGCAATGATAAGGGCATGGGGTATCTTCTCATTCATCTGACTATGCAATTGATGTCATGGTTCAGGTATAGAAGACCTGTAGATATCAGGTCCCATAAGGCTTTAATTATATCATTTATTTTGCTTGCATAATTCAAATGGAGCAAAAAACAAAACATAAAATGATTTTAAGCCTTAGTTCTCATGCCTTTTGGACATAGAAGGGTTGTTGGCCTGAACTTGTCACACATTCTTGACTAGTAGAAAATATCAGAATCGGCTTAGCCTATCTTGATCCAAGATCTGTTTGACAGTATTAGGTTTTCACAGCAATAGTAGCCATTTCAGAAAGAACTACTTAATAATTTCACATACACAGAGACTTGCGATAAAATATATTCCAATTCCCTATGACTTTTCACATGTGTTTGTTTACCTTAAAAATTTATAGGGTAAAGTGATCTTTAAAATGAATTGTACACCCTCTCTTAGTACACTGAAATGAAATAGAAGACATGGATATATTTCTCTTTGGAAGTCCTAGCATTCAGTTATGTAAACTAATGGATACTACCATTGTTCAGACTGGGCAGTGAATCTAAACCTTCTTCATGCTTCGCTTGTTGTGTACTATGGAACCATTCACCTAAACCTCTTACTATTTTTCTTGAAAATTGTTTGCATTCACCTATTACAAATCACACAGTATTTGTTTCAATGCTGAAACTAGGGGAAATTAAGTGAATATTGAAACAACACCTAGAGGATTCTTTATTGTTTTCTTCCCCCAAGAACTTGAGTTACTTTGATGATGCTTGCTTGACTGAGAAGCTATGCCATTACATGTTCATCATCTTAAACATTGATGTGACTGTAATGTGTTGTGCATAAACAAGATTCCTTGCCAGGGAGCAGAACTACTGTTCACCTAGAAAGTTCTTTAAAGTGACAATGAGAGGTTTCCTCTTTGAAAATTATTTCTTGCTCTCAAAGCTCCAAAATTATCAAATATTGAAAGTGGTATTTTATATTTCAAACCTATTCACCAAATTAAATTTCTAAATACTTGCTCTAATTAAACAAATGTCTAATAAAGATCTGTGGATAAGCCTTAAAGTAATTTGATTTAGCTATCTTGGTGTAATCCTAGAAATATTAATGGTATAATAATAATTTTAAGTAAATACTTAAATAATTCAGCTTCAATATTGCTGAATATTTGAAAATATTTATTATATCACATGCTATGATTTTACCTGTTTACCTTAAACTAGTACTAGCTGGCTCCGTTGTTCAGAGAGAAAAAATTAAGGCATAAAAGGGACAATCACAACTTACAAATTTATAGGAATTAACTATTTATATTGCAGTGTCTATTTGTGCATGCATATGTTTTTTATAGTTATGTGAATGTACAGGTATATGTGTGGACACCAGAGCAGGCTGCCAGTCATGTTCTTCTACTGTTCTCAACATTATTGACTTGAGACAAGGTCTCTTACTGAACTGAAACTTTCTTTTATCTGCTAGAATGAGTGTCCAGGGAGCTCCTATGATTTCACCTGCCATTAGTGGCTTTTTACTCAGGTGCTGCGGATTCAAAATGAGATGTATGTGCTTAGACATTCTTGCCACACAGCCATCAACCCAGCCAAACTACAGCTTTTAATAATAAATAAATAAAAACTTGCTCTATGCTGGAGGAACGGCACAGGTTCCTGGTATACATTGCTTTTCTTTTTTTTTTTTCTCTGGGAGGGAGGTTGTTTTGGTTTTTCAAGACAGGGTTTCTCTGTGTAATCTTGGCTATCCTGGAACATACTCTGTGAACCAGGCTAGCTTTGAACTCACAGAGTTCAACCTGCCTCTGCCTGCTGAGTGCTGGAATTGAAGCTGTGTGCCACCACTACCCAGAACAATTTTACATACAATAGTACGGTATGTTTTTTTTTTCTTTTGGTTTTTTGAGACAGGGTTTCTCTGTGGCTTTGGAGCCTGTCCTGGAACTAGCTCTGTAGACCAGGCTGGTCTCGAACTCACAGAGATCCGCCTGCCTCTGCCTCCCGAGTGCTGGGATTAAAGGTGTGCGCCACCATCGCCCGGCAATAGTACAGTATTAATATATGTTTCCAAGAACAACAATATTAAAAACAAATCGATGGTGCCTTTTGTATACAAGACAATTCTGTTGTCAAATGCAGGAAGCATTTGACCTTTATACGATTCAACAAACAACCCATGAAGAGACAGAAATCTTTAATAAATAAATTAATTAATTAAAAAAACAATCAACCCAAAGGGGGTATTTCTCTGCTTTGGGATCTACCTCTTTGGCAAGTCCCACCCCAATGGTATTGGCAGCTCCACAGTTGCAGCCACCTCTGGTTTTGCCACAGTAACTCCCTAGAGCTCATCTCCATGGACTGCCTTATTATTCTAAAAAATTGTTTTCCTCAACTCTAACAAAGATAGTTTAATAGGAATTGAGAATTTCCTTGATATTTGTTTTAGAAACGTCAACAACTGGTAAAGGTTTCTCATGGTAAACAGATATTTATTAAGCATGTATGTTTTCTTAACAAGTAAATCTATGTATCATGGTAGATATTAAGGAATGCCACCATTTATGGCAGTTCTTCATTGTAGCAATTATAGTATTTTTAATCACTTCTATTTTGAGATGAAAAATAGGCCAAAATTCAGAATGTATTGTATATAATTAGGTATGTGTAATGTCTAAAATATTAAAAAACCACATGGTTTTAAGCAAGAAGCATAATAGAGTTTAAGGGATTCATTTTATAAGGTCATAAAATGATTAAAAATTAACCATTTATATTTGTATGTAGCTGTGCATAGGCACACTCACATCAGAGCGCAAAATGTATATATCCAGATGCTTGTATACCAAAATGCTATCTCCTTAAAGGATGTAGAGCTTAGTATTTCCTTATCATTGTAAGCTAGAAATCACTAAAGCATAAAAATGAAATGAAGCAGACTTCCTTCATTCACTTATCACCACTTTTCAGAATTAGTTGCCCTATGGGCACCTTTTTAATTATATTGCACATCTTTCCATTAGATATTGGGAGGTTGAAAATTAAGTGACAAATCTAATGTTTTCTGCAGAAGACCTGAAGCTATGCTTTTTAAATAGCTAGTAAAAGAAAAAGAATGCTATTTCCTTATCCATGGAATTAATTATACTAGTACACTACATAAATTCTATGGGAAATAGTGACATAAATGCTACTTTAAAGGTTTATAGTGATAAGCAATCATTTATATTAAGAGGGAATTCAAACTGCTGCCTCCTTTGCTCCTACAAACTGTAATGAAATTAGATTCATGTTCTTTGCAAAATAATAATATTTATGAAAGTGCGTAGTTTATGCCTGGGCCTGTATTTAGGGCTATACAAATTACATAAAATTGCCGCCGCCTTAATTTGAAGGAGCTATTATCTCTTCTCTTTAAATACATAGGAAGACTAAAGCACAGAGATTAAATAGCTTTCCAGTACTTATTCATTTGTGCCTTTAGTGATCAATAGACTCAACTTATCTCGCTTATCCTCTTCATATAAGAGTGTTTTAGCATTTTGAAGCCAGCATGCTATTGGACTGTTTGTACCAAATATTATCCTGAGTCAACTTATATAACAATTTGGAATTTTTACTAGTTGTTTGTAAAGGAATATATCCAGTTTCAAAGAAAAATAAGAATCCCAGAACTATAAATAGAAAGGACACTTTCAAGGTTATCTCACTTTTGTAAAATAAGGTCCATTCGAATAAGACAGAAAATGGCTCTTAAATTCATATCATTTGACATGCTTTTTCCTCTAAGAATGTTGGTGACAATTGAGCTTTCTCTGAATAAACACACAAATGCAGGATCCTCAGTTATCTAATGAATAAAATAAATAAATGCAACCATCTGATTGAATTGAAACAAAAAGAGCGAATCAAAATTATATTGATTAACAACTAAATTACTTACTGAAATAATTTTAAACGTACACACAGTTAAAAGAAACAATACAGCGATGTCGATGTGTTCTTATCCTATTTTTCCCAGTGGTAATAATTTATACAAGTCTAGTACAATATCACAACCAGAATAGACAATGGTGTAGCGCTCAGAGTATTTTCAGGTTAGTACGGTTTTATTGAAAGTGTAGGTTTGTGGATTATAAGACGAAACTTAGGCCCATCTTGACAGGTAATTCACCTGCCTATTATTGCGTTTATAATTCCTATCATTATCTACTCATTGTTATCTGTTATCTAGATTGTTGTCAATTCATTGTGACTTAGCAAAAAAAAAGACCTTGATGAATTTGTCTCCTATTAGTCCTTGATTGGACATATCGGATCCAGGTCACTTTCTTCTATTGGGTAAAGAGAAATAAATGTTCTAAACTCTGTACAACAAACGTCTGTTATCAGGTATATACTGCCATACAGAGGAGTCTTTCATCGTTATTGTTTGCTGCTGGTGTGTATTGTTAAGTTAATAAAGATGAAGTAGGCATTGTCTAACCTAGCTTATCATGATGAGAAATTTCCAAATTGAGTTATCATGAGGAAAGTATTTTTGAAATATTTATTTGTAAAACTTACCATTTTTACATTTCAATCCTTCGAATTTCTTAGAAGTTTGATAGCAGTTATAATAAAACTATTATTTATGAAAGTGTTCTATCATTAACTTGGTAGGTCTCTCTAGGCCTCTCTTCTGCAGCAACAGGGGTAGCATGATACTAAATTGCATTTGATGCTATAATGTTATGGGGGAAACCAAGTATTATATGTACGTATCTGTGAGAAATCAAACACGTCTCATTAGAGAGGTAACATAGTTATAAAATCAGCTGTTATTACTAATAGTTGATACTTAGTGACAAATATTTTCAAATAATATGCACAGTTTGGCTTTCCATAAAAAACATGACTTTTACCTACCGTGAATATTTTCATTTAAATAATAATCTGTAGGTAGATTTCTATGTATTAGATTTTTAAAAATGTAAATCCTCTTTAATTGCTTCCATCAACCTGAGTTTCTGATTGTGCTCTAATACCAATGAAATCTGTTAAAGAAATAGCTAGAACATTGCTTCAATTATTAACTCACTTTGTGCCTATTTTATATTTTTTAAGATTTATTTAGTATTATTTCACATGCATAGGTATTTTGCCTACATGTATGTCTTGTGCCATGTGTTTATAGTGCTTATGGATGTCAGAAAACGGTGCCAGTTTCTTCGAAGCTAAATTACAGATGGTTGTAAGCCACTACATAGGTACTTGGAATGCCAACATGGTTTCTCTGGAAGAGTATCCTGTGGTCTTAAGCACTGACACATGTCTCTAGTACCTCTTTGCATATTTTACTTTAAATTGAAAGGAAAACATCTATTCAAGAAGTTTTCTTTTTACAATAACATTTATTTGTATGCACATAAACATTATTTTCAACTGATAAGGCTTAGAGTCATTGGTACTTTAGTATATGTTGCTGTAGTTTTAAAGATCTTTTAGTAAATACAATCAGTTAAAGGAAACATCTAGTTATAATAATAAAATAGTGAATGGTAATTGTATTCATAAACTATATCTTAAAATGTTATGCAAATAACCCCTGAAATTTTGTCTTGGTCTCTTATCAGTGAAGAGAGGATTAGTATGAATGAGGTCATTGTCCATAGAGATTTCTAAAATAATTTTTATTAGCTAGCAAAGCAAAGAATTAGGATTTCTGAGTGCCTAAATGTTATTTTGCAGTAAAAAATCACAATAGGTAAAATGGCTATGCCTAATAATTCCCATAATATGAAAATTTTCTCAAAATCTTTCAGATAATTATGTCAACCTTGGTTAGCTATAGCTATAGAAAAAAGCAAAAGGCAATAATAACACATTTTCCTATAGTTCTTTACTTTTGATATGGACTGTCACTCAAGCCCATGCTGGCCTTAATACACAGTTATCTTTCTTCCTCAGTCACCTGGGTGCTGGCATTACAAATATGAAGCCCTCACCTGGTTTATAGGAAGCAAAAAAAAATAGACAGCACAAGGGAAACAATAGAAAAGAGACTTCCTGATGAAATGGCTGAATGTTTGCTTAGCAAACTCTTTTGGACATTGAGAATAAGATAAAAAAAGTTCAAGTTCCAGATAATTAAATTTTGGTATCCTCATCACCTGGGGATGCCTATAGCCATTGTCCAGGAAGTCTCTTTTGTAATGTAGTCTAATATATCATATTCTTTCCAACCTTGTTTCCCCTCGGTTATCCATGTATTATCAAACCATTGCATGAAAATACATAGTCCTCCCTGGAGCTCCAATCTCAAGTTTAGTTTCCTAGATCATATAAAATTATTATCAAACTTTTTTTATGTTTTCCTCTTCTTAACCTCTTATATAAGTCAGTAGGTATAGCCATTTAGAACTGGCATAGAAAGGGTTCATTGCCACTTTCTGCCCTTGTTCTTGAGACTGGGCTGGTTAGAACTAAAAATCTCCCCATGGAAGCTGTTTTGGTAGACAAGAAGCTGAGAGTGCGGGTGAAAACTGAAAATATTGCACTAGAACAAGGTATTTGATAAGATTATAAATTGTTGATATTTTACATTCTTGGATAAAACTTCTATTTGTCTATCATATTGTATCTTTTTCATAGTTATAGCCCTCTGTATTTATTTTCATTATTTTGTATAGAAACTTTCCACAACTTTTACTTGTTTATAATTTTTCATATCTGTCTATTGGTTTAATGTGTATATAAAAATCTTAATATGACTAATGGCGCTCATTATAACTTTCTTATTCTTTAACAATCCGACTTCTATATTCCAGTGATTCTTATCTTTTTTTAACAAAAAGTAATGATCCACTGTCTTTTAAGTAAGGGCTTACTGTTTCAAGAAATGAACATTCTCCAAATAAGAGACTGACTCTCTTACTATGTATCCTCAGAGCATCTTGTACTTCCATTTACAGCTAGTACCATGGATCAATACTATTTGTTGGTAAAAGGAGGGAAACATCTATAAAGTTTATTCTTATCATTGTCTCTATGATTGTTTATTTTTCTATTTTCATTAACAGTCCGGTCATATCTATATATTTCCCTATAAACACCCTAGTCTTCTGCTTGTTCTTGTCCTCGTGTGTCAGGACAATGATAACTATATTCTTTTAAGAACATTTTTACCTTCAGTAGTTTTCATGGAATTTTGGACAAAAGGAAAAATTGGTTTAAGTGCCAAGAGGGTTACCACAAACAAACATATATATATATATATATGTATTTGACTATACAAACAAGCTTCGATTACTTAGTATTAGAATTGCTTCAATAATATCAGGGGGATATGTTGAGTGGATTAGTTTCAGGACTCTGGTAAATTCGCCTTTGTTTCTCTGTAAAGTGACTCTAATTCAGGAAATTAAGCTTCCTCCTGTTGACTCAAACCATAATTCTCACCTCAGAGGGCATAAGAGAGAGTTTCTAATGCCATATTTGAATGAACATGATCCAGGAACAGAGATTTAGAGTACTCCAAGATGCATGTTCTGCTATAAAAGCAGTTTCATGGTGTTTTTCTGATAATGGAACAACAGATGTCATAAATAAAGGTGTTTTTCAAATACTCGGTGGAAACTTTAAGTTGGCAGTTGCAATGAAGTGGAAAGTTTACTGCTACATATCTCAGATGCTATCTGATGGCTCTTTGCCTTTTGGCCTGTGGAAGCTGGTTTTGTTCAGTTAATACAGTCTAAAAGGTTTATATCTACTAGTCACAATATATTAGGTTTGAGCCAAATGTGGGGAAACAATGACTATTTAGAGGGCTAATGATAAGCCAGAATTATTATAATTAGGACTTTCCGTATTGCAACCTCTGTACACCACTGAGGTTCTAATCAGGCAACAAGCCTTTGTAGACACCGATTCCTTACAGGAACTCTTGTTTATAGTATCTGTATCCCTGCTCTGAATGCGTAGATCATTTCCTCATTTTTGCAAATCCAGCTCTACTTGAAATGGGATAAAACTGTCATTTTTAATTTTAAATAGGATGGAAAATAGCTCCTGATATAAGACTTGGTAACCCCCCCCCATATACACTTGTACAAAATTGCAAAATGATTCTCCAAGACAATATAAATTACAAAATCTTTGTTAGCTCACTGACTTTAGTCTAATCCAGAATTTTTGTATAGAAGAAATATTTTTCAAAGTGTATTCTACCAGTAATCTCAATATCAAACTGGAAGACTTCTCCCTGAGACTGTTCAAAATACTGGTTCAGTCTTGCTGCAGTTAAAATAAGCAAAATTCTTTGTGGGTCATGTATTTGTGAAAAGTACTTGGGTGGTAACAGATGGACATTTAAAAGCAAGCGAAATGATAAAACTGCCTCTGACACCTTGTAAAACAAATTGTACAAAAAGCATGCCAGTTGTGGGAGAGAACATAAGCTTCTTATTCACTCAGAATTTCCTGAGATAAAGGGAGAAATGGACTTGGAACAAAATTTAATATGAATCTGAAAAGATAAGGCATTTGTCTACAAGGAAGTTTCTAAACAAGGAAGGTACAGAGAAAATAGAGTATGAATCCCTGCCTACCCTTGGCACAGACCACAGATTCGACAGGGTCTGTACTGGCCCCAAAGTTTTTCAAAGATAATTGTGCTCTTGCAGCATCTCTCTGTATAAATGCACTCTTCCTGCCCTATAGCAGCCTGCCTGGTCTGGGAACACCATAGGAATTGACCCTTTGAAGATATTTCTTTTAAAGAGGTTTGTTCTGTTTATACAAGTTTTTCTGAGTAAAGGTCGGCTTTAAGTGGTAATTGTTTTGTCAATGTTTCCATACTATGGAACAAAGTGTGTTCTACTTTTACTGTACATGTGGATAATGTTTTCATGCAGAGTTTTTCTGTGTTCCTTATAGGTATTAGGATGCCTTTAGTTTGGGATATTTGATATTTTATTTGCAAAACACAGGTTGACAAAGTAGCTATTTGTTTATTGCTGCAATAACTGTAAAGAACTAGTCAGCTGTTACTCAGCTTGACATTTTGATTTTTTTTTATCACACCTTACACATATATACATTATATTAGTCATCTAAACAATTCTTTTAGAGCTGGGCAGTGGTGGCACACGCCTTTAATCCCAGCAGTTAGAAGGCAGAAGCAGGCAGAACCAGGATGGTGTTCGAGGCCATCCTGGTCTGCAAGAGCTAGTTTCCCAGACAGGCTCCAAAGCTACAGAGAAACCCTGTCTTAAAAATAAATAAATAAATAAATAAATAAACCGAAAAGATCCGTCTCAGGCTTTTATTTATTTTCAGAATACAAAGCCCTATAAGTATATCTGTGCACATTAAGGTACAATAACCAAACCAAGGGGTACAGGAAATGGGAAGGGCTATACGGAGAAAAGGGAAGGGTCAAGTGATGTAATAAAATGTATCTTGAAAGTTTTAAAATAAAAATATCATATAAATAAACTTGACAGAAAAAAGTAGAGTGATATTTTTGGAAGTTATCATGATTCCATTTGTAATTTTTAAAATTTGATTTTACAGATCAGTTGTTGATACTTTTGGATGACTATTTCATTGTTGGGTTTATTAGGTATTAGAGAGTATCCATTATAGTAGCAACCACCACTATATGTATCCAGGAAGAAATTTCCAGAAAAAGTCATGTTTTAAGATCCAGATAAGCATGTTTGCTACCAATTTGATTCCTCATTGTGCTAAATGTGACTTTGGGCCCATTGTTTATATTTTAAAGGCATTAAGGAAGGTGCCTGAAAACCATGTCATATTGAGTTAATGTTTAGAGTACTTATCTTTCCTGTGTTCCATTTATCTCTTTTTATTCGGATAAATATTCATTATCATATTTATCATTAAGTCATTAGTATATGACAACCTTCGCCAGAAGCTTATGTTAAATTCAGAATTGCTATCTTAAGAGGCAAGAAAAAGTAAAGGATGTTTGTCTTCTGTGAACCACATATTTTTGACCCACAAATGCTTACTTAACACATTCACATGACTGTAAACAAGGAGGAAAACAAATGCTTACCATCTGCACATGAAAACCTGTCCAATCATGGGAAATTGGAAATAATACATTTCAAAGATTCAATTGAAGAAATACTACAGAGGATTTGGAAGCAGGGTTAATACAACATCCAAAATAAAATAACAAAATAAAGCTAGCCCAAAATTCTTCCAAAATGCCTGAGCACAACAAAACAAAGTGGAAAAGTTCTTCTGAAGACTCTTAGGTGTATGTGCCATGCTTTGAAAGAAAATGGTTCTCAAAGGCTTACAGGGAGTAACACTATTAGATGTAGACTCATTGGAGTTGGTGTGACTTTGTTGGAGGAAGTGTGTCATAGGGGATGGGCTTTAAGGTCTCAGATGCTCACAGTCTTTTCCTATTTCCTTTGGATCTGGATATAGAACTCTAAGTTATCTCTCCAGCACTATGTATGCCTGTGTGTCATCATGCTTCCCACCATGATGACAGTGGACTAAATTTCTGAACTGTAAGCCAGTTCCAGTTAAATGCTTTCTTTTATAACAGTTGCCATGGCCATGGTGTCTCTTCACAGCAATAAAAATCCTAAGTAAGATGGGGGAGTTACATGTTGATTCAGAAGCAGAATATCATGAGGGGGGTAACAGTGGAAATATAATTTAATATATAATAAATAGAGTAAAAATGGAATTATTATTCATCTACCATAAGAGCCATCTTTCATAATTTAGTGTTTCCATCGTCCCAAAAGAAACGTTACAAATTACAGTCCTATTCTTGTTTTTCTCCTTCTATCCCCTGCCGTCTACTAATCTTTCTTTTTCTATGAATATATCTGTTTTGAACATTACACAAAGTAGTCTGGTTAACTAAACTAGCCTTTAGTTTCTATTTACTTGGTTTATATAAAATGGTTTTAAGGTTCATGTATGTTGTAAACTCATCACTGCTGATTAAAATTTCATTGTACATGCATACACACCCCACACACTTTTATATGTCCTTTAGATCATGATTATTTATTCATTTCATATTTTGTTTCTAAGAGATTCTTCATGTGTGGGAAAGAGCCATTGCTATGTTTATACCATAAATAAAATATAATTGTCATTCTATTAGTGCACATGTCTTCTTTTCTGGAATAAGATTATATTTTCTCATTAAATAACTAATACTTGACAGCATAAGATGATTTTTATGATGTTCATGGATGCTGAAAGTCCATATAGTACATAACAGAAATGACTTGTCTGCTATGATCTGAGGTATCTAGAACTCTATGCCTAAAGTTTTGAAAACAGCTAGATAAAATTCTAAAAAACTACATATAGCTGTTTTGTCATTTGACATTCTCATTTCATAGGGTCTTGGAGTAACTACACTTCTTATATGATACTTCCTGATTGTGAGCAAAAGGTATTGTAGCAAAAAGAAAAAGTTGCCTGTTGTTTTATGATCCAGCCATAGAAAGTGCAGAGTATCACTTCTGTGATCTTGACTTCACTGAAAGCTTTTAAACTCATAGTGTAGACAAAACAAAAAGCTTCCATTTTTAAGTGTCAAAGAGTTTTGAGACTGATTTCAAAACCATCATAATACAAAGGTTTATTTTGTTATGGGTGTAAACTTGCATCTTGAAATTTATTAGTAATGATTAACAGAAGTGCTTCCTGGTTATGGATATTTCTTCTTAACTTTGGTTGTTGCTAACTGTTGATTAAAAGACATTGTAATAACTGTCATTTTAACAAGTGAGAATTTATATGTAGCAAACCATAGTCCTTATCCCCAGAAAAGAACATTCTGCTTCTCATTCTTTTGTTGTCATATTTCTATAGATAACTGTCACAACAGTTGCTTTAACTACTAAGCAAGGATTTATATATTTTTTCACTAAATCTTACTTTTCCTTCCCTGAGCCTCTAAATATATAAGCCAAATGAAATTCCTTTAACATATCCCAAGACTTCATTGATTGTTGATAAATTAAATATTTTTGATAAGTAATTTTGTCCAATCAAATTGATATTATATTTCATTAACTGTTTACATAAATATATACAAATACACACGTACATACACACACGCTAATGCACACAAATATGCACACAGAAAAACACATGATTCCTAAAGTATTATTTAAAAAAATCCAGAATATAACAAATGAGAATGAAAGTTTAACAGTGCATCAAAATACTGTGAGAATGGGAAAATAAGGTTTATTGGGCTGAAAAAAGAAATCATGAACAGCTTGTTGAAGAACATAATTCACATAATGTATATTCACAATTTATGCTTACTGAATTTAGTAGTTAGCATAGAATTTCAAAATTATTATTTTCATATAATTTTAATTTTTTCATTCACCACCCACCCATATATACACTCTTTTTTTTCTCTCTCATTAGAAAACAAACAGGAAACTAAAACAAAACAAATGAGAGAAGGACAAAACAAACAAACAGGAAAAAGAGCCAAAAAATAAAGCACAATGAAAAGATACAGGTACATGGACACACACTTTTGCACACAGCAATCTCATAAAAACAAAAAAAAATGAATATATATATATATATATATATATATATATGCAAAAGATCAGTGAGGTAAAACAAAGAACAAAAACAAAGAAGAAGAATTGCAAACAAAGCATTATGAGAGAAAAAATACACTCCAAAAATGCCATTGAATACATTTTGTGTTGACATCTACTGCTGGGATTGGGTCCTGTCTCTAAGGGGGGTTTGTATCCCCGGTAAGATTCCTTCAGATAAAATAAACACTTCCTCCGGTGGTAGGTCAACTGGCAAGAGCTCCTGGATGAGGGATGGGGTTTGGATCCACTTCCAGTCTCAGTGCTGCCATCCCATCCAATATGGACCTGTGCGTGCCCTGTGCCTACTGACATGCATTAGTCCTGCGGTGTCCAGTAAACCTTGTTTCCTTGGTGTTCTCCATCCACTCTAGATTTTACAATCTCTCCACATTCACCTCTTCTGGGTTCTCTGACCCCAGGCAGGAGGAATTTGATGGAAATATTCCATTTAATACTGAGTGTTTTTTGGCTATTTGAACTTCTTCTGTTGAGAATTCTCTGTTCAGCTCAGTGCCCCATTTTATAATTGGGTTGATTAGCATTTTACGGTCTAGTTTCTTGAGATCTTTATATATTTTGGAGATCAGACCTTTGTCAGTTGCGGAGTTGGTGAAGATCTTCTCCCAGTCATTGGGTTGCCTTTGTGTCTTAGCGACAGTGTCCTTTGCTTTACAGAAGCTTCTCAGTCTCAGGAGGTCCCATTTCTTCAATGAGGTTCTTAATGTCTGTGCTGCTGGGGTTATATGTAGGAAGTGGTCTCCTGTGCCCATGTATTGTAGAGTACTTCCCACTTTCTCTTCTATCAGGTTCAGTGTGTTTGGACTGATATTGAGGTCTTTAATCCATTTGGACTTGAGTTTTGTGCATGGTGATAGATATGGATCTATTTTCATTCTTCTACAGGTTGACATCCAGTTTTGCCAGCAAATTTGCTGAAGATGCTCTCTTTTTCCCATTGTATACTTTTAGCTCCTTTATCGAAAATCAGCTGTTCATAGGTTTGTGGGTTAATGTCAGGGTCTTCTATTCGATTCCATTGGTCGACTTCTCTGTTTTTATGCCGATACCAAGCTGTTTTCAATACTGTAGCTCTGTGGGAGAGTTTGAAGTCAGGGATGGTAATGGTTCCAGACGATCCTTCGTTGTATAAGATTGTTTTGGCTATCCTGGGTTTTTTGTTTTTCCATATAAAGTTGATTATTGTCTTCTCCAGATCTGTGAAGAATTTTAATGGGATTTTGATGGGGATTGCATTGAATCTATAGATTGCTTTTGGTAGAATTGCCATTTTTACTATGTTGATCCTCCCAATCCAGGAGCAAGGGAGATCCTTCCATTTTCTGGTGTCCTCTTCAATTTCTTTCTTCAAAGACTTAATGTTCTTGTCAAATAGATCTTTCACATCCTTGGTCAGAGTTACCCCAAGATATTTTATGCTATTTGTGACTATCGTGAAAGGTGATGCTTCTCTAATTTCCCTCTCTGTTTCCTTATCCTTAGTGTATACGAAGGCCACTGATTTTTTGGAGTTGATCTTGTATCCTGCCACATTACTAAAGGTGTTTATCAGCTGTAGGAGTTCTTTGGTAGAGTTTTTGGGGTCGCTTATGCATACTACCATATCATCTGCAAATAACGAGAGCTTAACTTCTTCTTTTCCGATACGAATCCCCTTGATCCCCTTATGTTGACTTATTGCTAAGGTCATGCTCAACTTCCTTAGCGATCAGGGAAATGCAAATCAAGACAACTTTGAGATACCATCTTACACCTGTCAGAATGGCTAAAATAAAAAACACCAATGATAACCTTTGTTGGAGAGGTTGTGGAGAAAGGGGTACACTCATCCATTGCTGGTGGGAATGCAAACTTGTGCAACCACTTTGGAAAGCAGTGTGGCGGTTTCTCAGGAAATTCGGGATCAACTTACACCTGGACCCAGCAATACCACTCTTGGGAATATAACCAAGAGAGGCCTTTTCATACAACAAAAGTATATGCTCTACTATGTTCATAGCAGCATTGTTTGTAATAGCCAGAACCTGGAAACAACTTAGATGCCCTTCAACGGAAAAAATGGATGAAGAAAGTATGGAATATATACATATTAGAGTACTACTCAGCAGTAAAAAACAAGGACTTCTTGAATTTTGCATGCAAATGGATGGAAATAGAAAACACTATCCTGAGTGAGGTAAGCCAGACCCAAAAAGACGAGCATGGGATGTACTCAATCATATTTGGTTTCTAGCCATAAACCAAGGACATTGAGCCTATTATTAGTGATCCTAGAGAAGCTAAATAAGGAGAACCCAAAGAAAAACATATAGGCATCCTCCTGAATATTAACCTTCATCAGGCGATGAAAGGAGACAGAGGCCCACATTGGAGCACCGGACATAAATCTCAAGGTCCAAATCAGGAGCAGAAGGAAAGAGAGCACGAGCATGGAACTCAGGACCTCGAGGGGTGCACCCACACACTGAGACAATGGGGATGTTCTATTGGGAACTCACCAAGGCCTGCTGGCCTGGGTCTGAAAAAGCCTGGGATAAAACCAGACTCTCTGAACATAGCGGACAATGAGGACTACTGAGAACTCAAGAACAATGGCAATGGGTTTTTGATCCTACTGCACTTACTGGTTTTGTAGGAGCCTAGGCAGTTTGGATGCTCAACTTACTAGACCTGGATGGAGGTGGGGGTTCCTTGGACTTCCCACAGGGCAGGGAACCCTGATTGCTCTTCGGGCTGAGGAGGGAGGGGGACTTGATTGGGGGAGGGGGAGTTAAATGTGAGGCGGTGGCGGGGAAGAGACAGAAATCTTTAATAAATAAATAAATTAATTAAAAAAATACTGAGTGTTCCTAGGTCTCTCAATCTCTGTACATTGCCTAATTTTGGTTCTCTGTATTTTCACTCATTTCCTGAAGGAGGAACCTTCTCTGAAAAGGGTTGTGCTAGTAATAAAGCAGAATGTCATTGCAAGTCATTTTACTGCTATGTTTCTTTAGCAAAACAGAATTTTGTATCCTAGTTTGATGGGTGATCTGGTCTCTGGTTCTCAGCTACCTGAGCACTGTCAGGCATGGGTTCAGTCTAATGGTGTGAGCCTTAAATACAAATAGTAAAAATAAGAAATAATTTAGTACTATTTTTTAAATCTAATAATATTTTAATTGATAAATTACTTTCCTTTGAAATTTGCCGCACAAAGAATAAGTTCTTTTCTCAGATACCACTTTGTATAAGTAAGTCTTAAATGAGTTTTAAATGAGAATATCAGACACATGTTCAATGAAATATGATTATCTCATCCCAGCTGAATGCCCATTATCATGAACACAAAAAAATATAGCACAGATGTGGTGAACTACCATTTATATTGTTAAAATGCCCATTTGATTTTAATATTATTGATACCTTCAGCAAAACATTCTTCTAAAGAGTATTCCTTACACCACTAAAATAATGTCAAACAATGTCATTTAAAAATAGTATGAAGATGAGCTTCATAATCATAATCATCTCATCTCCTCCGAGTTATTTATAGTTGAATGTTATTTTTACCTCTGAGGGAATTAAAGAATTTCTTTGGGAATTAAATGTACTGAGGAAGCAATAATCCTGTAAAGTAGGCTACTAAATTAGTTAGCATTAGCTTGCGTTTTATAGTTCAATATGGCACTCAAGAACTGAGCAATATACATATTTGAGGATATACATAACAACAGTAGCAGATAATACATAATGCTCTGGAAAATTTAGCCTATATATAAAATTAACTGATTGAAGCAAGTAAAGCCAAGTATCTTTAGAATTTTAAAGATTCAACAAATATTCTATGGAAAATACCATTTTATTAATTGATAATAGTTTACTAGCATATCACCTTGTTATTTAAAGCATTAACAATTTTTCTAAAATTGGCAGCATTAATACTAGCATTCTCATTTTGCCACAAAGCAAAAATAAAAATTTTTCTGTAAGGTCCTGAGTTCAATTCCCAGCAACCACACTCACAAGCATGCATAATGAGATCTGATGCCTTCTTCTGGCCTGCAGACATACCCGCACACAGAATACTGTATGCATAATAAATAAATAATTCTCAAAATAAAATTGCTTATTAAAAATCTTTTCTTTAAATCTGATAGTTAAGCAATAGAGAAAATACCATTTTGTTTTACAAACTTTGTAAACTGTTTGCAACAAAATTTAGAACTTTTGAATACTATGATTTAAAAGTTAGTGAAAAATTGGTAGAAAACTATGTAAAATAGAGAGTATAAGAAAAAAGATAATATATATTTTGCTAAGAAAATAATTGTTCAGGAATTTAAATTATCAGTTTCAGCAACTTAAGAGGTGGCAGGGGTGCAGAAACTGAAGCAAGGTCCTGGAGCAGTTTGCTGGCTTGCGCTCCATGGCTATCTCAGACTTCTTATAGCATTTAGTACCACCAGCCCAGAGATGGCACTGCTCACGGTGAGTTGGGCACTTCCATGATGGAGGAAGGTCATTGGCTAATAAAGGCACTGCCCTGGCCCATTTTATTGGTTAGAGGATAGGTGGGAGGAGTAAACAGAACAAAATGCTGGGAGGAAGAGGAAGTGAGCTCGGAGACTCGACCGCTTTCCTCACGGGAGCAGATGCCTGAGAGAGACGCCATGCCCTGCTCCTGGCTCCTGGGCAGACGCACGCTATGAAGCTCGGACCCAGGATGGACTAGGCTAGAATCTCCCCGGTAAGCGCACCTTGGGGTGCTACACACAGATGATTAGGAATGGGCTAAATTAATATGTGAGAATTAGCCTAGAAGAGAATGGGCCAAGCAGTGATTAAAAGAATACAGTTTGTGTGTTGTTATTTCGGAGCATAAGCTAGCCATGTGGGCGGCCGGGTGTGGGGGACGCAGCCCTGCCGCCCCATATTACTACAGTTGGCGCCCAGACATGTGGACAGCCGAAACCCACTTAAAAAACCTGAGAAGGCTTAAAAATAAGGGAGAGAGAGTTTAACACAGATTTTTGCTGTTTGTTGGTGTCGTGCTGTAGAGAGATTTCCTGATTCAGCAACAGTAGCAGAAAAACCACTTTGTCATTTTAAATCGCAACTTCCTGGGGCTGTGCCGCCATTGCGATCTCTGTCTGGCTCCTGCGGGAGACAGAGCTTTTGAATAGAGCATTTGGAGTAAAGTGCTACGATTTGTTTGATGGCAACTTGACTCGCTGTGTTCTCAGGTCTGCTCTGCTTGCTAGAGGCAAGTGGGCGCGTCATCTAAGAGAGGCTTCCTGACTCAGCTTTAGCTGCAAAAGCCTGCAGCTCATTAAGAGGTCCTGCCACGAAACACTTAAACGGTTAAAGCTGAACACATGCTTTTCGGTTTTCAGCCATAGCAGGAAAAAAGCTGCGCCATTTAAAAATGCCGGCTTTCTGGGCTGTCCTGCCAGGACAAACTCTGACTCTTTTACGCAGGCGGTCCCTGCAGTTTGCAAACACAGGCTGCTGAAGCTCGCTTGCTGGCTACAGCCAGTACCTCAGCCATGAGGCTGGAAAGCTAAGGAATGGACTGGATCTAGCTGGCAAAGCCACGCCTTTAATCCTACCCATATTGCTCAGTAATTTAAAGGCTGGTGTGGTCAGAAAAAGAGAGATATATAGTAAAGAGAGATTCAAAGACAAAGAAAATTTCTAAATGGTTTGAAGTGTGTTAAAAATATATGCAGACTAAAATTTAAAGTTCTTAAAGTAACAAAAAAAAAGGAAGAAAGTTGTGTGTGTGGTAGCACACGCCTTTAATCCCAGTGCCTAGAAGGCAGAGACAAACAGATCTCTGTGAGTTCAAGGTGTAGTAGTGTACACCTTTAATCCCAAATGCCTGGGAGGCAGAGACAGGCGGATCTCTGAGAGTTCAAAGACAGCCTGGTTTACAGAGTTAATTCAGGTCAAAGATACAGAGAACCTGTCTCAAAAAGCAAAGAGTTAAAAGTAAAAATAAACAAAATAGAGGTTAAAACAAAGCTGCACAAAGATGGAAAATACACAGAGAATCTTGATACTGTATGCTATTATGCTCTCTTTGAATTGTTTGAATGCTGAGGAAGAAGCAACAGCTGCTAAAAGATATTTATTGATAAATGCTGCTGAACTAATCCGACATAGATATTTTGATGCCTTAACTTTGAAATTTGGATCTAAGGACATGATGCTTTGGAAAGGAGTTTCTTATTTTGTTTTCACAGAGGATGAGACGCTGTTCATTTCTTCTATTCCGATTTGGTATGATGGACCACGCCCTCCTGAAGGGTTGCAGTGAACATCTTCAGAAAATTGCTTCGCTCAACTGCCAACTGAGATGAAACTAGCACACAGGTTATACCATGAAAGACCTAATTAACGACGCCCCCATTCAGCAGGAAGCAGTTTGGAGAGAAAAAACTGCGCCCATGTTCCCAAATATGGTTTATAAACGTCCTTTTACATTTAAAGGGGGATATGATATAGATATGAATAATTTACATTAGTATAGATTTTGCTTTATTGATAGAAATTTAAGGTCAATTTTGTTATATGTATAAGTGTTTCTGATTTTGATTAAGGTATTGTGATTGTGTAGTTCATTAAAATATGTACTGTATAATTGAGAAATATAGGTTGTTAATGGATAATCATCAATAATAGTAAAGCTTGTAGTCATGTTAGTTAGATTTTCTAGATATATAGAGATATATTTTAGATAGACATTCTTCATGTCTTTCAAAGATTACTGAATAGGACATTTAATGTTTTAATAACTGAGGACTTTTCATGACAATGAGACACTCTGCTCCTGGCAGCACCAATCTACTTCAAGAGGAAGATGGGCATCGAAGAGGCACCTTATGGGGTTTGATAGCCATTTGGGCAAGAAACTGCTCTTGCCTGGACTATTGCATAAACTGGAAACAGAGAACCTGCAGAGAGAGGACTACTGAACTTGCCTAAGGTGAGATGATCTTTCGGGGTTCCTGATTCATGAAAGAGTCTGCGAGACATTCTGCAGGACACAACAGATAGTGACTGAACTGACTTTGAATTTTCCTGCTTTATGGAAATGTCTGCTGGATACCATGGGCCTGAAGGCTGAAGATGGATGCCCCAACGGTACAGAGGAACTTTGGGTGACTGTCCAGGCAGCGAGATGTCTCTGTCATTTCTAGAGTTTTAAAAGTTTCTTAGTTCTTGTTTACTTAGGTAATATTATATCTTTCTGGAGTCTTTGATGGAGTTAAGAATAGTTAGTTATAGTTATAGTTTTCCTTAGTTATGATAAAGATTATTGTAACTTTTACTTGATAACTGTTTTGTTATATGTAATTTTGCTATGTTAAATCCTTTTTTTTTTTGTTTAAACCGAAAAAGGGGAAATGATGGAGGAAGGTCATTGGCTAATAAAGGCACTGCCCTGGCCCATTTTATTGGTTAGAGGATAGGTGGGAGGAGTAAACAGAACAAAATGCTGGGAGGAAGAGGAAGTGAGCTCGGAGACTCGACCGCTTTCCTCGCGGGAGCAGACGCCTGAGAGAGACGCCATGCCCTGCTCCCGGGATGAAGCTCGGACCCAGGATGGACTAGGCTAGAATCTCCCCGGTAAGCGCACCTTGGGGTGCTACACACAGATGATTAGGAATGGGCTAAATTAATATGTGAGAATTAGCCTAGAAGAGAATGGGCCAAGCAGTGATTAAAAGAATACAGTTTGTGTGTTGTTATTTCGGAGCATAAGCTAGCCATGTGGGCGGCCGGGTGTGGGGGACGCAGCCCTGCCGCCCCATATTACTACACTTCCACATCTATTATCACTCAAGAGAATACTCCACGGGTTTGCCTAGAAGCCAATCTGGTGGGGCATTTTCTTAATTCAAGGATATCTCTTCCTATCTCTTCCCAGAAAAGTCCATCTTATGCCAAGTAGATGTAAACTAGTCAGCACACCTCTTTTGACCTCCTTTTCAAAATTAAAGGTAAAGTCACATGTGTATGTGCATATTCTTCAAGAAGTGTGTCCTTAAAGAAAAATAATGAAAAGTAGAAGTGTGTTCTTTACAAATGTTTTCACTGTAACACACACACACACACACACACACACACACACACACACACCCTATATCTAGGAAGTGGGAAAGCAAGAAAATGGAAGAAAGGTAATCTAAGTGTACATAGGTAGATGGTAATACATAATACAAAATTTCATATATTTTAAAGTATCCCATATTGAAATGTGGCCACTCTGCACCATATATTGCTTTAAAAGTAGAAGATGTATGGACATGTAGATTTTAAAAATATGTGTAAACTGTCTATTAGTATTAAAATCCTATAAATCAGTCAATACATAAATGAATAAAGCAATGCATGCTTGAGCTGAAAAACATAAGACTGTCTTGCTTGGTTTTGTATATGCTGTTTAGTAGTTTCATATATAGGCAGTAAAGTTTCAAGGCAGTTTCAAAATCTATCAAGTACATGAATCCATTCAAGCACATGAATGTATTTTCATTTTGAAGTTTGTGTATACCGTTTCATCTTAAGAACCAATGAGCTAAATGTAGAACATACCAATATTTATGAGTATTCATTTATATATATATATATATATATATATATATATATATATATATAGTAAAATCAAGTAGCTTCTATACAACATAAAGTTCTACCATCCAAGAACTAGATTTTTTGAGGTTATGTGTGTGGTATGCCTGCTTTCCCTTGACAATAGTCTTTTTGTTGTTGTGTCCACACAGAAGAAAGGGCATTCTCTCTCTCTCTCTCTCTCTCTCTCTCTCTCTCTCTCTCTCTCTCTCTCCTCTCATCTATCCCTGGCTAATATTAAATTCATGATTCTCCTGCCTTAGCCTTAAGGGTGTCCAGTGCATGGGGTATCTATTATACTGGTATTATTCCATTATCAGGGGTCATGCTTTCAGTATCTAATCACTTCTTTAAGCCCTCACATTTTAGTGTTGATTTGGTGGTTAGGAATCTGGGGATTTTTAACATAAGAATTGGAGAGAGGTATATTCATTCTGCATCAGTGACCATTTCCTGTTCACAAATGGCATTATTTTCAAAATATTTGCTCACTGCATATAGTATTATCTCTATAGCACACGGAGGTTAATAATATCTCTTGAAGTAATATCTGGGGAACTCTCTAGCTATTAAGGGTTTCATTCCTCCTCATGCAGAAGCAATTTGATTCACTCAAAACCCAAATTAATGAGGATTTTCTTCTCGTCATTATTTCTTTTAATCAGAAATAGCTTCTTCTTTTTAAAATAATGCAAAGGCATCTGAAGAACAAAATAACTGTCAGAAAACAAACTCTCTTTCAAAATCTGAAGAAAATTAAGTAGAGGCATTTAAACTGACTAGTAGAAGAAGATTCTGCAGGTAGCATTGAACAGAATGATTAATGTCAATGAAAATATTGATATATATTCAACAAATAGGCATTTGATGGGTATTTAATGAGTCTGGTAGGTAATAAGTAATACCTAAAATAAAGATAGTCAATTATGGTTCACAATAAAGTGATAATATGTTATAAATCATATCTTTTATGAAATTAATTGTACTGAGATGTTTGAAGAATGACACAGCAGTAAAATACTCAAGCTACTAAGGGGACACAAAAATAGGGAAGTAAAAGCTAACTTGGCAAGTATGAACAGGTCACAAGGCACCATCTTAAAACATGCATAAAAGTCTCATCTAATTAGGAACTTCTTATTCCCTTTACACATCTCCATGTTGCTCATTCAAACTAGTTCACATTTTCAACTTTATTTCTAAAACAATGTAAAAAGATGAGGCACTAGCTAAGGAAGAAAAAGCAACAAAATTGTAACAACTGTGGTAGACAGGAAAAGGGGCCCTTAGGATTGGTATAGAGTAATCAACATCCATCTAGCAGACTGTCAATGTTCCTTCTGATGTCCCATTTTGCAGGATGTTTTCTACTTGTAAGCACTGATACATATGAAACATATGTCTTCCCTGATACATATGAAACTATGGGAGAAGGTTATACATTGAAATGTTGAATTGATAGTGATTTTCTTTGGTTATTGATAGATGAGAATGTAAAAATAAAGCTGCTGAAATTTATCCTCCAAAAAGGACTAACGTGGTGGTCATTTTCAGAGGTCACAAGTATCTTTGAGTCCCAGCTTTCCATATTCAATACTTTCTCATTGTTGTGCCTTGTCTTGCTATCCCCCGCTTCTCGATCTTTCTACTTCCTTGTTGATGGTTTCTATGATCACTGAGACATTATTGTCCATAGATTTAAATTTTTACCACATATCTGATCCTGGACAATCCAATATAAGACATTAAGTAATTCACTACCTTTAAAAGAAATAATAGGGTTTTATGTTGTTGATTAAAGAGATACGGATCAGAGAATCATTCCTTAATAAATAATGCATTAACTTTTATTTGTTTAGGGATTGTTTTTAGTAAAAACATGGAAAAAGCCAGTTTCTGAATAGTTCATGAATGTTATCATGCTACCTGCATTTGGCATTCAAAGCCTGTATATAGGTTATGTTGGCTTCAGCGCTGTAATTTTGATAGCTTGTTAGCATTTCCGTGTGTATCTGTAAGATCCTGGCAGCAATCACCTACTTCCCGATCCACTTTGTTTCATTGTCTCTGTAGGACTTCTATCATTCATGCAATATCTCATTTGAATTGATACTCAAATCCCTTAATTCTGCTGTTGCCTGCTGACATCAGGGCCTTTTACATCTCTGTCGGTTATACTACAGATACTCTACACTAGATAGTTGCTACACTAGATAGGAACTTCACCTCAGTCCTGTATCCTGCACCACCAGCAACCTCTATGCCACTATCTGCTCCTTTTCCTACTCATTTTCATGGGATAGCAATAGAGCCATGCCATCTTTTTTGTCATATTGTGTTATAAGAAAGGAATAGAAAAAAAAAACTCAGTCTCAAAAAATGAGAACGGTTTTAATAAGGCTACTGCAAACTTATACATGGATCTTGTTCCCCAAGAGTCAAATGTGATACCAAAGTAGCTGCTTTCTTGGGTTTTAATGCAAATTCCACATAGTACTGAACTTCTGCTATAAACACTTCAGCTGCTTGCTCTATAGGAAATCCTTTTAATCATGCCCACTGAAGCTGTTGCCAGTCCAAGAATAATAATATAAGCACTGTATTTTTATGTCCTAAAAATGTTTCAAAGGTCATTCTATTGTATTCACCTCCCCCGTTTCTCATTTTTTCCTTTTTCTTCTTTTTGCTCGATGTCTTCTTACTTCTGTTTGTTTCCTCTCATTCACATTACTATTGACGAAATAGGATCTTCTAAGTTGTGTTCATTGTATCCATATGGCACTACTGAACATGGCATTGTATTTACTATACTGATATTTATTGGGAATTAACAAGGAAACAGAAAATATTAACATGTCTATATTTGTGCTAAAAGTTAATCAAAACAACATTTATTGATAATTTAATATGGAGCTAATGCAATTTAAGATAGGTACGCAGTAATGAAAAAGGAGATTAAACAAGATGCTAAATCCGAACCTATTTTGTATCTGAAGAAAAATTTTAATTCTGAAAATTTTGGTGTCTAAGTTGTCCTCATTAGAACTTTCACAATTATTGAATGATCATATATTAAATGGAAATGAACTATGACAAATTTACTTACCCTTAGGTAGTTGAAGTTACATTAACAATGAATATGTCCAATCATTCCCAGATAAAAAAGACAAAATCATATGCCTTGTGGTCTATCATCATAATTTATCATCATCCTTATTTTCCACTTGTGTATCTTTATAAAACTGTGTTGATGCTCTTATGTGTCAACTGTCTTCACTTTTGACACAGATTTTTTAGTGTGTATGTAAATTTCAAATTATAGTGAACATATATGTATTTTTAGTAGTATGTGCTATGTGTAGTCATATATATATACATACATACACACACACACACACACATATATATATATATATATATATATATATATATATGTATATATATATATATATATTTCTAAGTTTGGTCCAATATAGCAGTATAATTGTTTTAAACCTCCTTAAAAATGCTATATAAATACATGTTCTAAGAACACTGATTTCTTTTTTTGGAAGAATGTCTTTTCAGAGATGTTATTAATCAATGGAGGACAACTGACAGACTATATACCATGTCATTACCATTCCCTTCTCACTCAGGTCTTAGGTTAAACTCCTTAGAATACTGTATAAAAGATTCATTGGTTCTAATACATTTTGTCATCTAGGATTACTTTTTACACTAACTCAACCATAGTGGAACTGATGCTGGCTGCTACTGAAGTAATATTGCCTTCAAGTATATCTAACACAGGAAATTAATTCTGATTTGTTAATAATGGATATGACTAATATCTGCTAAACAGTGTTGTAAGATGTGTTTTGTTTGAATAAAGTAATAAGTTTATAAAGTTTTCAACCTTATTGTATGAGTAAACAACTAATATTTTCCTACTATGAACCACCATATTCCCCTGGTAGTAAAACATTTTATTTGATATCTGTTATAGTCTAGTATTTTCTGAAGCTCAAGTGATAAACAGGGTAATTTGCACTATCTTTCTAAAAATAATTCTCATTTAAAATATGATAATTAAAATTATTGTCATTATAAATTACTCGCAAAAGCACTAATATAAGACCAAAGGCTAACTTTTTGTGCATAAAGAACAAATAAAGCATTAAATATTATCTGCAAATTAAGTAAAATGTAAGTATGAAATACAATACAATGTACCTCATTAGTGTACTCAACAAAATTGTTTAAGAGAAATTGTGTTCTATGTAATGTAAATATAAACTATCTGCAGTTGTACATGGATTTAGAACAATGACATACTTTTACTTTCAGTAAATTTGTGTTATAAATCCACTGTGAGAACTTAATTATTCCACTGATTTTCTGTATTAAAACTTCACAAAACACTAACGTGTTAATTATCATCATACATTTTCCTTCATCTTTGCTAAGTTATCAGCATTTTCCAATTGCAAAAATATAGAAATCTGTTGTAAACAACCTGTTTTCATTATTTATTTTTCCAAATCACAAATTATTCAGTATATAAAAAGCACCTGTAGTCTAAAATTTTATTGCCATAAATTATGCACGCACCCACTGAGACAGTGGAGCTGATCTATTGAGAGCTCACCAAGACCAGCTGGACTGTGACTGAAAAAGCATGGGATAAAACTGGACTCTCTGAACATGGCGAACAATGAGGGCTGATGAGACGCAAAGGACAATGGCACGGGGGTTTGATCCTACGTAATGTGCTGGCTTTGTGGGAGCCTAGCCAGTTTGGATGTTCACCTTCCTAGATATGGACGGAGGGGGGAGGTCCTAGGTCTTACCACAGGGCAGAAAACCCTGACTGCTCTTTGGACTGGAGAGGGAGGGGGAAAGGAGGGGGGGGAGGGGGAGAAAGGTGGGAGGAGGGGAGGAGGGGGAGAAGGTTGGGAGGAGGGGGAGGGAAATGGGAGGCTGGGAGGAGGTGGAAACTTGTTTTTTTGTTTTTTTTCTCCTTTTCTCAATAAAAAAAAAATCAGAAAAATGTGGCCTTCTAAAGATGAACAACTACTAATCCAAGTAAATTTTCACACTTACAATGGCTTTCTTCTTTTCAAACATTACAGGCATGTTTTAACAGCTGAGGGATTTTAGACACAGATGTAAATGTGCCTGGAAATTATTAACAGTCAAGGTACATGTGTTAGTCCATTTTGTATTGCTATGAAAAATTACCATCTGTTGTATAAATTAAAAAGAAAATAAGTGTATTTTTTCAGAATTCGTGTAATGGAAAGTTCAAACAGCAATGCATCTAAAGCGTAAAAATGTTCTTCTGATTGTATCACCAAATTGTATATAGCATTTCATGCTTATGCAGAGTGAAGAAGGGGAAAATGCTAGGAGAAGAGATGGGGAGAGACTAGGGGACAGAGAAGTATGACAAATAATGAAAGCAGAAGGAGATATGGCAGGGATTGTGCTGCTCTTTTATCATAATTCGTAGTTAGGAGATTTTATCCATTCTTTCAAGATCTACGTCATTCTAAGTGATCAATTTTAATCTTCTCTCGGCAACCACGTTCCTTCCAATCATTTTTCACTATGTCCCAGATCATAGTAGTTCCCCTAGCTTTCAATATCATTAAACTGAGAGCTACTCCTTTAGTCATGAACCTTTGGGGAACATGCTATATGTATACCATTCCATTTGTATATTCATATAATTCGAAAGTGACTCTAAATAATAAACAAGAGAACATGTCAATTGTAGAGCCATTATAACATGACTCACTCTTTATTATAAATAAAAAAAACAGGGCTCCTGAGAGTCTTCAACTGAGAAAGTACTTGCTTCACAATCCTGAAGACCTATATTCAATTCCTGAATCCAGTTGACTCAGATAAATGTAGAAGAACAGAATCATCTCCACAAAGCTCTCCTCTGACTTCTCCATGGATTTTGTGGCACATTTACCTACACAGACACATGATGAGCACATATACAATATTACAAACAAAAAATAAACTAACAGCAATCTATGTTCCATAGTCTGATATTACATGTGTGTGTTAACATTTCATTCTATAATTAACAGAGATTCATAACTTCTATAAGACAAGCATTGCCCCATTGTTTTTTTGCCTTATCAGAATTTTCTAATGGACTTAAAATGTCAAAATGTTGATCAGAACATAAAGTGTTTTAGGCATGCTTAACATATGACAATGAGTGCTCAATGAAAGTAGACTGGGTGAAGCAGCTACACCATCAAGAACTTTTATTAGGTAGATAAAAAATTCAACACACACACACACATGCACACACGCACACACATATAGTTTCCTTATATACAAAACTTTTCTTATAACAAAACTTTCCTTATAAGAAGAAAACATGAGGCATAAAGTAAATAAGTAATTAAGTAAATGAGTATCTCCCATGCTCCCATGAAAGATAAAATAGAGCAATAATAAGAAAAGTCACAAACTAAGGAAACCAAACTAAAAATAAATAAATCTGAGATGGAATAACTTATGTTTACACTGGATTTTTGAAGAAGAGAGGTGAATTGCAATCTATTTTATTTTGTGTAGTTTCCTACATTTGTTATTATTACAAGTAATTTCATGAAAGAAGTTGTGTTATTTAAGAAATACATGAGGTTCAGTTATATGCACTTAAACAAAAGGAAGCATTGAAATAAAATGTCATATTTCCCTGTGGCATGCATGCTTATTGTATTTGGTATGCAGGATTTATATGCCATGGCATTTGGAGTCCACACAATAGATAAATAAATGTAACTCTGAAAGAAAGATTCAGCTGTACTCCTGTCACTGATTGAGATCATTGATGAACTCGAAGGAAAAGTCTATAAATGCATTTGTCTAACCTGAGTGGAACCCGGGGGAAACTGCCTATTTAGTAAAATAAATGAAAAAGATTTGTGTGGGGGTATGGTGCCAAAGGTTAGGTTAAAAGATTTATGAGGAAGTTTGTCAAAATGGAGAAAAGGTAATTGAGTCTTAATCCCATTACTTCGAATGTAGTCTGTGTATTCAAGCAGCTCAAACTCTACATTTGTGGGAATAACACCTAGAGTAAAACGATCAAAAACATCTGTAAGTTATGAATGCACCCAGCCCATATGCTGTATTTTAAATCCAGACTCATAGAATATTGGTGTATTTATCAGTCTTACCACATTTCTCAAAATTGTGACTTCTGAGTATTTATTACTTTTCTCTATTTGAGTATAATGAGAACTGATCAATAATATCTTTAAAAGATATTTTGCTTGTTTTTAATGGACATGTGGCCCATCATTCTGTTCCTTTAAAATAAATTGACTAAGCAATGTAGTAACCATATAAACTGTGGCATTTTTTTCCAGCCCTTGACTCATAAAAGGTAGTAAAACTTGCCCTACTATTTAAAAAGGTATTTAATAAAACATGCTATATTCTAGAAAAGATGAATAGATAAATTGGTTACAGCTAGGGTCTTGAGAAATGAGTGCTGATAATCCTGCAATCTTGACAACCTGAAACCAAGTAAGTCGGCTACAAATTAAGGACCAACTGCATGGGAACATCAGTTAAACTAGTGAGACCAGATTTCACTCAGTCATATTAGCCCAGTATGGAAACAGAGGCCAAAGCGGAGTGAATTCTACTTCACTTTGTAAGGATGGCATGGTGTTTTAAAGGGAGAATGAAAGATCAGGTCTGAGTGGGGATCATTAGTGTTATGGAATTAGGGCTGTCCTGTTTGTTCTCACTACCTGATACTTCAAGATCCAGGGCATTGTTTTGCTTGCCTTTACTTTATTCAACATGCTACCTAACATCATTCTTTATCATTTACAAAAAATAAAAGAAAATTGATAAAAAACAAAACTCAACTTTGCTCCTCAGTCTTTCCTGCCTCATATATATATACTTTGTTGTAATGGCTTTGGGAGCTACAGTTTGTTACACAGTATATTCACTTGCTCAAACAGCTTTCCTTGTACACATTCATTACAATGAGTTGTTGGTCTTATTCAAGGGCTCTGGCTTCTGGTACAACATCAATATTAGACCCTCACCAAAACTCCTCTTGGATATCCTATTGTTGCTCCCAGTCATGAGAATATTGTAGCTATGATTCCACAGTACCTTCATACTCTCCAGTAGATAATAGGTTGTATGTTGAGGTGGGTCAACTCAAAATCATGGATGTTGGCCTAGGTGGTAATTAAATTTGTTAACCTCAGACTATTGTAAAGAGGGGCAAACCCATAGAATTGTGGTTGACTTATATTACTTGATTGGTTTTCCAGAAATGGAAAATATAGAATGAGATAATATTGCTTTTTATATATTTGGCACAATGCTCATTTTTAACTAAATGATGAATTCACTAGAACCTTGTTTGGTAAAAGAAAAAATTCATTGTTTGCTTGTAAATATGACCATTTATTCTGAAACAATTACTTTACCTTTTAAGTTTGAACTAGAAATCTTTACTGGTGTAGTACCATGAAATTTCAAAGCTTTTTAAGAAGATTATCTTTCTGAAACTTAATGTATAGTGAAAAAGTAAAGGTTTTCCAAGACTGGGATTTGTAGCCAGAATTGACAGTCTGAAAAGTACATGAATTCACTTATAAAAGTTTGATTTTTAAACTCATATGTCCAAATTTTAGAAAGACAATGCTGATTGTTTTTCTTTCATATAGAAGATGCAATCATGGGAAAGTGAATTACGGGTTGTGAAAAATATTCCAGCCTCTTAGGAGACTAAGGCTTTTGACTGAATGTGGGATAAAATTGATGATCTGAACTTTAACTCAGACACTTGAAACATATGATAACCTGACATTTCTCTGAAGTAAGCTGAAGACACAGAACACACATAAGCCTCCATAAGTGACTTCAGCAGTACCTCTTCCTCATTTAGAGGAAAGTCTGTTATTGAATACTCTCTCGCCACAGAAGAGTGCCTTGGGAAAATGGTTTATCCTAACACATTCTGAAAATTTTCCTAAAGGCTATTTATTCTGCATCAATATTTGGATGGAGGTGGTTTCAAATGCAAACATGCAAGATGTTCCAAGAGCTTAGCATCTTTTTTTGTGTTAACGTTTCTCATAAATAATTTTATTTTGGGCATGTAGGTTCTGCTACATATGTAATAAATGTGACTCTTTTTAATATCAGAGTTACCCTTAGGGCAGTAAGTACATTTATTTCAAAGAAATATAAAAATAAAATGAATAGAATACATCAGGTACCTCTCAGATCATTACAAATGAGTCATCAAGCCTTTCTAAATTTCCTTGGGTTATATGAATAATGCCTTGAGATAGACTGCAACTCACTAAACTGTCTTTCTGAGGACTGGGGGTGGGAAAGGTTTTAGAAAGGGGAAACCCCTGGGAAGAATTGTTCTAGTAACTGTCACGTAATTCATCTCAACAGAAGAGAAGCTGATTTTCAATCAGTCTAAGGTAATAGAAGATGTCAGAATTCTAGAGATTATTTTGTCGTCAGTAGTCCACTTACCCTGCTTGAGAACACCCTAGGAATAACAAATGAATCATAAGGTAGAATCACATACAAGCACATTTATTTTCTTCAAATATTGATATTTTCCCCTTTGAGTTATATGTCTAGAGAAATTTGTTCTGTAAAGTAATCCATTAGGGTCAGAGACACGAATGTGTCAAATATGAAGTTTGATGGCCTTCTAAGATTTTAGTATGTCCTGGACTGGGAAAACTTTTGATTATCCATCTGTGTTCCACCTGAAAGAAGATGGGGTATAGTCTAAAGCTGCAGATTAGTGGAAATGCTTGTAGCCATTTTACCTCATTGCCTGTCAGCTAAATCTTGCTGACAATATAGGAATTCTTCACTACTGAAGGAACGAGCCTCCCTGGACTGATAATTTTCTCAGTTTATGGTGTGTGTGATGTTTTTGTAAAGTGGGAAATAGTTGAGAGTGTGAGTGTGATGATCCTAGAAGGTAAATTTAGGCGATTCAACCAACCGAATACCACCTGAAAATTGGATAGAATTTAACGGACAAAAGCAAACTCAATTGTATGCTCACTTCTCTTGTATTCCCAGGATTTAGCTTATAGTGTATGGCTAATAAGAGACTATATAAATGATTATTAAATGTATGAATAAATGAAAGTGGGCACAAATGAATATTTTCCTGGGATTTTGATGGACATCTGGGTTCTTTTATCATAATCATAGATGTCTTTAGTCATTATCATTCCTAATACATGATAGCTTTATTTATTTTCTTAAATGTTTGATCCTATAAAACTGGGATAAGTAATTACAATAAAGAGAAAATACAATGGATGTATGAAGAATGATTCATTTTTTAATAAATTATTTTATTACTTTAAATAATACCAATCCAAATTCCCATTCCCTCCCCTCCTCCCTCTCCCTCCACAGACCATCCCCCCACCCCTCCAACCCTAAGAAAGTAGTACCATGAACCCTGCCCTGTGGAAAGTCCAAGGCCCTCCCTACTATGTCTAGGTTTAGCAAGGTTTACATCCAAAGAAAATAGGATCCCATGAAGCTGGTATATGCAAGTAGAGACACATCCCAGTGTCACTATCAGTGGCCCCTCAGTCTTCCCCAGCTGTCAACCCCATTCAGAAGGGCTTAGTTGTTTCCATGGTCGTTCATTCCCAGTCCAGTTGGAGTTGGTGAGCTGACATTAGCTTAAGCAAACTGTCTCAGTGGATGACCCCCTCATGGTCCTGAATTCCTTGCTCATACTCTCACTTCCTCCACTCTTCAACTGGATCTTTGGAAGGAGCTCAGTCTAGTGTTCCTATATGGGTCATTGCCTCTGTTCCCGTCTGTTGTTGGACGAAGGTTCTATAGTGATATTTAAGGTAAGGTCAGTTCAGACACCCTCTCTATTTTTTAGGGTCTCAGCTGGGTTCATCCCTGTGGGTTCTTGGGCATTTTTCTTTTTTAAAATTTATTTTTCCATTCAAAAATTTCCACTTCCTCCCCTCCTCTCATTCCTCTCCCACCTCCCCACTCACCCTCCTCCCTCCCCTCCAGTCTTAAGAGAGGGCAGGGTACCCTGCCCTGTGGGAAGTTCAAGGCCCTCTCCCCTCCATCCAGGCCTAGGTAGGTGTGCATCCAAACAGGCTAGGGCCCTTGGGCATTTTTCTAGAGGTAGGCTTTTGCTAACTCCATAATGGCTCCCTCAATCAGAAAACTGGGAATCAACCTACCTCAGGTTTCACTCTTGGGAATATATCCAAAATATGCTCAATCATACTACAAGAGTATTTGTTCAACTATGTCCATAGCAGCATTATTTGTAATAGCCAGAAATAACCTAGATGCTCCTCAATGGAAGAATGGATAAAGAAAGTGTGGCACATCTACACATTAGAATACTACTTAGCAAAAAAAATTAAAGACATGCAAATGGACAAAATTAAACATCATCCCGAGTAAGGTAATCCAGACTCAAAAGAGCAAATATGGTATGTACTCACCCATAAGTGAATACTAATCATAAACAAAGGCCAACGAACCTATAGTTCAGGGTCCTAGAGAAACTAAGTAATAAGGTGAACCCAAAGAAAAACATATACAGACCTACCTGGAAATTGGAATCAGACAAAAATTTGCGAGCAGGGGAGCAGGGGGGCAGGGGGTAGAGGGAGGAGAAGGGGAGTTGAGGAGAATTTGAGGGAATGGGATGGTCGAAATGGGGGAAGGAGAGATATGAGAGCAAGGAGAGAGATATCTTGATTGAGGGAATGATTCATATGCCTGAATTTCTTCGGTGAAGGAAACCTTCACCAACAGCTCCATCAAGCAATAGAACTTGGCAGCTTCAGACACGTGGTGCTTCTAACTTCAGAGCCAAGGATATAAGAAAGGGTTTTTGGAATCTCCCCTTGTGTCAAAGGAAAGCCACTGAGGCCAGATGTATATCTGAGATGTCACTACATAGAGGTCTGGACAGGCCATTGCCTGGAACTATGAAGGTGATAAGTGGATTGTCTTGGAAACTCAAAGATGTTGGAGGTGGCAGAGTCATGGGATACTTGCCAAGGAAAGCTGCAGACCAGGTGTGAATCAGTCCAAGAGAAAGAACTATATTGCAGTCAGCAAAGGTGAAAGGACTTGGAAATCTGAAGAGCTATTTGCTATCAGATGGAGATGCAGAATTTAGAGTTTGTAGTGCTAGTTGTTCTTACTTTGGTGCAGTATTTCCTCACTGTGTACCCTTTCCTGCATTGTGAGATGGTGACATAAGTTCTGTACCATTGCATGTGGGAAGTATGTGACATTCTTTTTGATTCTTATTTTATGGGGGATTACACTTAACAGATTGCCATATATCCCAGAAGAGCCTCTGGACTGGAAAACAGTGTTGAGATGGTTACAAACTATAGGGACTTTTGAAGCGGACTGAATGCATCTTTGAATTATGATATGGCTACACGCCTATGAACATGAGGAATACAATGTTGTAGTTTGAAAGAGAATAGCCCCCATAGGCTCAGATATCTGAACGCTTGGTCATTAGTCAGTGGTGCTACTAGACAGGGATTAAAGGTGTGGCCTTATTGGAGTAGGTGAGGCATTGCTGGAAGAAGTGTGCTATTGTGGGTACAATTTGAAGTTTCAAAATCCTAGGCCAGGCTCATCCTCTCTGCCAGCAAATCACGATGTAGCTCTCAGCTACTGTTCCAACACATGTGTGTTACTATGCTCCCTGCCATGATGGTAACGGACTAAGCCTCTGAAATGGTAAGCAAGTCACCACTTAAATGATTTCTTTTATAAGCGTCCCTTCATAGCAATAGAACAATGCTTAAAACATACTTTCATAGTTTACTTAATGTGGCTTTTGCAATAGAAACATGTCTGAAAGTATTATTTATATATATGCACAAAAATACACTAAAGTCCAATTATTACTACATTTTTAGATGAGTGTATCCATCCTGTTTAGCTCTTAAATTCCAGTAAGTATGGTAATAGGCCAGAGACATAGGATTTACTTTCATAAATAGCAGATAAATTGTACCATGTAATGTCTCAAATTCATTACACTAAAATTTAGAGATGTTAGTTTGCCCTCTTCATCTTCCTGGGAAAGATTGCTTTTTCATTTGTTTTGGTTTTCAAGACAGGTTTCTCTGTGTATCCTGGCTGTCCTGGCTACACAGAGAAACCTTGCAGACTGGGTTGGCCTTGAATTCACAAAGGTCCACCTGCCTCTGCCTCTCTCATGCTGGGAATGAAAGCATGGGTTACCAATGCACAGCAAGATTGCTTTTTTTTTTCATTTCCTCTACCTGGATCTTCTGTAGCCTTCATATTCCTCTTAGCTTGGAATCCTCTTTATAGGACCAGGATTATATTGATTTTCTAGTTGTACAGGGTACTTAAAAATGCTATAGTAATATATGAAAAATGCATGGCTTTTACTTGTGAAAAGATTAATAACAATTGCTTTTATCTTTTGACAAATAAGTTTTGACAAATTAGTAATAGACTAGTTTTTAATTCAATATCTAAATAACACTAAATTGGATCGTCATTATTTTAATGCTGAAGTAAACATTCCTGGGCAACTCAACCAATTTTTTTTAAAGTTATGACTCCATGAATAAGTAAATGCAGAGTGTGAATGAAAACAACTTTAAATTATGCTATGCAGACAACTTTAAAAGAATTTTAGAAGAAAAGGAGAAGATAATGAACGAGCAGAATTTAATTTTGAGGGTTTTTATTTCAATTCTGCATTGGGCTGGAGGCCAGATTCCTAATTACTTCTGTATATACAGTATAAAAATTGCTTAAGGGATGCTGGATGAATTTTCCAAAAGACAATTAAAGATTCTCAGTTGAATAAAATAATTTTTTTCCTGATAAATTTTGTGAGTGTGGTGGTTTCCCTGAATGGGTGACATTCTGGACAATCTATTGAGAGGTGCAGTTCATGACAAAAGTAAATGTGCTTTTTGAAGATACTGGGATTAACTTATTTAATTATTTGTTCAATTAGCTACATTTGCAAGATTTATAAACCTTAAATGTTAATCTTAAAGCCTTCCCTTTCTGCATATTTTAATGGCTCTGGTGTTCCTGTGGCTTTGCTGAACTCCTCAGCTATTGCGACTTCATAAGAGCCTTTAAAATGCACAGTTGCCCAGGTCCTGCCTGAGAAGATTCTGATTTAATTGGTTCAAGAAGCATTCTGATCATTGAGATGTTTAAAAGCTCCCCAGGTAATTATAATGTCAAGGTAAGGTTGCAAACCACTGGATTTGGGGGAAAAATACCAGCTCCTATAGAAGAGTCAGTAAATTCAAATTAAATCAGAGTGAAGCAAAGGCAAAAAGGAGAGAAAAGTCCATGAAGCATGCACTTTAAAAGCATGTATTGTCAGTAACACATCACTGAGCAAGACTGCTAAACTCACTAACCTGTTTTTGTTACAATGTTCCTGGTGCAAAAAAAATGAATTATATTGTAATAAGAACAGAAATCCATTTTACAAATTTTGAGATTTTTAATAAGTAGATATTATATAATCATATGATTCTCTGAGAGCATAAGAAACTATTGATTTATATTAGATTGGCCAGCTGTAAGTCAGCAGCAGGTTTTTTTTTTCATTTCTTTGTCATTTTCTTTTTGAAAATGCGTTATTTCGACTTCTTTTTTTTTATTGCGAAAAGAAGAAAAAAAAACATAAACAAAAAACAAGTTTCCACCTCCTCCCAGCCTCCCATTTCCCTTCCCCTCCTCCCACCCTTCTCCCCCTCCTCCCACCCTTCTCCCCCTCCCCCCACTCCTCTCCCCCTCCCTCTCCAGTCCACAGAGCAGTCCTGGTTCCCTGCCCTGTGTTAAGTCCTAGGTCCTCCCCCCTCCGTCCATATCTAGGAAGGTGAGCATCCAAACTGGCTAGGCTCCCACAAAGCCAGCACATTAAGTAGGATCAAAACCCCCTGCCATTGTCCTTGGTGTCTCATCAGCCCTCGTTCGCCATGTTCAGAGAGTCCGGTTTTATCCCATGCTTTTTCGGTCACAGTCCAGCTGGCCTTGGTGAGCTCCCCGTAGATCAGCTCCACTGTCTCAGTGGGTGGATGCACGCCTCGTGGTCCCGAATTCTTTGCTCATGTTCTCCCTCCTTCTGCTCCTCCTTGGGACCTTGGGAGCTCAGTCCAGTGCTCCTGTGTGGGTCTCTGTCTCTATCTCTATCCATCACCAGATGAAGATTCTATGATGACATGCAAGATATTCGTCAGTATTGCTCTAGGATAGGGTCATTTCAGGTTCCCAATCCTCAGCTGCCCAAGGAACTAACTGGGAACCTCATCTTGGGCACTAGGGAGCCCCTCTAGGGTCAAGTCTCTTGCCCACCCTAAAGTGGCTCCCTTTACTAAGAATTGTGGTTCCGTGCTCCCCTATCCACCTTTCCTTTATCCCAATTCTCATGTTTCCCAGGTCCCCCCTCCTTCCCTTCTATTAGTGGTTTTAATTCAGTTTCTTTCTCTTTCATTTTTTACTTTAACTGATTATTTGTGGATTTTCACATCATGCATTTTGTTACCACTTACCTCCAAGTCCCCTCACATCTGCCTTCTGCCCTTGCACCCTCCCCCTAAAACAAAACCAAATTTAAAAGAAAAACCAAAACAAAACAAAGAAGCAAAACAAAAACCAAAAGAACAATTTTGTGGAAGATGCAATGTAGCCTGTTGAAACTCACAGTTGACCCTTTAGTCCAATCATCTTTAACTGCAAATGGTCATTGCCAGGAGTAATTGGTCTGACTCCAGGCTTCTGCTTTCTGCTACACAACAGATAATGGTATTTCACTTCCGCTCCTCTGGGATATTCTGTTATCCCATGTCATGGAGAGCCTGCTGTTTTGGATCTGTAGGTAACTCTCCTTCACATGTTCCAGCAGTTCATAGGTTCAGGGGATGCCAGGATGGACCAACTCATAGCCCTGGTTCTGGCCCTGGCTGGTAATTAGGTTGGTCAGCTCACTAGCTTTCTCTCCTAGTCAGTTACTACCAGGATGAGCTCTCCAGCACTGCCTTGATTAGCTCACCCAATACAGCCTACATCAAGGAGCTGGGCCAGTTCTCTTGTTCTCGGGCCCTCATATCCAGGTCCCCCCGACTCACATTGCCAGGAACAGATCGACTGTTTAGCCCAGGCAGGGTTCAGGACCCTCTCTCCTGATTACTGCAGGGAGAATATGAGAGGGACAGGGGCAGGGCGGGACGGGACGAGCAGAGTCTGCTGTCCTGCTCTCAAATCCTCAGGCCTGGCTCACCTGTGGACCTGACAACTAGTTCAGCTCTACTGAACTGCATCTAGTGTAGGGCAGGGCTAGTTCTCACCCTTTTGACCTCTGGGCCAGCTCTCTTGCTTGCCACAGGTAGCAAGTGATAGAGGGGGAGGGTGTCTTTCCCTTGCCCATGCCACCAAATGGCAGATTAAGGGGACAGTTAAACTCTGTTCTCACACCCTCAGGGCTGGCTCCCTGGCATCACAGACAACAGGGTCAGTTCTATTGTGCTGCCCAGGCAGGAAGCAAAGTTTGCTTTCTCATGCACTGCAGCCAGTGAAGGTCAGGGCCCAGATCTCCTACTCTTGTGACCCCAGGGTCAGCTCCTTCACCCACTGAAGGTGGTAATAGATGGGGGACATTTTTCCTTTACCAATGCCACCACATGGCAGACAAGAGGGACAGGGTCAGCTCTCCTGCTCTCATGCCCTCAGGGTCCACTCACCTGTGTCCTAGACCACAGGATCAGCTCTAATGTGCCTGCCTGGTAACATGCATGCCTATGGAGAGGGGGCAAACTCTCTCCTGAGGGGTTGGGCCAGCTCCCTGTTGCAATATCCAGTGAGGAACAGGACCAGCCATTCCAGGCCAGTGATTGGCTCAACACAGCATGGTTCCAATGATCCCTGTGCTAACACTGGTCATGGACATCCACACAGACGTGGACCCAGACATGGTCCTCAGCAGCAGCTCAGGTCCAGATGCCACCATGGCCCCAGTAGCAGCTCTGGCAGCAGCATGTCCCCCAGGGAATCAGCATAGTCCCAGGTGGCTAGCCAGAACCCTGGCATCCTCAGAGCCCTTGGTGGCAACCGGAGTCACGGACAGGACCACAGACCAAGACATGACTCTAGGTAGCAGTCATGTCCTGGACATCCCCATGGCTTGAGGTGGCAATACCAACAACACAGATCAGCATGGCCTTGGGTGCCCCATGGTCTGTGAATACAGACATGGTCAGAGGTAGATGAACAGACCGTGGTCCTCCAAATTGGCCCTGGGTGTTGACAACAACTCAGATCAGTACTGCTGTAGGGCAACATTGATTCTAGTTTTTGGTTATATGTATATATATGTTATTTCTTAAACAAAAAGAGTCTATCAAAAAATTAATGATTTCAGAAAGCAAATTTTAAATATCTGGGAAAACAAAGCTGCAATAAAAGAAGATTCATGGTTTTTTACTAGACATAAGGAAAACTAGGAGAACAGATACTTAGCTTCATGATATATTTTTTAAAGAGTAAGAGAAATACCATTAAGAATATTAGACAGATGCTACGTGTGGTGGTGAAAGCCTTTAATCCCAGCACTTGAGAGAGACAGAGGCAAGCAGATATCTGTGTATTGGAGGGCAGCCTGGTCTATATAGTGAGTTCCAGAACAGCCAGGGCTGTTATGAAGAGAAATTCTGTCTTACAAAACAAAAGCAAAAAGAAAGAAAGAAAAAAGTATTAGCTAAGTTCTTTCAAATATCAAATTATGAATTGTTTCTAAAATTTCGAAACCACAAACATAGATTCAGAGCTTCTACATTGGTATTCAAAAGCCCATGGCCAAAAGACACTTAAGGTCATGCTCAACTTCCTTAGCGATCAGGGAAATGCAAATCAAGACAACTTTAAGATACCACCTTACACCTGTCAGAATGGCGAAAATAAAAAACACCAATGATAGCCTTTGCTGGAGAGGTTGTGGAGAAAGGGGTACACTCACCCATTGCTGGTGGGAATGCAAACTTGTGCAACCACTCTGGAAAGCAGTGTTTCGGTTTCTCAGGAAATTCGGGATCAACCTACCCCTGGATCCAGCAATACCACTCTTGGGAATATACCCAAGAGAGGCCCTATCATACAACAAAAGTATATGCTCAACTATGTTCATGGCAGCATTGTTTGTAATAGCCAGAACCTGGAAACAACCTAGATGCCCTTCAACGGAAGAATGGATGAAGAAAGTATGGAATATATACATATTAGAGTATTACTCAGCAGTAAAAAACAAGGACTTCTTGAATTTTGCATACAAATGGATGGAAATAGAAAACACTATCCTGAGTGAGGTAAGCCAGACCCAAAAAGAGGAACATGGGATGTACTCACTCATATTTGGTTTCTAGCCATAAATAAAGGACATTGAGCTTATAATTCATGTTCCTAGAGAAGCTAAATAAGAAGGTGAATCCAAAGACAAACACATAGGCATCCTCAGGAATATTAACCTTCATCAGGCGATGAAAGGAGACAGAGACAGAGACCCACACGGGAGCACCGGACAGAAATCTCAAGGTCCAAATCAGGAACAGAAGGAGACGGAGCACGAGCAAGGAACTCAGGACCACGAGGGGTGCACCCACACACTAAGACAATGGGGATGTTCTATTGGGATCTCACCAAGGCCAGCTGGCCTAGGTCTGAAAAAACATCGGATAAATCCGGACTAGCTGAACATAGCGGACAATGAGGAATACTGAGAATTCAAGAACAATTGCAGTGGGTTTTTGATCCTACTGCACGTACTGGCTTTGTGGGAGCCTAGGCAGTTTGGATGCTCACCTTACGAGACCTGGATAGAGGTGGGCAGTCCTTGGGCTTCCCACAGGTCAGGGAACCCTGATTGCTCTTCGAGCAGATGAGGGAGGGGGAATTGATCGGGGGAGGGGGAGGGAAATGGGAAGCGGTTGTGGGGACGAGGCAGAAATCCTTAATAAATAAATAAATTAAAAAAAAAAAAAAAAAAAAAAAGCCCATATATATCTTATTATGATACTAAATATCTCATAAACAAAAATAATGACTAATAATAAGAATGTACATGTCTAAGCGCTATGATAAATTAAACCAACAAGAGGCCACTAAATCTTCATGCTGAAATTAGATTTGTCTTATGAAAATAGTCAACTGTCTAAAGTCTTATCTCCAAGGTGGAGTAGAGACATCAAGAGATACCAAACCAAAAGTAAAAGTTCTCTGCAGCAAAAAAAATAATAGTCATAATAATCTATCCCATGCATGTAAGGAGGGGTCATAAAATATTAAAGTAATAAAATATAAAATATTTCTATATTATGAAAAATATTGGTGAAATTAAAAGAACTCATTCACAATTTAGAAGGTTGAAATTTCATTTAAGGTGGAAGAGAAGAGAAGTTAAAAATATGGCAAATAGTCTATTTAAACCTAAAAAGAAGTCTATTAACATCAGAAAAAAAAGTAGAGTGCTCAAACATAGTACTCTTAAAAATGCCATCCTTTGTAGTCCAAATGCAAAAATATGCCAAATATTATAAAAAGTCTTACAGAATGCATGTCCAAAACCAATACTATTATCCAATTGATATTAAGAAAGATCACCTGTGACAACAATATAACTTATTCTTGCAAACCTCATATTAAAAGTGACAGAAATAATGATACTAATAAAATGTAACCACTGCTCCAGCCTATCACTCTTTAAGTACCTGGTTAGAAAGCAAAGCTCTCATTATCCAGAGATGTTCAAAATCAGAAATTTCTGTGAACTAACTTAGCAGGAAAGTCAATGAATAAACAAAAAAGATATTTAAGTATATTTTTAGATACCTAAATTTTGGAAGGAAATTTTACTTGGGTATGTATGTTCTTCTATAACCTATGGTATAATCAAACATAAAAATTAACTAGAGGGCATATAGTTGTGAGAGATATTAATCTGAAGTTAACCTGATAGCAGTATAGATGGTAGTGTTTAAGAAATATTGAATAACTTGTCCTTTCTCCTTGTATAGTTATGACAGGCAGACTTATGGTCTTTTGTCCATTAGATTCTAAATGTGCAATGCTTCTACCCAGATAATACACATTTCCTTTTTTTTTTTCCTGAGGAGAATGAGCTATTATAGCTGTGCATTTTTATGCTATAGGATAAACAATAGTAAACTCTCTTGGCAATGGTTTGTTTCAAGCTGTAAAATGTTTACATTCTTAGTTCTTTGCTGTTCATTATTACTGTTACAGAGCCAGGGAGCCATACTGAGCCAGAAGAATTTTTGGAGGACATTTAAAATACACATGTTCTATTCTGAGACATGGAACCCTTATTGTCGTTAGAGTAAACTCTCTAAGGATAAACAACAAATAACCCTTTGTCAATGTAACTTATATCACAATCAGACAGATCTGTGGAAGGGGAGAGTATACCAAAGTAGAACTTAAAAGCAGTATCTGAAATGAGAGAGTTAAGTTGCATTTTGAAAAAAATAGTTTTGATAATTATATTAAAAAGTAAAAATCCAACTTCACATAACACAAGATATTAAAATTTAGCTTTATATAATGTTCCAGTGTAAGCAATTTCAAAAAACTCAAAGAGTAATATTAATGCTATTTCTTTTATTATTATTATTATTATTATTATTATTATTTTATTACTTTAAAAAATACCAATCCAAATTCCCACTTCCTCCTTTCCTCTTACTTCCCTCCCACTCCCTCCACACAACCTTTCGCTAATCCCCCTCCAATTTTAAGAGAGGGCAAGGCACCCTGCTCTGTGGGAAGTCCAAGGCCCTCCCCACTACATCCAGGTTGATCAAGTTATATATCCAAAGAGAATAGGATCCCAAAAGGCCAGTACATGCAGTAGAGACAAATCCCAGTGCCATTGTCATTGGTCCCTCAGTCTGCCCCAACTGTCAGTTACATTCAGAGGGAGTAGTTTGATTCCATGCTTGTTGATTCCCAGTCCAGTTGGAGTTGGTGAGCTTTCATTATCTCAGGCACACTGTCTCAGTGAGTGAACCCCTCATGGCCTTGACTTCCTTGCTCATACTCTCCTTCCTTTCACTCTTCAACTGGACCTTAGTAGCTCAGTCCAGTGCTCCGATGTGGGTCTCTGTCTCTGTTTCCGTCTGTTTTAGATGAAGGTTCTATGGTGATATTTAAGATAATAATCAGTCTGACTACAGGGTAAGGCCTGTTCAGGCTCCTTCTCTATTGCTTAAGGTGTTAGCTGGGGTCATCCTTGTGGATTCCTGAGAATTTTTCTAGAGCCAGGTTTCTTGCTAACCCCAAAATGGCTCCCTCAATCAAGACATCTCTTTCCTTGCTCTTATATCTGTCCTTTCTATTAATGCTATTTCTACAATGCACGTGATGGCAAAGGCCTTTGCCATGTCCAACAGAGAAAAATTATTAAGGTATCCCTCATGTGTATTTCCCCCATTGACTAATTTTTTTTTTTATTTTCAATGCAATTTTTTTTGAAGTTTAGTGGAAAAGTAAAGCCATTTCAGTAAAATGCAATAATAAGTTTGTAAAGAAATGCCTTAACTGTACTCTAAGTCTCATGGAGAACACCTATAGAAAGAATAAAATTAAATCATGCTTTTTCTACAAAGTGTGAACAGTAGCTCCTAAACCTTTATGTGCAGAAATGGGGATTTTAATGGGTTTCCATGTATCTTAATTTCTCCTATCAACTTTCTTCTCCAAAATTCTATAAATTCTATTTTTAATTTTATGCAGACATATTTTTCTTTGTTCTCTAAATATAATTAGGTTTCTAATATTTTGTCAAAGATTATTTCTAAAATGTGAAAACATAAAGACCATGTATATTATTATAAAATTATAAGTATATTTTACTGTAGAACCAACTATGATGTTGGATTTACATTTAATTTCATATTTGTTCACCCACAAGGTACCTCTGCTACATTAAAGGAGAGTGTTCTGGTTTAATATTCAAATGCATTCTCTTTTCTTATGTTCCACTGATGTCTTAACTTCAAATAACAATATAAAAATTAATAAATTTCTTGAGTTTTCAGTCATTTCTTAAATCTCTTCCTAATGTAAAGATCTGATTATACCCCCCCCATGTGAACACATAGCCCCTCCAAATGTAGTAGAAGGCAGTTCAATCTGACTGGTAGAAAAAATGAGAAACTTCTCTGCGAAGGATCAAACTTCATTAATGTTTTTCTTTATTCATTTACTTTATATTTTATATAAACTTATATACCCTGTGCTTTACTTATATTCCCTTCATGAGAATCTTTTGATAGATTTGAGATTTTTGTTTTGCTTCGTTTGTTTTCTGGAGGTCTTTGGTACAGAAAAAAAGTAAGGGGAACAAGCAACTTGGAGCACTAAATTCCAGTTGAAAGAAATATTGGAATGACAGAATGCAAAAGGAAAGCGAGAGTAAATTTAGATATCAAGTATATTGCTGCTACCGACACAGGTGAAAGGCCAATATAGTATAAATAGCTACTCAAAAATATTTCATTTATTTTAGCAAAATGCTTACATGTACATGGGAGAAACTAATAAAAGATCAATTTCACCATAGAAAAAGGCAAAGCTGAGATTTTATAGGATAAAGCAGATAGAGAGTGTTTGAAAAGGAAAGATATTTTAAATTTTTTCTTAAAGATATTGCTTAATCAACTGGCAGCAAGATGGGTGGTGTTGATGTCTAGTAACTGAAGAGAACCACAATTGGGGCAAAAAAAAAAACCCACAAACACTCACAATTATAAATGTACACAAAAGAAACTTTACAATTTGGCAGGGATAACTGTGGGTTCTTTCACTTAAAGAAAACATATGTGTGGCCAAGAAAATAAAAATTGATATGGTCTTCTGGAATTCTAGTAAGGGCTTAGGAAAGCAGAAGCTAATTCTGAATCCTATGTTATCCATAGACAGATAAAATGCAGTAATTCGCTATTTAATTTTTATTTGCAGGGAAAAGGAGAGTAAAAGGAAGCTGGACATGCCATTGTCTAAGCAGAAGTGATAAATCCTATCCATCAAAAAAAAGTGAACAGAGAATATCTTAAGGGGAAAAGAGGGCTTTGTGACTAATGTTCTTAATTTCCTATCGACCTAGGCATGTGTAGCAAATAAGATATGAATCTTCAGTAGGCCGTGTCTTGGTTTTCAATTGATAGCTAAAGAACTCAGACACACTGAGAGTAGCTATTCAAATCATAATGCTTAGCTATTTTTGTAAATGAAAATGAGTTTTACCTTTCTACCATATGAAATTTGAATGACAATGATGATTGAGGTTGAAAACGAAGCAGAGAAATGTGTTTGAATTTTTTTTCAGTAAAATACTCAAGTTAATATCTTAAGCCAGGCATGAGTGGCTTGACTTACCTTTGATGACCCTCGCTTCATATACATCTTGTGTTAGAATTCTCAGCATGTTCATAGTGGATTCTAAATGTCAAAGACCTTACAGCTACTATTATACACATTTTATAGCCAAACAAAGTAATCAAAGATAGAAATGTTTAGAAGGAAATGAACTGATAGTCCTGCCATCATCCTGGAAGTTTTTCCATTTTTCAAACTCAGAGAACAGGAATTGAACTGAACCTATTCTGTGATCATCTAGGTCTCAGAACTTGAACTCCATTTCTGAACTTGTAGAAGCCCTCAGCAAGTGCATCTTTCCACAGATCAATACCACTCTTGGTCTAGTAATGAGAATGTAACAAAGAAAGATGAGAGACTAGATTTGTTCTCTTCCTATTGACACTGAGTAGGCTATGCACTGTCTTGGCGAAGCTGCTGTCTCTCTCTCTCTCTTTTTTTTTTATCAGAAATAAAGCTTTGGTTCTCGTGGAAAGCATGTCTTTTCACAGTTGTCTATGTTATACACACTTTTGGCTTGTATGGAGTCTCTGGTGATTCCAATAGAGTTATGTGCTGAAATAGGAATGGATTACAAATATTGATATCTATATCTTCCATATATATGTATATATATATATATATATATATATATATATATATATAGTATCGTATGTGTTGCTCCTTTACATGTCCCATTGCCTCATATGACTTTACATATGAAGCTCAAATTCAGCAATGAAACTACTTAAATTTTGCACAACTTGGATACTGTAGTATTGAAATGAGGATGTGATTTTTTTGAACTCAGAAAGTTGTGTGGTGGGACATGACTCATGCTGATAAAGCTGGTCTGTTGGACATGTCTAATTCTATATGTGAAATCTGATCAGTAAAAACAAAAGAAGAAAGAAAAGCTTTTCAGGTCTTACGCCTAAATGCTTTAGAATCAATAGGAGTAAGAATACGTGCAGGGCGGTCCTCTCCCCTAGTTAATGTTTTAGCTTTGTCAATATATACAGCCGGAATGCAGGCAAAGAGTTTATATTCATCTATCTTCATTTAAAAATCACAGTATATGAAGGTTTTCTATTGGTTAGAAATTTTGTTCTTCAGAATAGCAAGTTATACCTACCTCTTCTACACGTGCCCCCCCCCCAACACACACGTGTGCTTGTGAGAGAGATGTTTGACTTCCTCAGTGGATATTGAAATTATTTTTATCAAGTTATTTGGTGAATATATCATCAAAACAAGTGAAGAAAAATATTTATATCGGGTCAGAGTATTCCCCAACTCAGAAGCACGATGGCTAATAGATTATTATATTAAATTACCATAAGCTTATTATAGACATTATGATAGATATAAAAACCACCAATAACCACACCCCTTTCTCTGCTCTGTAATAACCATTTCATTTTTATTGCAATGTTTTAAGTGTTAACACTTAATATTTTTATAGGAGTAATATGATATTCTCTTATTTTGGTAAGATTCAATTTTGCAAAATCATCTATTACTATAAGAAGAAAATAATTACTTAAGCAAAAAAGTACCCTAGAAAGTATTTATTTCCTGGCCTATGATCTGCTTTGGAGCTACATTGTGATCATGAATGAAAATCAAAATAAATAAATAAATGAATAAATAAATAAATAGTCTACCAATTTTTGAAAGCTTTGAGTATTGCTTAAAAGAAAACCCTCCTTGCTGTTTTTTATTTTAATTGTCGTGTAATTGACTAATTCTACAGTAACTAGGGTTGGGAGTAACTAAAAACCCGCTATGTTCCTAATGATGTTCAATGAGGCACAGGAAATGAATAGATGGATATGGTCCAGTTGCTAGAAAATAGTTGTTTGTTATTGACTTGTCTGAGAGGAAATGAACACTTTCATTTTTCAGTGACAGAGTATAAAGTGTTCCTCACTAGGGCTGTTCTAAAAGCTCCATGCCCCTTTGAATTCTGATAAGGAGGCAGTAAAGGAAAGCATTCAAATAATCTCAACTAACACAGGTTATTTTACAAGCTGGGTGTTTTTTTATTCCTTTATATGTAAATTTTCCCCAGACTTCAAACCAAAGAATTTCTGCAATCTGTATCACATACAACATTATCAGCAAGGTGGCATTTAGCTTCCTTTAAATGTTAATTACTAGGGGGACTAGAAAAGTTGTGGACTTTGTAGGGATAGATCTCAGGGAGAGCAAATCAATAGTTCTCAAACTTGGCTGTGCTTTGGAACTTTGACAAATAGTCCCCCCTCCCCCGGGTCCTGTTTTCAGGAGTTCTGACTTAAGTGGCCTGTGGTCCCAGTATCTCAATTTAAAAGTCTGCTTAATGACTCTATTATGCATTCGTGGTTATGGTCACAGAAAAGGAAAGGAATTATGGAGATGCAGTAAAGCAAACAGTTCCATTTCTTTCCCTGTTTTTCATTTTAAATAACTATTATAATACCCCTATTCAAATTATAAAGACTTGAACTATAACTGTTTGCTACCAATGTCAATATGAAATCTACTGCTTCAGTGTTGGCCCTTGCCCCCCCACATAGTACAAAGATAAAGAGAGACTTCATGTTCAAGTATGTATTTATGATAATATAGAAAGTTGGCTGACTTCTTCCACCTACTAACAATCTGTCAATACATCCATCTGTCTATCCATCCATCTACCAACCATCTACTAGCTTGCTCAAGGTATCAGGACTCATGGAGAAATTTACTAACTCCTTGGTAGTATTATTAATAGATATCAATAGATTTATTTTACTAAAGAGGCAACAAGCAACATACTAGCTAACACGAAAGGCAAGTGTTTAATCTTAAACTATCTCCTTCTGTATTATCAGATCTCCTCTCCATTCTTTTCCACCTTGCTTTGTGTCTTAGCTTAGGAATTCCAATTGAGAGAGAAGGGAACAGGTGCTGAGAGGAAAAGAAATGATAGTATTTATTTCCTTCCTTTTTGTAAGACCCCACTGATTGCCACTGTCCCTTTGCAAAGACCACATTTTTTTCTTGCTCTCTCTGGTCTTTCTTTTGGTTTTCTAGTTTTGGTAAATGAACCTCCTTTCCCCTGATCCTTAGGGCTAAGTGAGCTCTGTATTTCTCATAATCTTCTCTGGATTTTCATAATGCTGACCACATCTCTGTTAATGATTTATTTAATAAACTGTACTTATATATTCCAGATAGGAAAATATATCCTTTCTTGGCAAGGAAAGTTGAAGTTAAATTGGTAGATCATGATTCTAAGCAAACTTAGCCAGGCAGAAAGACAGTATCACACTCAGATTTTGGAGTTTCTCTTTTTAAAGATAGGAAAGTAGAAGGGGGTGCTCTTTGAGATATCTGAAGCATAATAAAGGGATCATAAGGGTAACGGGAGGATGATTATAGAGGGTAATGGGAGGATGAATATGTATTAAAGTGTACTATCTACATGTTGTGATGATTAATATTGATTATCACCTCCACAGGGTCTAGAATTCCTAGGAGACAAGCCTCTGGGTATACCTGAGAGGCACCGTCAGTATTTGGTTGGCTTATGGGTATGCCTGTAAAAGATTATCTAGATTAGGTTCATCGAGAAAGGAAGACCCACCTTATCTTTGGGCAGTACTATTCTGTGTGCTGACATCCTGCGCTGAATAACAGAAAGTATGCTGAGTATCACCATTCATAGCTGTTTCCTGACTATGGATGCAACGTGATCAGTCATCATGAGTTTTTGCCACCAAGATATTCCTGGTATAACAGATTGTGACATCAGATTAGGAGCCCAAATAATATTTTTCTCTTTTTTCTTCCTTTTGCTACGTCATTTTATCTATATCCCAGAAACCAGAAAGGTAATTAATACATGTGTGACAATATCTCTTTATGAAATTCACTATTCTATACAATGAGTACATGATAACAAAATAGCTAATAATAGAAAACTGTGCTATGCTCATTGGTGATATGCGATTAAAGAATTCATATAAATGTGTGAAATCACCTGTAGTCCCTAGAGAGATCTTTTTCACAATCTTAAATAGACTGTATATGCTAAAAATTCGTAAATTTTTCAAGGACGTAATAAAGTGATTTAATCTTGCTACTTCCTCTTGATTACTATTACTACCTGCCTCCACACCCCACTGATTATTTATGTCTAATGATTCCTAAACTAGCAGTTCACTTATGATGGACAGGACGTATAAAGAAGTAGAGGAGATAGTGATCCATTCATTTTTATTTTAAATGAGGAATTTCAAAGGTGAAAAGTTAAAAGACCTAGCACAATTAACTCTGGTGATCTAGGAAGCAATGATATTGATTTTCCTTCGGTATGCTACATAGTTCTTTACTGTTTTAATGAGTATCTATAAATTTAAAGTTCATCAAAAACACATTATAAAACTAAATTAGGAAATTGATTTATTTGGAATCCTTCGTGCCAGGGTAAGGGGACCAAGTTTTTCAAGCTACAATGAATTTTCATTATCTGAGAGATAGGTACCTAATGTTGTTCACCCAAAAAAAGTGTCCCTCAACACCACTGCCACACTGCTCTAAGTACATACCCATGAATGCACACAGAACTCATATGCATGAACATGCTCTTGCATGGGAATCAGGCTCTGACTTCATCTTCATTTCTTGTTGGTCTGAGCAGTACCAATTTAACATTGGTTTGCCCTGGAAGCAAAGCATAGCTAATTGAGACTCAGAGACATTGTTTTCAGGAGGGGAGAAGTTCAAAATTCTGAGCTTCCTAGCCTTGCCACCCTGAGAGCTTTTGCAGAAGGTTAAGCTTTGTGTTCCTCTAAGGAACCTGGGCTCCTTATTGCTCTAGGCAGCTATGACCAGTCCCAGTGTGGACAGACTAATGCTTGTGTTTACAAAGATGATCTCACTCTTGAATCATCTCTTTGAGGTAAGCATGCGAAGTGGTGTGGTCTTTATGCAGATCTTGTCTAGGCTACAATAGTGGGTGGAACTCCCCGATCATGCCTAAAGACATTATTTAACAGCACACATTCTGATCCTCTGGCTCTTAAAATCTTTCCTTTCTTTCTTGAATGACTTCCCTGAGCCTTAAGATATATAGGGGTTGTGTTGTAGTTAGGCTAAATGGAGTTGGACACAATAGGGTCACTTATCCTTTACATTTTGACCAGGTTTGAGTCTCTGTGGTAACTTCTCCATCTGCTACAAAAAGAAGTTTCCTTGATGAGGTCTCTGAACTATAGTTAAATGTTGTATTGACTTAGATTTTGAAAATGGCAGTACTAGATTGTTCTCTAGGATCCATGTTCTGTCAAACCATTGGTAGTTGGCTATATTTACAGTACCATGCATGAATTCTTCCCTATTGAATGTAGCTTAATATATATATATGTATATGCCACATTTACACAATTAGGAATGCATTATTAGGCTAGCAACTGTTGTGATTCACAAGCTTTACACTACTTTTCTCCCTTAGTACCTTGCCCAGTTTCTTCTGATACTATGAGAGTTTGCCCTCAAGAGGCGGCTTCTAAGCAGTACCTGCTAGAGTCCTCCAAGTTCTGTGTCTCTATCTACATGTCTTCAGCAACAGTGTCTTATCTTTAAGTTATGTGAGACCAACAAGAACAAAAGCAATAGTTTATATTGCTGAGAGGGTTTCTAATCTACAACTCAAAAGGTTTACCTTGCTTAGTGTTGGAGTTATTGTTAGTCTCTGGTTCCTGGAGGGGGATCATTATGAACTTGTATCACATAACTCAAACTACACACACACACACACACACACACACACACACACACACACACACACCTATGTTTTAAGAAAAACCATGAGATATTATTTCCCTATGCCTTTAACAAAAATCTTTAGTGTTACTTAGCTCTCTTTGCTCCTTTCCTCTCTGTATTACACTCCTTCCAAACTCAATCAAGCTCATTTAAGTATACTAATTTTGGTACCAAACCATCCATAACTAATAACATAGATCACCATGAGTGAGCTAGCTGCATTTGAGTCTAAAAATATGTTGTTTAACAAACATATGATCTGGCCCATTTGTTGTAGCTTGTAGATTTCACATCAATGGCATCACTGAAAAAGAAAGTATAAAAGAACCAAAGGAAAATATCATTTGAAGTAAAAATAAACAGGCTATACAAAATAAATATCAACAAAGCCACAGAAATGATAGGGTGGTGGTTTGAATAGGTATGGCCCCAATAGACTCATATTTTTGAATGCTTGATCCATACATAGGAATTGTTTTAGCTAGGGTTTCTATTGCTGTGAAGAGACACCACGACCATGGAAATTCTTGTACAATAAAATATTTAATTGAGGCTGGCTCACAGTTTCAAAATTTTAGTCTTTATCGTCATGATGAAACATGGTGGCATGCAGGCAGACATGTGCTGGAGAAGAAGCTGAGGGTTCTACTTCTTGATCTGCAGGCAACAAGAAGCAATCTGCCTCCACAGTGACATAATTCCTTCAAGAATGCCACAACACACACAAAAAAAAATCCAACAAAGCAACACCTTCACATAGTGCCGCTCCCTATGGGTCAAGCATTCATACACATAAATCTATGGGTGCCAAACCAATTGAAACCGCCACAGAGGATGGCTATAATAGAAGATGTGACAAATAGGAAGTCATTACAATCCCCAGATTCTGTGGGAAAAGGAGCACTCAATTGAGGCGATATGCAGCAAAGTGAAAGAGACAAATAAATGACTAAGATAAATTTCTTGCTAATATTGAGTTCTCGGTAAATATTTTTATTGTGATAGTAGTATAATTATTTCAGGTATGTAATTTATATGTTGCATTCATTATTTTAACCATAAAAGATTACATCAGGAAAAGGAATAGAATGATTGAAGTTTAGTTGTTAAAAAAAGAAAAAAGAAAAACCAGAAACAAGCACAGGACTTGAGTCATAGTAGAGCATGGTTTCTCTAACCTTATTAAATGCATCTTGGAAGCTCAGTGTTGAGTACTGCTTTTCTGAAACTTGTTAATCTATTTAAATTGTATTTATAATGTGTTATAAAGGATGCATTGGTTTTACTAAATCTGTGAGCTTATCAGTGTCCTAATAGCTTCCACTATTCCTTAATTCGCTAGTAAGATTTATGATGCCTGTCCTACTTTGTTTTTCTATAGTGAGATAAAATAGACAAACACCAACTTGAAGAGGAAATGGTTGGTTTTATATTACAACTTCAGGGGTGCCTAATCCATCACTGAGAGATGTCAGGACAGGAACTCAAGCAGGAGCAGAAGCAGGAATCATAGAGAAATACTTTGTGCTCAGTTGATTCTCATGGCTTGCTCAGCCCGCTTTCTTATAAAACCCAAGACCAACTTCCTAAAATGACACCACCCACAGTGGTTTGGATCTTCTCACTGCAATCATAAATCAAGAGAATGACCTCACAGACTTGCTTGTAATCCACTCTGATGGAGATATTTTCTCAGTTGCGGTTCCCTCTTCCCAAATATCATAACTTGTGTCAATTTGACAAACTACCAACCAGGTAATGGCGCTGAATGCTACACAGAGTGTAAGATGAAGCTTACACTGCATCTGCATTTTAAAGTGGATGTAATTATTCATCTGTCTTTCAATAGTGACAGAATCAGTCTCAAGTACATTCCACCCAGAGAAATAAGGCAAAATGAATCAAAGTAAGGCAGGTGTCTTAGGCTTCTATTATCGTGAAGATACACCGTGACCACGGCAGCTTTTATAACTGAAAACATTTAATTGGGGATAGCTTACAGTTCAGAGGTTTAGTCCATTATTGTCATGGTGGGAAATGATGGCATGCAGGCCAACATGGTGCTGGAGAAGGAGCTAAGAGTGCTACATATTGATCTGCAGTCCTCAGAATTAACTATGTCACTGGGCATAATTTAAGCATGTATGAGACCTCAAAGCCCACCCCCACATTTCTTCCAACAGGCCATACTTCCTAATAGTGTCACTCCCTATAAGGGTCATTTTCTTACAAACCACCACAGGACAAAGAAAGCATGCTGAGTAAGAGTACACCTAAAGCTATTTATATCAGCACCCAAATCCTGACTCACCCCTCTTTGTTCTGGTGATATGCCCCACTGCTGTTCTCCTCCCTAACTTGATGTGCATCTATCTCCTTGACACCAGAGAGGTATTTACCCTGTAGTGGGTTTTCTGGCAACATGCCTAATTTAAGCTGCTTCAATTATCAGGATAAGATCCTCATCACTGCCTCTCAAATGGTTCCCCATTCTGAAGCACTTCTTTAATCTCTTTTCTTCAGTTCCTCCTTTGTGTAATTAAGTCTCTCTCTCCCTCTGCCTCACCAATCTCTCTCTGCCTTTCCAGTCTCTCTTTCTCTGTCTCTGTCTCTCTCCCCCTCTCTCATGCATACACACACACACACACACACACACACACACACACAAACACACACACACACACACACAGACCACCCCTCCTGAAAAGATCCATTTGTGGCAGACCTCTTCTGCTGCCTGCTGAAGTTAGCACCATTAAGTTATTTTTAGTGTTATCTCTTTCCTTTAATTAGCACAGCCCTAAATTGCATATTTTGTTCTTAAGTTTTACACAGATTAAGATCTCCCAGTTCCTTAGTCATTGATTTTGGATGTTGCCCCGAGTTTCCTGCAGTTCATTTAAATTCAGTTCACTACAATATGCCAAAAATAAATAAAGCACAGTTTTCTAACATCTAATCACCCAGCTCCACCTGTGAACCTTTTGAGGATTCTAAACCTCTGAGAAAAGGGGGTGGGAGGTAAAGGCAAAGTTAGCATACATTTTCTTGGTAACCCTATTCCATACTACTGCTTCCCTGTCATTATGATCCCCATAATTCTTTCAAGAGAATGTTTGCTATGCATCCATGAACCCCTTTATTTTTGCATCTATACATTTAAGTAAATATTTTTATAAGGATGTGGAAGTGTCTATAACCAGTCATTTTTTCTTTCTTTAAAACACATTTTCATTTCAACACAATTATCTCCAATTAAATGGAAGAGATGGGCATGTTGCCCTTCATGGAAACTTTACTCGTCTGTTTGGATAAAATTCATTTTTAAGTACTGGAAATGGGTTAGAGTGCTGAGAGGTTGCATCCGGAAGGATCACAGTTGCTTGTTCCACTCTCCCACTCTCTCTCCCTTCCTTTGATGTCAACTTGGTTCTCTTGATAAATTAAAGGGTTGGGAATCCCCTATTTCAACTGTCAGGAAATCACTTTGCTTGGCGTTTTGCATTTTAAAAGATACTTTCTTTCTCAGTTCACCAGTTGTTTTTCTCCTCAGTTCCAGAACTGGAAGATTCCAGCATCCAAATTCTACATAATGTAAAGTGGTTTTCAAAGTTTCTTTTCTTTAGATTCAACCATTTATTTTACTATTGCTCTCAATGTGTGCCCACAGCTCACTGTTTTGATTCCTGTAACATTATACAAATATTTTGTCTTTTCCTCCTTATTTCCTCCTGTAGTTAAAATACCTTGGGTTCCAATATAGAAACTAGTTGTATATCCCGTATTTTTTTAACCACACAGGATGGAAATGTTGATGAGTTAAGATTGTTTTCTGAAACTGGAATATTACGACCCTTTTAGCATCATTCCTTTTAAGAGATAAGTTCTCATTTTTTTTCAAACACAAGCCTGTATATTTGTGTGTTTCAAATCAGTTGTCATCAGTAGTATCTGAGTATTAAATAGATCTAAATTGGAGATCATGCCTTAGAAAATATAATTCCTTATTCTAACTGAATTTCCTTTAAACATTCTGTTTGAGCTATCGCAATAAGATACTTGAAATATCAGATAAGCTAGAAAAAATAGGAAGTTCCTTTCTTTCTAAGAAACTGGGTGGTCTAGAAATTTGAAACCTTTTTTGTTTGTTTTGTTTTGTTTTGTTTGAGACAGGGTCCCAAAGTGTACCTCAAACCTGTCTGGCATGAAACTGTCTATGTAAACCAGAATTGCCTTCAACTCACAGAGATCTGGTTGCCTCTATCCACTGAGTGCAGGAATTAAAGCCATATACCACCAGACATTCATTTCTGCACTACTAATGACTGAGCCTAAATAGACTTTTGAATTGAACCCAATAGTTACAATCAAATTTGTAACAGCAACCACTGGAACCATTCACCTTATGAATTCTATTTGCATTGATATTGCAGGCATCTTAGTGTCAAATTTTAATATGAACCACATCTTTACGATGGAAGAGAAATTGATATGTGAGCAAATATATAACTTCTCAATTGGCCAATTGGTCCATATTATAGCAATTGGTTGCTACTTATTCACATTTGAGTACTTACACGTTTAATAATATGTAGTCTATTTTTCATTAAATTAGAGTGAAATATTTTAATATATTAGCATATAAGAATATGCCTATGTAAATATACAGACACATACATATATACTTAAATCACAGTTGTTTCAATCTATTGCTTGAGAAGTGAGAATATAATTATAATGATAATATTTTCCTACTCCTCTTGCTTGGGAATGGATTAAACATCTTAAAATAATACAATTTCTTTATCTATTTATACTAAATTTAAAGTATCTTTACAATATGCATATTGCAATGTGTGTATATGTTGCTTATATAATTTATAATGAGTATTATACAATAAATAATAAAAAACATGCATTATCCCCACAGCAAGTAGAAAACAGTTCATTTGACTACATGTCTGACTATAATAAATTTAGGATGATATCCTTGTTAGGATTCCATTAGCATTTTTAAAGAGAATTATTTGTATTTTATGTGTATGAGTATATGCTTGAATTTAATAAAGTGTGCTCTTCTCACGCCAATTGTCCAAGGAGACAAAAAGAGGATAAGCAGACACCTTGGAACTAGACTTACTGAGGGTTTGAACTGCTATGTGAGTGCGGGGAAGTAAACCTTGCTTCTCTGCAAGACCAATAATTGCCAATAACCTTTGAGCCATCTCTTCAGTCCCTCCATTTGCTTTCTTCACACATCATATTTATATCATCATAGATAATTATTAAAGTTTAGTATTACATTGTCCTCAAAACTGATGGTTTAACCATTCACTTAAGAAACTTCTATTAGTCACCTATTGTATGCCTGTGTTTGAATTAGGTGTGGAGATAGGAAAATGATAAAACAGATAAAACATTTCATGAGCTCATAATCTAGTATAGTATGCAGTATAAAACATTGAATATCCTACTTGCAGTAGTAAGTAACCTTTACAAATTGGATTGTGCTTACTGATCTAAACTGGAAAGTCTGTCATTTAAGGAAAGGAACAGCTTTCCGTATAGTAGGAAGTAAGTGGGTAATGTTTCAATGATTAACAATAGGGTTGATGGTAGTGAAGAGTAGGGTTTACATTGCAGTTGAAAGGGATTAGTATGTGCTAAAGTTTAAAGGGATGCAGCTGAAAGATGCCTTGATAAATACTAGGGCAGTTTTATATTTCTGAAATGTTCAATGCTTAAGGGAAAATTCCAAAATTCGGGCCAGAAAAGTAGCTTATGATTGAATTATGTGAGTATTTAAAAAATCAATCCCCAGGATATTATCTTAGCTACATATGTACTCAAGGCTCTTTTTTACTCAGGGATTTAGCAGAAGTTCATGTTTTTGAAAGTTGTAACATCACAGAATCATCCATTTTTTTCAACAATTTTCAATCTTCTATTAATCACAAAGTTGCAAAGAGAAAGACCACTGACCCAAATCATCATGACCAAATTAATTCAAGCAAGCAATTAATTAAAGCAAACATTTTTATTCGGGTACATGGACTGTCTTACACTAGAAGCAGTGTTCAATAGATCAACACTGGACAAAGAAGACAGGGATATTTTGGTTTGTTTTTGTTTTTTTTTGTTGTTGTTGTTTAGGTGTAGGTAATTTCTAAATGAAGAATTTGGTGGTCAAAAAAATTGGTGTTACTGGAGGAAAAGAAGTTAGCCATAATGGCCTGCTGTAACAAAGACATGATTGTAAAGTGATCATAACAAGGTACACATAAAAAGAGAAAGTTAGAACAACCTTTTGAAACAAAGGTAGTGTTGTTATAATAACTTTTTGAAACCGAGAAATGGTCGCCATTTCCTGGAACAGGAGTACAGAACTATTTGTATTTAAGATTACAGGTGGGGCATAGTCTAATCCTTCAGAAACAGAGGTTTGATCATAAATGGGAATGACCATAGTTTGTTCTTGATATAATACAGCTTTTAAATCTAAGATGGGGGCAGACTGGTTCATCACTTCCAACTGCTTTCATGTATATGATGTATTTTAATATCTGTAGTTACCATAATAAATCACTTGCACATGAAACAGTCTCATCAATTTGTAGAATGAGAGCCACAAGAACAGTGAGACAAATATGAGCGAGAACTCATGTACAGCCTGATTCTGCTATGTCATCCTTCATATTTTTCACCAAAGCAAACAAATAAATTATAGTTGAAAGAGAGGTTAGGCACATGCTTGTCCATTACACTGCACATCAGCTATGCACCCAAGCAATCAATATGGTTTGGACACAGCTGATATAATTTGGCGGAGTTATAATTGAATTTTTCCCTCTTAATATCATTACACCTACAGAACATCTCCCATTATGTGTCCCTCCCCATCATTCTCCAAATTACATGTTCCAAATGGAACTAATTATCTACTCCCATATAAAGCATCTCCTCATGACTGCTATCCCTTCTCTATTATAGGCACCAGTGCTTTCATGCTCCTAAATTTGCTTTCGCTGCAGTATGTTTCTTTTATTCATTCTCTTATTCCTTCCTAAATATAATCACTGAATGTTTATTTTTTGAAATTACTTGTATGTATAAGTCCATTTATATTACAGATATACATTGTAGAGTTCATTTGAATATAATAAAGACTCAGTGAGCAAATGAATGAAATATGAATAAGTGTATGAATAGACAACTGTTCTACCTCAAGTAACTTAAAGCTATAGTAATGAAAGATATCTCTTCTTATATGAGAGAATGTCTTTAAAAAGTCTCTTTAATTATATTATAACATTTCTTAATTTAAAAAAATATTCTCAGCTGATTGCTTTGAATGATGTTTGGTGGAGATATACCTGGTAGTTGTAGATCTATGAGATCACCTAAAGATATTAATGGACAAATTGAAGGAACACGTTGACTAAGGTACTTCTTGAAACAGGATTTTGGATTTTTGATATTTGTTGGATGTTATTGTCAATGAGAGTTTTATAGTTCAGAGGTATACATATACATGCATAAAATATTACAGAGTCATGTTATTAAATTGACAAATCGCATATAAACAACAAGGGGGAAATAAAAACAGCAGTTTTCTTACTAGCAAGCAAATAAGTATAGCATAGGATAAAATTTTAATGAATAATATAAATAATCAAGGTCCTTTATCTCAAATCCTGTAAGTGGAAATAGAGATGGTGTGTTCTAAAGTAAGATATTAGATAATGTAAACATATTTTTTAAAACAAAGAAGAAAATGGCATCTCAACTATTTAAAAAAGAATGACTACAGTTATTTCATAAACAGAAAAACCCTCTTCATTTCTAATATTTTTAGCTACAATTTATCACATGTAAAAATAGCTTGAAATTTCTTATCATGTCATAAAAGCATTTTTGTTTTGTTGACATAAGGTCCGAAAGTTTTATGTATCCACATTTGTCCTTCAAACTTTCCTTGGCCGTGCAAGCAGTATATTTTCTCTTTGGGAAAATGGGGAATAACTGAATTCCTAGGTTAATTTTATAGGTCATAGTACTGTATTTTAACACCCATGATCCCTTTTATGAGGAATCAGGGAAATAAATATGTGTGTGTACATATATATGTATAAATCTGTGTATATATATTGTTTCTAAACCAAATAATATCATTTCTGCACCTTGCTGCTGTGAATATCAGATTTATTGTCCTAATTAGGGAGATAAAGGCTCTAGAAGGATATAAGAACAAATTTTCAGGAAGATTAATGTGGAAATTAAGGATTGATAGGATGTGTTGATTAGGTCCAAATTCAGCTTCTGGGGATTGGTAACCCAATTAAGAAATCAACATAATTACCTGAATACCCCAAATTATATTCATTTGACTGATAGTCATTTTTTTTTCTACAATTTGTGTGTGGCAGGGTAAAGACTGAAGTTACCCTTCAGTTAACAAGGAATATTTTTGTCATTTCTTCCTAATGTAGTAAACAAATAATAATTAAACATCTATCATGTGCATAGTAAAAGAAACAAGTGTTCTTCTAAGCCAGAATACTTGTAGAGCAGACTAGAATGTTTACAGAGAAGGCATTTGACAAAGGATAAATGAGCTGAATATTTCTCTCACATAAGCAGATTGTCCAAATAGAAATAGAGACTCATGTAATTTCCTGATGGGTTCTGCAATATACATAACTTAATGATTTCATTTATAAATAATTAAAAATTAATCTTGTGGAAGTATTATGACATGGCAAACATTAAGCCAAGAATTTTCCATACGGTATCACATTTAGACTTTAGATGTGAATTTTGATGCACATTATTAAATAAAATAAGATAACAAAACATTCCTGCTAATAGGGGCACATCTTCTGATATAGTCATCCCATTTCCCCAAAATAAAATACTGAAAATGGTACAGACTATGTACCATATGCCACAATTAAGACACTAATTCATTTCATTAAAGGAGTAAGTAAAGAACTCAAAAGGCCTGCTACTGGGAAATGTTTAGACTATGAAACTACAATTTGTGCATCTGTAATGATGCAAATATCATCAAGCTGTTGACTTAGAGATACTTTTTATTTCAAATTCCCAAATTAATGTCATATTTGTCTGTTTTTAATATATGGGATAGATTTCTCCATCTCATCTTGATAAGCAAATTTTGCAAACATATTTTTGATGTTTAAAAATGATTGCACATATGATAATGAACTTTGGGGGGTTGGGTTTTGACTACTGATATGCTTTTTGCAGTATTTCATTTTGTGCAGTAATGTGTGTAGCCTATCACTTTCGTCACAGCCAATATACAGATTCCCCTGACAAATTATTCACATCCATTTCACAGGGTGTAGTATATATTTTGTATCACTGAAATTTTATTTTTTAGATTTTCATTGGCTGATGAAAAGTTTTAATAAAATAAAACTCCTCAGTCCAACCACTTTGGAGCTATCTATGCAAGCAGCTTGTAACAGGTTTTAATCCATTGGATGAACTCAGGAAAAACTAGCAAGCTGGCTAACATTGCATTATCCTAATTTTTATTTCATAAAGCAGAGATTTACTTTAAAATCAAAAATATATGAACAGATTGAGTCCAGATGTCTGAAGGGATTGCTTCTGTTTTCCAATGCCAAAAGAGTCTTCTGTAGGTTCTACTTTGATAATTTCCGTATTTCTCGTTTGACAGTTCTCCTAACCCTTCATGCCAGCAAACCGCAGTACTGATATATACATAAAAGTACTCTGGTATTTGGGTATTTAAATATGTCTATAGATAATTTTAAAAGCATCATTTTGTAAAACAAAAACTCACTTTTTAATCTAATGAACTTCTAATCTGAATGTATTTTCCAATCAAATTTTAAGTTTAGTGTTAATACGAGATTATATAACCTCATTATATTTTAATAAAACAAATAAATCCAAGAAATCCTTACAACTACTGTAAAAAATTATTTTAAAATACATAACAAATACACAGGAAGAACAACTATACTTTCCTTTAATCATATGGTAAATTTTCAGTTTTTCTTCTGTAAAAATTACTTTGAATGAATTTATTCATGCAGTACCAAAGACAATTATTGTTAACATCAGCAGAAAACAGTATTTTGCTTTATCTTTGTCTCATTCTTGTAATGAAATTTGACCTTTACATCTTATAGCATTAGTCAAGTGTTAGTGAACAAAATATATTTCCTAGCAATTATTGGAAATTACAACTTAAAATGGTGAAATTGGTTATGAAATAATAACAATTATTGTCTGGACAGAAGCAACATAGACATAGAACTATTTATCTACGTGAAATTTCATACAAAGCGTGTTGAAAATACTTTAAAATTTTATTTGGTTTTCATGCAAATTATATACTAGTATTTCTGATTTATTTTTGTAATTCAACTATGAGAAATTCCTTCATAAAATGCAAAATAGGTTAGTGTGTTGTATGTGTGTATTTGTGTGTGGTTGTTGTATGGAAGCAGAACTCAGTGCCTCAAGCATATTTGTCTGGTGATCTATCGCTGAGCAGCACCCACAGATCCAGTATTATCATTGAGACTACAATGTGATGTATAGTTTCCAAAACAGAAAAAATCAGGAGCAAGCTTAAAAATGTCTTTTTGTTTTCCTTCCTTCCTTCCTTCCTTCCTTCCTTCCTTTGTTTCTTCCTCCTCTCTCTCTCCATTCCTCTACACCCCCATTTGCCTCACTTTTCTTTCCTTGTGTGTGTCTGGCAGCTAAACCCAGGGCATCAATAATACTGTGAAAGTGCTATAACCTTGAGCTATATCAACAACCCTAGGAATGTTTATTTTAATGTTCTTTTTCTTCAAGCTCAGAGTTTGTCTAAATATTTTCTTTAGAATATTTTAAATGAATACATTAAAAGCAATTTTTATTTTTTTCCTTTTTTTAAAATTTATTTATTTATTAAAGATTTCTGCCTCCTCCCTGCTACCGCCTCCATTTCCGTCCCCCTCCCCTGATCAACCCCATTGAGGAGTCTTTTAATTGTCCCCATCCTCTTTATCTGCTTTCTCAATATGCTGTTTGTATTTACCACCATGGACTAGCTTTTCTCCCAAACTGTAAATTTAGTGATATAGAAAACTGTCTGATGTTGTACACTCTACAGGTCCTCTTTGGACCATGCATTGAGTCTAGCTGCTAAAGAAAGAAGACTAAATATGGAGGGTATGGATGGATAAATGGTTGGTGTGTGTATTTATAAACCTTTTGTATAAAGGATTTTTCAGGAATAAGAGACAAATGAAGTGCTCTTGAAATTCTAATTATCTAACTCATTTTAACTCATCGTTGATCACATACAAGTTAAATGGGCAAATGAAAGTTGACATGCAAGAAGTTTCTTTAGTATATTAATTTATACCATTTCAATTCATAGATGGAACTGATTTTACAATCTTTTTGCTAATATTTGATTTAGTTTAGTTTACCTTGTGTTCTGGTGTGGTTTGAGGCAGAGTCTAACTCAAACCCCAGTTTCCCTGATGTGCCACACCAGGCACTTGCTCTGTTTTGAGCTAAAAGCCCATGCAATGCAGGCTGGTACTGAACTCGCTCTATAGCTGAGGACACCATTGAACCTCCAAGGACTGAGATCACAAGTTTGTGTCCCCTATTTTTTTTTAATTTTAGCAGTTTTTTATGTGTACTTTAAAAAATATGCTATTCATGCCAGGCGGTGGTTGCGTATGAGTTTAATTCCAGTACTTGAGAGGCAGAGACAGGCAGATCTCTGTGAGTTCGAGGCCAACCTAGTCTTCAAAGTGAGTTCTACAAGTCTCCAAAGCTATAGAAAAATCCTGTCTCTAAAAACAACAAAAATGCATTAAAATATGCTATATATGTACATAAGAATCCATAGGGACAAATATAAACATAGTAGCATATTGTCAAATCCCATATATCATGAAGCTATGAGCAAGTTTTCTCTTAACAGCACAGTCTATTATTAAGTTCCTTATCTTTGCACAGCATGTTGATAGGGAAAAACTGTGTCTTACAGTTTTCGTTACAGAACAGAAAGGGAGGTCAGATCTCATCTCAGGAGATCTCATTAGAAGCTTTTAGTTTTGGATAAACAATGCTCATTCTATTGTAGGGTTGAATACTTTTCCTCCTACAGTTCCCAGTTTTGTTGAACTTTCACACAGATTCTTACTTGAATTAGGAAATCCAAATATTTCTCTTTTATTTTCTGTGTATTCTGTGCTCTGTCTATATTAGTGTATTTTAAAATTCTTTCTATATCACATATATTGTGAGGTTGTTTTTTTTTTCCATTTCCTATACCCTGTAATAAACTGGAGGATCCAGGAGAGCATTTTCATGTTTTTCTTGTCTACTGTTTTGATTCTATTGTCTCGTTAACATCATTGCATAAATAAACATTTCACAAATATTTGTGGACGGAATATGGTTTCCTTCTCAAAATAGCAGTTGCTAACTTGAAACCACACCAAATATTATTTTCAGTACACCGAATTGAACTAAGTTGGATTCTGACCAAGTGTGAGAAAAGAGAAGAATAGGGAAGGGGAAATGAGAAAAGGAACAAAGGAGATAGGAAGGGGTAAAAAGGGAAGTAGAGAGAAAATCAGTCCCATACTGGGCCTAAGGACATTAATTCTGCACTTACTATTTATCATGAGTAGGTTTCATATATAAACTGCAAAGTTAGATACTGCATGGCTTTTAGGACAATGCAGTCAGATAGTGCTTATTATTCAGTATTAAAAAAAATAAAAGCAAATCTAAGGAAATTATTAAAAATTATTTTGAAAATGCTTTTTCTGAAAATAATTATAAAGAAAATCCATGTTCTCATTATATGTAATAGCTGACCATTACACCATATATGTTAATTAAAATCAACAGAATGTATTTCAAAAGATCACACATACCAAGCCCACATGTATGATTTTGCATTCTATTGACCACTGTGAAGAAACTTTTAAACACCTACTACTTGAGTATAGGAAAGTAATTGATATCTAAGGGTAAACTGAATAAACAAAATGCTGAATTTATCTCTTAAAAATATTTGAAATTATAATTACATCCTTCCCTCTTTTCTTTCCTTTCTCCCAGTCCTTTCATGCTTACCCCTTGCCCTCTCTCAGATTAATGGCCTCCTCTTCATTAATTGTTATTACATATGAATACACACACACACACACACACACACACACACACACACATTCCAAAATATAACCTGCTCGATTCACATGATGTTCCTGTGTATATATACATGCTTTCAGAAATGACGGACTAGTCTTAGATAACTAATTTGGGCACTGTTCCCTAGTAAAGACCATTTTCTTTCTCTCGCATTCATCAGTTGCCTGTAGTGAATTCCCTACGGTTAAAGCCTCATGAGCTTTCTCCCTTCCATAATAACATCATCGTTGGTATCTTGCTTGTTCGGGTCTTGTCTAGGCAGCTCTGTTGATGAGACGTAATGGGTGTCGTTTGTTTGACATTTCCAGGAGACACAATATCACAGGAAACTTCCTGTTCCTCTGGTTCTTAACACTTGTCCCACCTTCTCTTCTTCTATTTTTTTTAAGGCTTGTTTTATTTTAATGACTGATCCACCTGAGACCACAGGCAGCCCACTCTGTACAGACTCGAGGGAAGCTCTATTTCTTGGTCTCTTCCTCCTTGGACAGAGTCTTGATGATCTCCTCCTTCCTGGCATGGGGGCGCTCCTCCTGGCGCTTTCTTGCTTCCTTGGTCTTAGACCTGCGAGACTCAGCCTGGTCAGCCAGGAGCTTCTTGCAGGCCTTGTCTGCCTTCAGCTTGTGGATGTGCTCCATGAGAATCCGCTTGTTTTTGAAGACATTCCCTTTGACCTCCAGGTAAAGGTTGTGATACATATGGCGATCAATCTTCTTGGATTCACGGTATCTCCTGAGGAAGCGGCGCAGGATCCGCATTCTTCTCATCCAGGTCACCTTCTCGGGCATTGTGGCATTGGCAGACCCTTCCGCTTTCCTATGCCCATATGCCTGCCCTTCCATCAAGCCAAAGTGCTTTTCCGGCATCGAGTCTGGGAATGGACAGTCACAGGCTTCCGGATGATCAGCCTATCTTTAATCAGCTTCCATATCTGCTGACCCACCTCTTCTGCAATGATCCCTGATCCTCAGGTGCAGGAAGCATGTTGTAAATTTATCAGTTCGGTTAGATACCACATGATCTCTTGTTCTCTGCATCCTAATGGGTTTAGAATGTTTGGTTCATTCCTCTATTTCATTTTATTTTAGTTGGTTACCAGTCCTGTTTGGAAGTTAACGATTCTGGCCTTTCCTTTATACAGACACTTTAATTCTCTTTTGAACCATGAAATGAGACATTCAGTTTTTAAGGTTTTTTTCTTTAAAGCCCTCCGAGAAACAGGAGTATTTAATAAGATTAGATAATTCCAAATAAATGGGACAATGAAAAACTATATAAAATATAGTTGATTAATGATTTGAAACTTGTGAATACTTTGGTTACCTGTTTCATGGTGATAAAACATATTAATATAGAGGGTTAGAACAGAAAACTTGTACAATGGTGATTGTAAATTAGGTAGTCCCCAAAGTAAAAGTGAAATAGCAGTAGTCAGCAGATATAATGTCATTGAATGAACTGACAATAGAAAGTAGAAGTAAAAATTTAACTTAGCACATGTGTAGGTTTGTATTCCTGTATGTGTGACAGGAGTGCAAAGAAAGTATCAACATATAAGTAATTATTTATTTTATATTTAAATGGTGAAAACATTTTCTCAGGTGTGTCCTATAATGGGTAACCTGATTTTTTTTATAGTGTCACGTGTAATATAGTCCTTCTCATATACAATCCTTTTGTTCAAACAATGCTATATGTCATTGACTTCTTTTTTAAAAACAAGCTATTATTTTATGTGTATGAGTGTTTTGCCTGCTGCATGTGTGCATATGGACGACATGAGTATTTATTTTCTATGGATGCCAGAAGAGAGCATCAGATCCCCCTAGGACTTGATAAATGAATGATTATGAGCCACTACATTGGTTCTGGGAATTGAATCCGGGTCCTCCACAAGAACTGTAAATGTTCTAAATCATGGAACAATCTCTCTTGCCCTGTGATAAACTTTATAATTCTGTATTGAACCCTGCATGCTTAAAACTCATTCTGTTATCCCTTTGTCTCAAGCTTAATTTCCTTAACTTGAACTACAAGGATGTCTGCTTTTAGTCGTTCTCTTTCTTCTACTGATTCATGTTCTCATCTCCTTCTTATACTTTTAGGTGTTCTTCGTAGACTTTGAATGTTCCTCCCCAGTGTTTCAATCTGCCAAACTTTTGATCATCATTTGGAACCCATAGAAAATTTGATATCCTATGTGATACATTTCATAAAGTCTCTAAGGTAGAATTACTCTTTACTTTGATACTCTTACAACATTTTATACTAAACTATCCCATAGATTGTCAAATTACATAGTATTTTCAAATGTACTTCAACTATATCCAATTATGAACATGGTCTTGATTATTATATTGCATATATCCCATGGTGAAAATACATCCAACTTCGGTAAGAGTTTTCAAGAACACTAGTGTGGTATGTTCTTAAGGTTCTGATGGAAAAAAAATCCTTATTCTCTTTAAGTATATATTTAAAAATACTTGGAATACATGGGAAAATATTTGACACAATAAGAACTTGAATTACAAAAGTCAATTTATCATTTGTACATCCAATCACTCACTGTATATTCCCAAAAGCCACATAGACCCTTAGAATATAAATTATGGTATTTGTGGTGTGTGATCAACAGAAAAACTATACATTACTTCACTAGTATGTTATACTATAGCTTATTTTATTAACAAAGTTAAAAAAAACCCTAATCATTTTTAAGTGAAGTTGAACCATTATGTGAATGTGCTATGTGCTAATTTACAATCTTGTTCCCCATTACAGTGAGCCCTCCATTGTAAACCTTGTGCTTCTACTACAGAGTGGTATGGAAATGAATCCTGCATGCTTGAGAGAGTGGAAAGGGAAGAGGGTGAAAAAGAGGGAAAGAAAGAAAATAAGAAAGATCAAGAGAGAGACTTTATTGAGTCATTATATCATGTTCCATATGAAGCATCTGCTTTTGTGGAATCTGACAGATTCTAGGGGAGGCTTAGAGTAACATAAAGCCACAGGATGGAGTCTCCCAGAATCTAATAGGACAGAGGGAGATGCCTAGAGCACTCCCAAAAACCTGAATGCAGTTTTTTGAAATGTAAAGAATTTATTCAGCCCTTCTGAATGTAAACTTGAAAATTCAACAAGTAAACTCTAGTGAAGGATAAATCATGAAAATATGTTATAAAGGGTAGAATACAGCCAGAAGATACAGCTCCTTTTCATCTTCATCTTTTTCCTAGAGCTGACAACATAAGGCTAAAAGGAAGTTAGAATAAGGGAGAAGGAAAATTTGTAATTCAGAGTTTAACACTTACTATCAGTTGAAGAAGATCAAGTTCAGGACATGTTCTTACTCCTTTGATTTTTGAAATCAGAAAGCAGTTCCTTTTTGTGAATTTGCAGGAGTTATGCAATAAATGTTGTTGCAAAGTGTTTGAAAAGCATGTAACACACACAAAACAAATTTCTTCCAATTCTGGTCATAGGCCTTATGAAATTTACTTTTTATGCCTAAGACTTAAAGGGCAATACATAGATTAAAAACAAACATTAAAACAAAGCTTACATTGTACCAGCAGTCTTTGATTGAAAAGAAATAAAATATTTCTTTCATTGTAAATTTAGCCAATTGTTTGTTTAACATATCTTGACATGAATGTCATACCAGTGAAAGAATTTCATGGTCAGTGATAAAGATTATAAATGTAAAAATATAAAGGTGAACAGAACATCCAGTTTATATATAAATACTGAATGTACTCTTCCACTCAACAGTCACGTTCACTGACTGGCTCTGTCTTAATTAGTGCCCACCCAACATTTCTAATAATAGAACACTGGAGAATTATTTATATGGTCTATTATCCTTACTACTAATACTTTCTAGCACTGGGCAGCGTAAACCTGCCTACATTTGTCGTGATCTGGATTTTCCCAATGTTTTATCCATTATACATGTTTCAGTAAAGTTTGTTCAAGTTCAGCCTGGTAGTTAGAATTGTGTGTATTGGAATTCCACTCTCTAAATTTGTATATTTATGTAAAGGTTATGGGATATCTGACTTTAAGATTCATACTTAGATTTTTATGAGCCTTGGCTTTCATATAAAGTAGTCATAACTGTAATATGCCATAAGCCTATTGTAAACAAGAAAACCCTTCAGTGTGTTTACCAACACCTTCTAAGTTGTTTTTGCACATAAATGTCATTAGAAGGCTATTAGAAGTCAAATGTTTTCCTGTAGCTCCAATCTGAAAATTTATTCTGATTACTTGGTATAGCATCCATTTGTTTTGAATGTGTCTTTTGTTTTTCCAGAAAGCATTTAGACTACTTAATTATTTGATGGTTTTATTCTTTGGAGCATCATTTCTTTATTTTCAATGGTTCTGCTTTAATCACTGAAGTCAAAGTCTATAGTCCTAGTCTGTTCTTAGTCTTCCCCAAATTACTAACAAAGTCAAGCTGAAAGAGATTTTCGTGGTTACTGAGTCACTAGGGTAGTCCCTCTTCAGTTGTTTTTCAGTGATAACATTTATTATTTCATATGAGACATGGTCTCATACTGTAGTTCAGGATGGTTTGAAACTCATTGTAGACCAATCTGGTATTGAATTCTGGGCAATCCTACTTTCTCAGCTTCCGATCTACAGGCATAATAGATAAAAATCTTCATTCCCAGAAGGTAATGATATTTGATGATAGGCTATGCACCTCTTTCAATAAAAAGACTCATTTTTGTTGTAATTTGTCATTATTTTATTACTTATGTATTTATTTATTTATTTAATTTAATTGTTCCTGAGGCAAGACTAGAGAGTGCCTAGCTCACTTGGTAGCTGATCACCAAAATCACTAGTAGGAAAAGAGACAAAGAAGAAGTGGGGGAAAGGAAATAATGAGTTTGTTACTAAGCTGGATATTGGCGTAGAAAGCTGAGCTCAAAGCTATGGACCTCCTTAGGGGAATATTATAAATAAACATAAATATACCTCTGAAGGACAGGACTATGGGGAAATCTGTCTTTGCTTCTTATGTTGCCAGGAACATAGAAACCTTACATAGGAACATAGGAGTGTTACCAATAACATCAGATTTTTGGCCATGTATAGGATGAGTAAGTTTCCATGAAATTGGAAAAAAAAAAAAACAAACCCTTGAAGCAGAAACAGTAAGACATGCAGTGGCGCTTGACCTAACAGACCTTCAACATGCCCAGGGACTTTCCATCACAGAGATAATAAATTCAAAAGTGTGTCTGGTGGGATCAGACATGTCAGCTACAGAGCATAAATTGAATTTCCCAATTATCTGATGCCATGATCTTGTTTGACAAGGAGATGAAACGGGCTCTGTCTCATTGTTGAATTCTTCACATCTGATACATGTGGTTTAGCTTCATTTTGCTGTTTAGTATTTGAAAGCTCTATAGCCTATTTTCCATAATCTAAACTGTGATGAAATCAGATGCATTTATTCTAAATTCATACCTTGATGTTGTGTATGTAGCAAGTACTCAAAAATGACTTCTTAAAGGGATGATTTTCAAATGATTTTCTGATTTATGGAGAAGCATAGTGAGTGCAATAGAGCCCCCAGCAAAGAAAACGATTCCACAAAGTTTCACAGGGCCTGTCAATGATTTGTACAGTAGAAGTGCCATGGAAAATGTTAACAGAGGTCACTTTTAAACTATGTGAACAATTATTTTTTATAATAATAATTGTATTTCCTCCCTGGTGAAGCCTCTGTCTCCTATGATTATTAAATTTCAGGACAAAATAACCCTTAAATACTAAGAGAGCAAGGCTTTCTAGTGAAACAAATGTCCTGTTTCCTTTGAGTTGACTTGTCATTCATTTGAACACACACACACACACACACACACACACACACACACATATATATCACTCAGATAAAAATATTTTAATCTTTCTATTTTATATAATAAACAACTATGTTTACTAATTTCCATTGATTAGAACCCACTATACACCCTTCCATGATTTCATTATTTTCACAAGGGATAGCCACAAACCTTAATTTGCTTTTCCTGATCTTGGCACACATGAATGTATTACTAAATAACTTTTTTCACAATATTTTTCACTTCTTATAATTAGAATCACATTGTATCTATTCTTTTGTGACAGATTTTTTTCCACAGTCAGCATTAAAGTGCCAAGCTTCATCACTGTCATTGGCTAGGTACATTTTATTAATTTTTAGTGCTATTTTCTATTATAGGAATAAATCTACAATTTATACATTTTTGTTCTTTGTTTGCCTCGTACAGATACTACTTCTTGTAGAGGACTTTGGGGAATGAGATTGTTGAGTCAGTTGTTAAAATATGTGCCCTTGGTATCTCCTTTTTCTGTACTTTGGAAAGTTGACCATTGTGAGGTACATGTACCTGACTTTCACTACAGCCGATGTTATCTCTTGGACTAATACTGTACAACTGGAATGCATATTTAGTGGAAGAAGACAGGGCACATTTTTACTAGCCCTTTGTTCCCCAATCACTTCGATGGGCAGAAGCTGCCTCAATTTTTTTGTTTGTTTGTTTTGGTTCCATTCAGACATTTCTGGTTTTGAATGAATATCCCCAAATCCACATTTATAAAATGAAGTAAGGCTGTTTTTTGTTCCATTTTCTTCCTTCCTTTCTAACCTCTACTTGTTTTTTTTGTTTTTTGTTTTTGTTTTGTTTTTTTAACTGTTCTGCTTTTATTTGAAGATTTAACACATACAGATTCATGTAGCCTTTATGCTGATCAGGAGGCAGGAAAGTTCTGTCACCTCAAGGAACTCAATGCAAACCCACTGTTATCACATCCTGGGCTGTAATCTCTTTTTGAGAATGCCATTAATAAAATTGTCCCCATATAACCTTTGCAGTTTGATTCCTTCACTCCTGAGTATCTGTGAGATGTGTCTATTGATTACATCAATACCCATCATCTAATAGAGAATTAAAAGAATTATTGGAGGTAATGAAGCAAATGGACTTAACAGACATCTATAGAACATTCTACCCAAATAGGAAAGAATATACCTTCTTCTCTGCAGCTCATGGAACCTTCTCAAAAATTGACCACATACTCGGAAGCAAAGGAAACCTCCACAGATACAAAAAAATATCAGTGTCCACCTGTGTCTTATCAAATCACCACGGATTAAAGTTAGAAGGCATCAACCACATTACCCCCAAAAAAACCGACAAACTCATGGAAACTGAACAGTCAACTACTGAATCACACCTGGGTCAAGGAAGAAATCAAGAAAGAAATTAAAGTCTTCCTCTACTTGTTTTAAAAAATAAAGTGACATTCAGTTTCTTCTTGGACAGTAACTGAGAGGAATATTCATATATTTAAAAAAGTGATTTCAAACGATCTCCAAATTGGTTATACCAACTTAAATTCTCACTAACTTCACAAAATTCAGTTTACCCAAATTCTCACCAGCACTTGATAATGACTCTTTCTGTTATTCTATTCATTATATGTCCAATTATGGTTTTAATTGGAATTTTAATCATTAAAAATAAATTTGAATGTTTTTTCATAGTTAATTTTTTAATTCAAATTTCAAATTCAAATAATTCATTATCCAATGGAAAATGATAACTTTCTTTTATATATAAAACTCAGATTTAAATTTCTAATTTTTACATTTATTTTTAAATAAGATGTGGATTTAACATATGCAAAATTTATTTTATGATATTTATTAATTTATTAATTTGACATATACAGATAAAATTTTACATGTTTAATCTTATTATATATGAAAATAAAGAATTGGAATGTTGTAGAACTAGAATAATTGAGGAATTTTACCCTTAGAAAATTAATTAGTCTTAGAAACTTTAAAATATTTTTCTCCTCACTTACCTTATTTCACTATTATCTATAGATCAATTACCAAGTTTCCATTAAAATACATAGTATGTCATTACTTAGAAACATTACTGGCATTCATTTCTTGTCACTACTATCAGGACTATTCATTGTCAATAAATGACTTTAATCATATCACACCTTTGAGAAAACCTACTTAATAAAAAATTAGAAAACTTTTAGAACAAAATCTCTAAATTGATACTGGATAATATATAGGCATAATATGGAATTTTTCCCTTTATTCATTAAGTGTATGGGTGCAAATAAATGTTAGTCTCCTATACATATAACAATATATCTTTAAGTTAACCACTATGATGTTTAATGAGAACATTAAAAGTCCTTTGGTGAGCTCCCATTAGATCAGTCCCACCGTCTCCGTGGATGGATTTACCACTCGAGGTCCTGACTTCTTTCCTCATGTTCTCCCTTCTTCTGCTCTTCATCTGGGCTTTGGGAGCTCAGTCCAGTGCTCCAATGTGAGTCTCTGTCTCTATCTCCATCCCTCTCCAGATGAAGGATCTATGGTGATATTCAAGATATTCATCAGTGTGTCTATGGGAGAAGGCCAGTTCAGGCACCCTCTCCTCTGCTGCCCAGGGACCTAGTTGGGGAAATCCCCTTGGACACCTGGGAACCCCTCTAGAGCTAAGACTCTAGCCAACCCTAAAATGGCTCCCTTGGTTAGGATAACTTCTTCCCTGCTCCCAAATCCACCCTTCATCCATCTCAATTATCCCATTCCCCCAAGATCCCCCCAATCCTCCCCTTCTTCCTTCTCTTTCCCCATCTCCCCTACCTCCCAATCCACCCCAACCCCCCTGCTCCCAACTTTTGCCCAGTGATCTTGTCAACTTCCAGTATCCAGGAGGATAACTATATGTTTTTCTTTGGGTTCACCTTCTTATTTAGGATCACCAACTATAGGCTCAATGTCCTTTATTTATGGATAGAATCTGCTTATGAGTGAATACATACCACATTCCTCTTTTTTAGGTCTGGGTTAGCTCTCTCAGGATAGTGTTTTCAATTTCCATCCATTTGCATGCAAAATTCAAGATGTCATTTTTTTTTTACCGCTGAATAGAACTCTAAAGTATATATATATGCCACGCCTGCTGTATTCATTCTTCTATTGAGAGGCACCTAGGTTGTTTCCAGGTTCTGCCTATTAGAAATAGTGCTGCTATGAACATAGTTGAACAAATGCTCTTGTGGAGTTGCTGGATCCTGAGGTAGGTTGAGTCGCAGTTTCCTGAGAAACTGCCACACTGATTCCCAAAGTGGTTGCACAAGTTTGCAGTCCCACCAAAAATGGAACTCACCAAGGCAAGCTGGACTGGGTCTGAACAAGCATATGATCAAACCGGACTCTCTGAATGGGGCTAACAGTGAGGGCGAACTGAGAAGCCGATGGTAATGACACTGAATTTTGATCCTACTGCATGTACTGGCTTTTTGGGAGCCTAGTCTGTTTGGATGCTCACCTTCCTAGACCTGGATAGAGGGGGGGGGGCTTGGACTTCCCACAAGGCAG